>NC_045954.1:10234416-10556186 GCF_004382195.2 Drosophila sechellia
TTGCTGCATTGCTCCAGTTTCATTCTTTCATGCCGTCGTTTGGGTAGCAAAAGTAACCACCCACAATTGCCACCCGTAAGCCAGGACCACCCCCTGCCAGGACCATCGAGCACCACCCACAATGTCCTACCGCCTTCGCCTTGCTCTCTCTTTAGCAATTTGATTTCAATTTCGACTTTGTTGTCGTTGATTATGTTCCTCAGCCGACTGCCGACTGGCGTTGCTGTTTCACTGTTTTTTTCTCAGTCATTTGATTAGTGCGAGGAACTGCGAGCAAGGATAATGAAAATAAATAGCAAAAAGTGTCGATGATGAGATTGCTTTTGTGGTCCATTTGGGGCAACACTCCATGTGTGTGTGCGTGTTGGAGAAGGGGGGGGCAAAAAAAAAAGGAACGATGTGGTGTGCTGCTATTTCTGTGACAAATAATAGGCTTAAGGGCGGAAATAACAATCTGTGTGCTTTATTACAAGCATTAAATTTAGAACGCTCTTGGATCTCTGATTTAATTTATTCATACTCTTTCTTTACTTAAGTCGCAAATAAACTTTCAACTTGAAATGTAAACCCTTAAAAACATGAATTAACTTGAACTTAGTTCTATTCGGTGAAAGACAATTTTTGCGGCTTTACAAAAAAAAATGTAAGAGTAAAGCTAACATTTTGTTTAACTTTTTCATGCTGGACCTTTCCCACTGCTTGTTTTTTCAATTGTCAGGAATTTTTTTCAACTACTAATTATACACATAAATATTTAATTCGTTGCCTGGTAACCACTTTTTTCCCGGCTTTCACATCTCGCTGTTTTTGGCTGTGCTCACAGTGTGTGTTTTTAATTATACGACACAGCAAAACAACACAATAAAAATAAAAATACACAAGTTCACAGTTCACATACGAATTCCGGCATTTGTATGCCTACATCACCGAAAAAGGAGATGAAATTTGGGAACGGGAGAAGATGATGGCGCCACTTGGCCGCCATTGTTGTCGCGCTAAATTGCAGGACCTACCGCCCTTTTCTTTCTCCAGCCTCCTTCCGCTTTTCCTTGGAAACATACTATATACATATGTGTATATATGTGTGCGTATGTATATTTTAACTTTTTCCACATTGAAAGGAATAAGAGGACGGCTTGGCTTTCACGACTCCATGCCTGTCACAATGGCAATATGCAGATGTCTCTGTGTTAAACCCTTATGGCCTAACCGCCACACCCCCATCCTTCTCACCGCCCACCCCACACACACACTCACACACAGACATAGCCACAACGTGACGTATGCGTACCTTTTTCATTTATATTTAAATGTCACCAAAAGCCTTGCGAGGCGCAAATGAAATCGTCACACAAATGAAAACCAGCTGAAAAGAAAATTATTTCGTTTGCCACGGAAAACATTTAATAATAAAGTCAAGTCAAAGGATTATTCCCAAGTACCAGAACGCAAAAATGTCTAATGGATTAAGTTTTATAATTAGGGTGATCCTTTCGCTTGAGTAACTAATTAAAATAATTAGGGTATGTAAACGTAGCCCAGCCGAAAATATTTATTTACCTTTAGTGCTATGCTATTAATTACTGGCGGCTTAAGTTACACGCAAATACTGAAAGCCGATATTAAACAAGCACATTATTTGATATCCAAATGTATTTTTTATTTAAACATTTCTGGTAAAAAACGACCACACTCTTGTGCAGGCAGCTGCGAACATTCATTCAGCGGACATGCATAATTTTCGAATGTCTTTCAGCTGAAGCATATTTGATGGGGAATTATGGCAGGTCCTGGCAGCCCCAAAGTGCGTCAAGCATATCAATATCGAGCCCTTGGGAGCGGAAGTGAGGACAGAATAGAAGTTGATTCCGAGGCATTAGAGGCGGGACAATTTAAGACAGCCTGCCATTCTGCCATTCTGTCAGTCTGCTGTCCTCGTGCTTCTGATGCTCCTGATGGTCCTGATGGGATGCAGTCGTCTGTCGCGGAGCAGAAGGATGGGAGCAGCGGGAGGAGCAGCTGGATTAGGAGGCCCAGAGAGGACGTGCATGCTCATTCTGCTCAGTCGGCAGCCCACTTGGGCGGCCTGTTGCATATTTCATGGCGCCTCAAATGAAGCACTTAAGCTGACAACATCTCGAGCGGCAAAAACATGGGTGGCGTCGAAAGGGGGGGCGCTTGTATTGAACTCAAAATGACAATGGCAGCGTGCCTCCTCCATTTACGCCAAGGATACAGTGGGCCAAAGGACATCATTCAGCAAGTAAGATTGCTAATATTTCAGTTTTCTAATAAGTATTTCAAATTTTTTCAGTACTTTTCTCTAAGTTGATTTTCCCTAGCATTCATTTTATTTCCTTATACAATTTTCATAGCTTTAAAACCAGTGTGCTATGCGGGAAATTGGCTTAGGCCCATCGAAGTGCGTTTGCAGGCCTAAATCCATCGCGCATTTGGGGAACACTTAGGCCCAACATGAAGGCCATGTCGCGGGCTTATTTAATAAGTACCACCAGCAGCACTGATGCCACAGCCGCATCTGCAGGATGGAAAAGGATCTGCATGGAATTCAGGATAATATCTCAGCAAGGACACTACAATACAGAAATGGGGCGGAAGAGGTGCGTTGAAGTAAAGAGCACTGCAAACGACAAAGGATGTTGTCGTTCAAGGAATATTGAGAGTACACAGAAGGCTTTTGATTAAGTTTGGCACAATAAGACGTCGTCTTGGCTACACCCGCAAATATCAATAAATTGAAAAAATATTATGATAATTCATTAGTTAAACAAAATAATAAAATACCTACATTTGCTGGCCAAAAATCGATGGAACCTTAAACCAAATTGATCTACAGTTGAAAGCATAAAGAAGCCAGCAAAATACAATCAATTGTTTAATCAAAGGGAAACTCGATGAACCATTTAAGATTGAAAGGCTTGCTTAAGTGGCCTGGATGCTACTCATCCCCATCCCCAATCCCATGCCCATCGCATCGATGGAGCAGCCATCGATTTTCAGCTGGAGAAGAGTTGAGAAATGGCCATAGGCGAACGTTAAAGTTCAGAGCGAAATGATTTCATCAAGAAATTACTGGCCTCGGCCTTAGCAACAAATTGGCCCCAAAAAAAGAGAAACTCAAAATACCAGCGGCAGCAGCAACAATCGAATCCAATAAAGGCCAACTAAATAACAACGGCTATAAATGAAACACGAAGGCGCCCAGGCGATACAAGCAAAAACAAAAGCGAAGAGGAGCAACTTTTAAGTACGCTATTAATGTTTAATTCGAGTTATTTAAGTTGGGCACTTAATTTAGCCGGGGTCCAGATGCGACTGAATGCTCTCGATATAGTTTCCACCCCAATCAACCAATCTCCAATTCCCATTCCATATTCCTACTCCCGCATAAAAAAAAAACAAGAAAACACCGCCCACCTCCTCAGTTCGGTGCGTGACCTTTTCTTATTAAATGTTAATCATAAAAGCCCAAAACCAAATGGCTGCCGTTGCCCCTGAAATGGTGAAAATTGAACTGAAACGAGCTTATCTCCTTGTCTGCCACGCCCCCTTGGACTACCATATATATCCCAGCGGCCAGAAATGCCCCAAAAACGCCCCCGTTTGGCCAATGAAGTTGTCTTATAATCCGGTAATTAATTTCTGCGGTCTCCGGAATTGCGATGAGGATCTGGGATTGAGGGGCGCGGAGTGGGGGGTCCTCTAATGAAAGGCAATGAAAGCGGCCAAGTGACAGGATAACAAATTAATAAACTTTCGGCTGCGGCAACAGCACGTGAAATTCGACTAGAAAGCCCTGCCATTGATCAATGTAGCCAACTGGCCACCACATGCTGAATACACCGCAAGAAATAATCTGAATTCATTCAAGTTAGTTTGGCATTTTATACATATATTATCAAAAACTAAAACAAACAACAAACCCCCAAAACTTTTATTTATATTGTTATTTATATGTTTTTTTTTTTATTTATACATATGTATTTTCCTGTGTATCCATATGACTTTGGATCTGTGAGCACTGTCTGCACGCAGTAACGTCGTCTCATTGGGTTCGAAATGTTTTTGACAGGCAAGCTGTTGCCAACGTTTCAGCATCGTAAAAAATGTCCTTGAATTTTGTCACTTTAAAGGACGAGTGAATTGCAGTTGAATCACCCCAGCGAAGTATAAGCAATACAAAACCAGATATCGACACTCAGGATCAAAATTGAAAGGACAGTAGAAGGGAAAAACATGTGGTTCAATGGAACCACATGTAGGGTGACTTATTGGTTGTTTTCAAGGACATGAAGGTGTCAAGGAGGCTACAAATACTTTGCCTCTGCAAGATCACACAGCGTTGGCACTCAGTGCAAACAGTCCTCGGAATTTACATTTTGAATGTACAGCTTTGGCGTGATTATTGGTTATTTTTTGCCGTTCAAAGTGCTGAAGCTCTCGTAATGAATAAGTGCAACTAAATCGGTTTCGAAATGATTATGTAGACGTAAGACTTAACTTTGCATCCAAGTAAGCTCTTATGCGTCGATTTAATCCAAAGGATCCTGGCTGTGTGACCATTGGTCATTGGCCAGAAGTGCCGATATATCCTTATATATGCAGCTTAGATAAGCAAACTGGCAATCGAGAGATTCAATGATTGCTGGAATGTTTCTGGCAGTCGCCTTTGAAGGATTTACACATAAAAAACAAGGGAGAATTCTATAGTCGAATTTCCCGACTATCAGTTCATACGGACATGTCCAGATCGAATCGGCTATTGATCCTGGTCAAGAATATAGATACTTTATACATTACTTTCTGCCTGTTGCATACTTTTGAATGAATCTCTACGAGTAACGGGTACAAAAAGCATACGATAATGCGCTCTAAGCGCATATCAAGTTATCTAGTTACCATGCCGAGGCAGATCTGCGAACCACCTGCAATTTTGCAGCTTTTTTCCACGAGTTCCCCCCTTCGGCGGCGACTGCAGAAACAAATTAACAAACAACGACGTTTGAAAAGAAAAAGTCGGTGCAACTGAAACTGAATTGAAAGCGGAATCGGAATCGGAAACGGAAATTGTCCGAGCAGCCAGCGAGAAGAAAACAACAAAATGACAAAAGGTGAGTGCAGAACAGCAGGGGCAGCAGCTGCAAGTGGCAGCAGCGGGGAGGGTACAGGAGGACACATGGATCCATGAATTCAAGGCTTCGAGGATTCAGGGATTCAAGGATTCGAGGCGAACCCGGGCGGCAACAGGATGGAATAACATTTGTTGCGCTTTGCTCTTTGCCTGGCCTGCCAGTCGCCATACGCCATTCGCCATTCGCCGGTGTCCTTTTGTTAAATGTCACTCCTGCCAGGACCTGCTCTCTCTTTCACCTTTTATTTTTATTTTTTCTCACGCAACTGGCTACATTGTCACACACTCAAACACACGCACACTCCACGCATTCAGCCTAATCGATAGCAATCAATACATTTTGTGGGCGACTCCGAAAAACTGTTGCACACTCCGCCGGATTCCACAAGCCCGAAAAGAGAAACCTGAGCCACGGCAGAGGTTTGGAATTTCAGCTGGGACATTCCACTTCCAGGAAAAGCCGCACCAATTAAAGCACTTAAAAACAATGAGCAAAGCCAAAACACTTTTTTCTTCTACTCAAACTGGAAAGCCAACCAAGTTCTACCAATCATATCTATTTATTAGGCCGGGGCTTTCGACCACCAAACCTCAGTCTGCCAACAAAAATCCTCTATTCGATGGTATTTGGTGGAGGCGAAAAGCAATAAATGTGATTTTGCCATTCGATGCACCAAATTATATGTGCGTTGATATTTTTGAAAACAATGTTATTTTCAATCCCAAATCATTTTATTTAACCTATGGAAAAGCCTTTAATGTACCTTTGAATATGTGCTCATATGTTAAGCCCTTAGGTGACTTCGTATTTTGATGATAATCAGCTGATATCGGGTTTCAAGTTGATGGCCAAAGGAATTCTACCCCTTTGCATAGGGTGTGATAATAAAGCAAACTGAACAACAAAATTTCAATGGCGATTTATTACCGTTACCAACGTCAACCATATCTTCGTCGGTATGTAGGTATATATGTATATATAGTAACTACATAAATATATTTACATATATACATGTGTGTAGCATAGAATGGGGTTGTGTGCTTCAGCTCTTGTTCGTCGGAATATAAAAATCGATGGTGTGGCGACCAAAATAAAGGCCGAAAAGCAGCAGCAAAACAAAAAAAGAGGCTCCAACAAGTATGGTAAACTAATTTTATTTTTTTTTTCGGCTGGCCTCAACTTATTTTGA
This sequence comes from Drosophila sechellia, assembly GCF_004382195.2. Classification (NCBI taxonomy): domain Eukaryota; kingdom Metazoa; phylum Arthropoda; class Insecta; order Diptera; family Drosophilidae; genus Drosophila; species Drosophila sechellia. The sequence continues at coordinate 10,240,759 of NC_045954.1, forward strand.
CCAGAGATTTTCCGCACCAAACAGTTGGTAATTAGTCGGTAATTTCACAAGCATAACGTTGGGAGATGGCTACTCTGCCGTTGTGCTTGCAGCATCGTCTGTTGTGACGTCAGTTGCTAACCAACCATGTGGATGTGTATGTTTGGGCCAGGCTTAAAGTGAAAACAAAGGGCATCTCTGCCAGACATCTGGCCATGGCACCGGCAGATTGGCAGAAAGTCGGCCTTTGATGTGGGCGCTCCAGCGGAATCCTCCATTGAACTTGGCCAAAAACACGCATATCCAACGGACCAACTAACTAATCCTTACGGCGAGCAATTAAGAGCGGAATCTATTTCCAGTTAAATAATTTCGGCCAGATAAAGCACGCCTTAATTGGGCACGCATCGATTACAGCTTTGAATATGCAACATATGCGAAAATTTATAGAAATATTTTCAAATAAATATTCTAAAAAATTTATAAACAAAACTTAGAAATTGTGATCTAAATAGGCCTCTCTATCGTTTTAATAGTTAAACTATATTTTAATCTCTTTTACACCGTGTCGTATACTTAATGCGTATACGTTATTACCTTGCACAGCTACATGTGCAATTGAAAGGCAAAAAAAGCGAACTGCTCGAATGGGTATTTTTAACTTTAATCCCAATGGCTGGACCGTGCTCCTTGTGGTCAATGCTATTGTTCTTTGCCGTTGAGCTTTTTGTCGCCTTTGTCGGTTCTCCTAAGTAAGGGTAAGATGCCCTTGCGGTATTCTGGCATGCGTTCGACAACGTTTGTGAATCCCGTCACGTTTCTGGATTTTACTTCAAACACCATTTTGACCAATTGCTTCTTCCGCCTGCAAGGATGCTGTGTCCTTTTTTTTCCAGCTGCGCGTCCTTTCAGGGGCCCACTGAACTAGTTCTCGGCTTGGTTATTGGTCATGTCTATCAAGTTACATTCCGCAAATGTATTTGCTTAGGCAAAGTCTTTATTTCTGTGATTTCTTACATATTTGTAAGTCAATTTGTTTTACATATGAACATTTCCAAAGTATCTGAGATTGTTCAAGTTGGTTTATTTAGTGCGAAAGTATATAATTGTTTCAATTAGGCCAAGTGCTTCTCTTAAACTCGTTGGGTCAAAGCTGAGCTGCAGCGGCAACCTTTGAATTCGATTGGATGGAACTGATTCCGCTCCGTTCCACTCCGATCGCTCCACATGTACATCCACATGCACATCAACATCCACATCCACATCCACATCCATATCGATGTCCATGTCCTTGTGCGTTTAATTGTGGCACTGTGTGTCTGTTTTCCCCGGCGCACAGGAGAGTAGGTAGTCAAGGGCACGTGATGGGGTCAAGTTCTGCTCTCTGGTTTTCGAATGGGTAGTGTGAACTGAATGCCAATGCCAAAGCCTGCTGGGAACTCCCATGTACTATTCAGTATCCAGCATATAGCATCCAGCATTCAGCGAATTTAGCGACCATAAATCACTGGCGCAGTGCGGCTGCCATAATCGCAATCACGGCCAGATTTCCAGGTTTCCCGGGGTAAAGACTCACCATTGATTAGAAATCACATTCGCATTCGGACTCGGATTCGGATTCGCATTAGCTTCCTGTTTGGTCAATTGAATTCGATTCAATTGTGTGAACAGTTGATTGCCAGCAGATGTCGATTTCCATGCAGTACTTTATACAGTATACAGTACTATATACAGCATAGAGTACGCACTCCTTCCATTTTCGGATTGAGCCGGCTTAAGTATGCCATACCTGCTTGATTTTCATTTTCATTTTGATTTTGATGCCGGCATTTCCATTCCATTTTGGTGCTGAACCCCACGGACAAAACTCTCGTGCTGAGAAAACTTTATAATTCTGCGATACAAGGATACAGATACCGAGTGCCAGCTTTCGGGGGCTGCCATAAAGTTTTCCCCTCCCAAAAACAGGTACAAACAAAAAAAGGAAAAGGATTGGGTTGCTGAATCGGCAACGGAAGTCGCCTGCCATTCACCAGTTTATACAAGCTTTTATCAGTGATCCATTGGATCCAGTTCGGATATTTACTGCCTGCACAAGATGGACTCCCTCGTTTCGGAATAAAAATTTGCTTTCATCTACTTGGCAATTCTGGGAAACAATTGGGCTGACTTCAATTGGAATCTTCATAAGTAAATCGGATTACGGCATATTTTTCATCAGAATGTGGACTGATTAAACTTCTTTTGCGTTACCTTGTCATCAACCGAATTTTACAATTTCACAGCCACATGATAACAAAAACCTATTTTGAAGTATCTACACCTTAACCGGTTTCTAAACCTAATTTAAAGTAAGCCAAATAATATTATTTACTCATTCCATGTTATTCACTTTGAAAATGTTACGGTGATAGTGGGCGTGAGGCAGGCCGGATTCATGAAAATATGCAAAGTAGCTAATAACTAATAATTTCCATTAACAATTTGGCAGGGCTGAATGGCGATGACAATGGGAGGGGGAGCTGAGGATTCCATGTGCTCATCTGGCAGCCATCTCACGTGCCATGTCCAAGCCACTGGCTCATTGTCAATTCCGAATACATGGTAAGCTTAATGGAAGGATAAGGAGGGAAGGGGGAGAAGCGGAATGCCTCCCAGAACGCAGTACCCCATCCGATCCAATCGCATCCCCAGACTTCCTTAAAGATATTGTTAATGCTCGGGCAGCAATAAATCGTGGGATTTCGCCTGAAAAATCATCGGAATGAGGAACGAAAAGAGCGGTATGAATGGCTTGTCTGCTGAAGAGTTGTTAATTATGCTGTCAAATCTCTGGGGCAGCAGGATGTGCCAGCACAATGCTGCCATCTATATAGATGTTGACTATGGCGTCCTCGAGCCATCGGTTTGTTTGTCCTGCCGTTGGCTGGCGTACAATTGATGTGCATAAAGTCAACAATGGTGTGACACTACTGCTCGGCCAACCGTTCCCGTTTTGGCCAACAATCTTGGCGCAGAAGGAGCCACCTGCCGCCACCTGCTTCATCAATTTGATGTCCCTTCAATTAGGCATTTAATTATATAAAAAAAATAGAGTGAATCAAATGGAGAGCGCCGCAAAGTGTCAATTGCAGCGCTGAATGCCACGAAATGTGGCAATGATTGACTGCGAGGCGATGACGAGGGCAACTCCGGAAATGAAAGTCGGACGAAGGAACTCAGCCGGAAGGAAAAACAGAATGCCAGCATTACTTTCAAGTGGAGAGCACAGTGGAAAATGAGACTAAACTTTTCGGGGTGGGAAACTCGCCAAAGTTCCTCATCAAATAGACATTTTCTTTACTCATTGACCCAAGTGACACGCCAGTAGACTTGAACTTAAACAAAGTATTATTCTGCACTTTGTTCGGTGTGTAGAAAGTAATTATGGGCAACTCATTAGCCCTTAATTCATATTTAATCAAGTAAATTAAAAATAGAAATCATTTAATCTAGAGAGTTATGTGTACTTCAAATTTTATCGAATCGATTCGAGCACAAACTTTTGATTTGGCCATGAGGTGTACTTCACAAATAAATTTTCTTTTAATCCGACCGTAAATTACATCGCGATATGGAGTGCACAATCAGCGGGTAATAGGGCCAATAGAAATAAGATCTCCTAATTTCATTCATGAACTATAATTTACACATGAGCGCAAAAATCTAATATTAGATTAATATTTGGCAGACATGGCACACTAAATATGGCATTCCAATAAACAACTTTTTAATTATGGAATAAATGTATTCGGGCCAGTTGACACCCAGAAAAAAAAATGACAAACAAGGGTTCGCTTGTCAACTAAAAAGTTCCCAAAAGACTCGCTTTAAGGTCTATTTTCGGGGAGTGGCTGGTATCTATTTATAAAGCTTCCCCAATTGGAATCCCCCACCAAAGTGCAAAATGTGTTAATTCGTTGTACATAGCAGTCAACAAAGGTTTTTGCCCAGAAAATGAGGGTATGAGATTAGGTTAAGGCTTGGGATCTAAAGAGAGGGTGAACTCGGGCTAAATGACACCGAAGTCATTTGGAGTGGAGTAATTATGTTATGACTCTGTGTTTTTAACACCATGATTTCACTTGGAGTTAATTGTAAATTAAACTTTTGTTTCAAGTTGGAGATTTCCAAGATTTTACAAGGATTATATACATAATATGTATAATAATTATTAAATTATAGGGTTATACGTAATAAGTATATGTTAAACATACATTAGAAGACCTACAATTGTACATATTTACTTGTTGTTTTGTGTTCTGGATGAACTAATTTCCATATAATATAAAACTATACATATTATAGGTTAATATAATTAAATTATGTATGTATGCGCATGCTACTCGGTATATTGTAATGGTGTTGATTTAATTTGGGACAGTTGGCTTCACTTTTCGGACCAGGCTAGGCCCACCTTTTGCTCCGTCTAGCCTCCACGACATCGCATGCCCAATTAGCTAATGGATATTGACAAGGTCGCTCGGAACGCGAGGATGGGCTGGATGTCAATGGAGTGCTCGGAACGGGAATGGCTATCGGAATTCGCTTCACTCACCTGTCGCCGTGCGAGTCCCTGTCCCTGTCGCGTTCCAGCCCCGGATTCGGATTGGCCGGAGCGGGTGCATCCGATCCGCCAGCAGCTGCAGCGCCGATTGCTGATCCCGATGCCTCCTCCACCTCGACGTCCATTTCCACTTCCGGTTCCGGATCCGGTCCAGATCCGCAACAGGCATGTCTGCTGCCAGGAGCCTCGTGCTCCTGCTCCTGCTGCTGCTCCTCATCGGGGATTGGTTCCTTTTCCTGCTGCTTGTCCGACATCCTGGCTCTTTCCGTTTCGGGTTTTTTTTCTTTTTCTAGGTCCTGCTAATATGGACGGGTCCCTTCCAGGTCGCGATGAAATGGTACAGAGCAGATGCCCAAGTGTTGTAATTGTTTTTTAATAAAATCGCTGCTGCCGCTGCGGCTGCACAGGCAGAAAGTAAAAAAGAGGGAAAAGAACAAATGAAACAAAACAAAACAATGCCATGCGAACAAAGGAAAATTAATGTAAATTAATTGCTGTGGCTGGTGGAAAGCCTCTTACACCCAGCCCCCACTTTTCTTACTTTCTTCCTCATTTCCTGGTGTTTTTTCGTTTACATTTCCTTTTTGTCTGTTGTTGGTTTGATGGTCGGACCAAATTAGCCGCAATGTTAAAATAAAAAGCAGAAACTTCTCCTTTCTGGATTTTAAATTGATGCGAAGGTAGGAGAGAAACTATATTATTGTTTCAACGCTTCGGGCAAGTAAATTAGAAACTGCGTTGGCCTGAAAAAGCCGCATTAAAATAACATTCATATTTATATAAAATTAACTCCCCAGCAATTAATGAATGGCGAAGCGTGAATAGAGCTAGTTGAGTTGATTTTTATGTGATTTTTTTTTTGTTGGGAAGCTACTTAAATGCTTTAAAAATCTGTATTCATAATCCCACTAATCTGTTAATTTGCAGAGCAGAAATATCTCGCAGTTTTTGAGCCGCAATGAAAAAGCAGCAAAAAGGCTAAGAGCCAGTGGCTGTGACGGACAAGGGGCTTAATGCGTCAACATCCCGCCGATTACAATTGATCACCCAGAGCGGATTAAAGCCACCTTATACATACGTATATATATAGTGAAGCACCGGACAATTGAAGTAATTAAAAAAGGAGTAAGAACATCGCCACTTTGTGGATTTGGTTATTTATTAAAGGGATTCAAATCCCTCACGTGGTTTAAGCAAAAAGTGCATCATGCTTTTCAGGGCAAACTTTTTTTAAGCCACTATACAAACATTCCAACTCTGTTCATGATTAAATATTTATGTTTGCAAAGTAAGTAAGGTAAGTAACTTTTTTCTACATCCACGCACATTTATTTAATCAAACACCCAGTAAAAAACAAATACAAATTGAAATAGCACATGCGAAGCAGACAGAACCGCAAATCTCGAATCATTCACATACGATTAGGAATCACACGGGCTGAAGGGCAAAAGCCGATTAGATTAGGGCGGAAAGCGGTTAGTCATGGTCGCAAATGAACTGCTCACCGGCGTAATTGACCAGGACAAACAAAGCAGAGCTATCAGCTGCCGCCGATAAGTAGGCAACACTTAATGGATACTAAAATATGGCATTTGGCGGCCAGTTTTGATCGTTTGACTACGCATGCCACATACATGCCCATGCCCCATGCCCCATGCCCCATGCCCCATGCCCCATGCCCCATGCCCCATGCCCCATGCCCCATGCCCCATGCCCCATGCCCCATGCCCCATGCCCCATGCCCCATGCCCCATGCCCCATGCCCCATGCCCCATACCCTATACCCCTAATACCTGTTACCCTTCAGCTCGGATCAAAGGACCAGAAAGACCACAAGACCATAAGAAGAACTACTCTTATTTCTGTGCCTTCTGCTGGTTTCCTCAAAACATAAATGGGAATTTTCACAGCATTTGCATATGAATGATTCACACGGCCATGCATAACAAAAGGCAACGCTTGGATGGGTGTATGGGTGGATGGGTCTGAGTGGGCGGGTACGACAGATAAATAAAGTATAAAACGGTGCCCAAGGAGAGGAACAGGAGCTTCTGTTTTAGGATAGCGTATATATAGATGACACCCCCCTGTGTCTGCCAACACGTCCTCATCAAATATGAAAAGGCAAAACAAAATTACCAAAAAAAATAAAAAAAAAAAGAAGGGAGATAGACGAAAGGAACCGGAACCCAAGCAAGAGCAAGAGGAAATAACGAACCTAAACCAAACCAAACCAAACTGAAACGAAATGAAATGAAATAAAATTTTCTGCATAGGTCTGCATAAACTGGATACTACACCTCGAAAGAGCCGAGCCAAGCAAAAAAATAAAAAGGAAAACGATGGCTTATAATAGCTGGCTGGACAGGGACACCAAGGATACCTGACCTCCGACTTTCCCGCTTAGCCGCTTTGTTGTTACCTACTTTTTTCGCTTTAGGTTCGTGTTTTTTTTTCTCTTCTTTCTGCTGGTGTTTTGTTGTTCAAAAAGAAAGCCCCTCAAACAAACTTTTCATAACACGCACGCACTTTCAAAAAATTAAAAAAAAAATACGTACAACAGACACCAAATGAGGGGAAGAACCAGAGTTCAAACCTTGATTTCTTTGTTGATATTTCAGTGAGCACGCGACACAGTGTCTTTCAAAAAAATTTTGAATTTCAATTTAAGTTTGGAATTGAATTGGATTGGGATTTGGATTTGGATATGAAATGTCCGATCGGATTGTCCGACTTGGGATCTGTTTTCGATTCGAATTCTGACTGACTCCGTTCGGTACTGAATATAACTGCTCAACACTTCTAATCCTCGACACTACTTTTCCGGGGGCTCTCGGTTCACGGCAAACGTAACCGACTGTGGCTGAACAGGAACTGAGTCGTCTTGTCAGCGGACGCGCTATTTTAAATCGGCCAGCGCACTGTTGCTTCCCTGTTAACTTGGCCGTAAACGGTTTGGGCCAGCTGTTGCCAACAGGCGAACCTGTTACTGCTACTCCGAAAGCTTTTTCCGAAAAGCTCTGGCTAAACGACTTACTGCCGTGTAGTTCTCCGAAGGACCCTTTTGAAATGTTTCGGACAATACTTGCTTACCTTAATTCCAGCCTACTGGGAAACTTACTTACCGTGAGATTTTACTTCTTTTACTTTATGAACTACTCCTGTAATAAAAAATAACAAATAGCAAAACGAAAATCTTACAAAAAAGGCTTTAAATATGTGTAATGTGTTATTGAAATTCTAAAGCAAAATGTCTTGAGAATGCGATAGAGCAGCAGGACTCCGTCTTATGAGCTCGCCTGCGGAGGAGCTTAAATGCAACTGAATGTATATCCGCCAGCGGTGTCCAACGCTGCGTATACTCGATAATTCAGCTCGCCTCTTTGTACTCCTTACGCTATGACAACGGAATAAACATGATTCTTTTTTTTGGCCACTTGCAGTCGGGGCAATAAATCATCTTCGATGACAATGGGCCGCTAAATCATCTGCCTTTTGCTCCACGCCCTTCTGTTCCGCCCTAAAAAGCGTTAAAAGTTAAAACATAAAGCATATAAACTTTGATGGTTCTATTACTCTTTTCTGCTGTGCTTTTTTTTCCAACGTGTTTTTCTTGGCGGGCTTAGGTTCAGGTTTTCACCTAAGAAGACTCTTGGTTTCCAGCCGAATCCGAGGTCATGTCCGGTTTTGATGGCGCTGAGACGGAGCAGCTTGTCCTCACATTATGGTCGCAGTCGTTAAGCTTTCCATGCGTTACTTTGTGACGGTTTTACGGAGCCAGCTTGAAAAAGGCAGGACAGGCAGGAGATCCAGGATATTCGGGGCACATGCCGCAGTTAGCACCCGCAGAAATTATGATTGCACACATCGCTCATCACCTTAAAATTAGCACTAAATTCAACTGATTTATTATGCATTAAGGTAGGCTTAAATGTTAAAATTGATTTTTTTCAAAAACTCTTCTTTTAAAACATATCATTTAATAAGGATGCTAACTGAAAATACATTTATAAATATCACGTGAAATAACCCGCCCCAAAGGAAGTGAATATTGTGTCCTGCTTAACACAATGCCCTTCCATTCAAAGTAAACAACTGGAGCACAATGGCAAGGAATGGCGAAAACTAGAGGAATGGTAGGCTATAAAGGGCTTTTGTTTTCCGGTTTGCGATGAGAGGAGTACTAGAGGTTATAGAATTATTCACTGCTTATCAATTTACCGGTACTTCAAAACTCTTGGCAGTGAAACTAAAAAACAGAAAGGAAGAAAAACCCTTTTTGTTTGCGCACACAGGCTCTAAGTTGTCAAAACTGTTTATTTTCGAAATTCATGAGCTCTGCTTGTGCCAGCTTACTATACACTTTATTTATGCTCAATCATGGAATTCGCACAGCACACATATTTCAAATAATATTTTATTTAATTTTTATGTTTTGTTTTATGTTTGTACGAGGGGGTGGGAAGTGAGAGCCAGGGGTTTTTTGTTAGTACCAACAAGTTTAGAATATCCAGTCGCTATGCAATGCTATAAATCATGACCAGGTCCGGGGACATTTCAATTCCGTTTATTTCAGTTTCGGTTACAACTGCTCCACTGCTCCACTGCCAATCTGCTTTATTGTTGTTACCAAATCAGACTTTTCGGAAGGGAGAATGCGATTTGACGAGAGGGAGATAAATAAATTCAATTCTGGCCATGTAAATCAAAAACTGTTTATGGGCAAACGGGGAAGGTGATTGGGGGCGATGACCTTAGTTAGGGCGAACGAAATTAGAACCCGAAAGCCCCAGAGAAATTCAATTCAAGTAGCAAAATGAATAACACCATGGTTGAGGCAACGAATTTTTGGCATTCTCGGCAGTCATTTATACACATAAGAATATAACTGAAAATTGAACAGAACAAAAGGCAATACTTTTACAATTAAATAACTCATTTAAGTTTGAAAGACATGTAGCTAATGCATTGCACAATTGACACCAACCCATTTCACTGGCAGCCCGATGAAGCGCCAGTGCTGCGGGCCACCCCGTCGTATACGTAATTAAGAACTTATGAAATGATATTCGCGGTATCGGAAAACAGTTGGCATTAAAGTGCAACGGGCGTGAAATGCGGTGAATGATACTGGGCACTTTCGCAAGTGCCAAACTCCCGTAGTATCCAGGTATCCAATCAAGCAGCTCACTGTTGCGTGTACTTAAGACTTTTGCATCCAACAGATATCCACCTTCCTGCTCCATGGTCGCCTGTCATCAATCACGGTTCGAACAGGAAATCGTTACAGCCAGCTAGAAAATGGGTCGAACATGGGTGCAAGTGGGACTGACTGAGCTCGACTGAGTCTGACTGCGAAATCGCGAAAAGATACGTATACTTGTAGTTTGCAGCGATATCGCTTGCAATCTGCTCCACTTCCCCTGCCAAAAAAAGAAGAAGAAAAAAACACACGCCTCGCATCTGAACTTTGCTTATTTTCCTTTGAGCTAGGAAAAACAGCTCAAGTTTAAAAAAGAAGTCTCGTCATGATGGGTGGCAATGGGTGGCCGTGAATGGCAGTGACGTCTGGCCTCCACTTTTGTCCCAACTCATTCCCAGCCCCCAATGTTGGGTATTTTGCCTGGCTCGTTATAAAAATAAAACACAAATTAATCCAACAAGCTCGACGCAGCTGGAGATTCAAAGATGGGAATACACAATTGTTGAATGAAATTGAAAGTGAATTTGTCGGTCTGATTGCCGATAATCTGAAAACTTTGTAGTTGAGTATTAAACTTAGTGCACCTGTGGTGCACTTAGCCACATTTTTGTATAATTAAGTAATTGGTTTTTGGTTTGATATAAATCTTTAAATATATATTGTTGATAAGCAATTCTTGTTCTTGTTCTGCCTTGTCACCTGGCACACCTGCTTAAAATGCAGCCTCCTTTGACCCATTTTGATGTCCTTTTTAGGCATTAAAGGAGCGCAACATCATAATGTACGACACGGCAGAGCGAACAATCTGCAACGGAAAACATCAGGCACATTTACATTATTAACATTAATTAATAAATTTGCAAGTATTATGTTTCCCATAAGTCTACCATACATATAGGCAGATAAAAAATGAAAAGTAGCACTAGTGTTTTGAATTGTTTCTCCAGGTGTATTTCTGCGGCACGTGGAATGGTTACGGAAACTCACCGTCGAGAAGGTGGCCATGCTGGCCTCGAAAAAGTAGCCCTTCATCTGGCAAGGTCGCTGGGCGCGCATGGCGGCGATGAGGAGGGCTCTCTTGGTGGGTGGCGAGAAGTCGGTCCAGTTGCTCTCGTACAGCCCGTTTCCGAAATCCAGGCTGGCACTCTTGATATTTTCGCCGCACTTCGAGTAGATGAACAGCGCGATGAGCAGTGAGCCGACAAATGCGATGAAGTAGAGACTCTGCGGATTGGGAAACAGATCAGCCACCTGGAATCCAATGAAGCAGATCTGCAGGGCGGACAGAAAGAACTGCAGAAAGATCAGCGGCCGGTACTTGTCCGCTATGTGATCGGCGATCTGGAGACCCTTCTGGTGCAGCAGCAGCACCTGGACGAGCCCCTCCAGCTCCTCCTTTCCGCCCACCGCCGGCAGGTGGATCATCCGATGCTTGGCGATCTTGAAAATGGCGCACACGTTGTAGGTGAAAAAGAAGAGCAGCGAGTCCACGCAGAGTGCCATGGTTACCTTAAATTCGAAAAATTACCAAAACAGTCTGCATTTTGGCTGTGTCAAATTATAAACAATTTTGTATGTTTGGAAACTTACTGCACTATAGCTGGCCATCACATTCCACAGATAGGTGGGCACATAAAACATGACCACCTGGAGATCGTACGGGTAAACGCCGTTGTGGGGCAGCTCCAGGTGAATCTCGTCGCCGCGAATCGAGGAGAGTATGATGCCCACAAAGGGCTTCAGGGCCGCAAAGATTCCAGCCAGTCCAAAAGAGCGGGTGTACGTAAGACTGAGCAATTGGTCACTTTGGTTCTCCACCTCGATGATTTCGCGCGCATCAGGCCACACTTCGATTTCTGCGAATTATAAAATATATTTTTATGTTATATAAATTTATTTTAATTACTACAAACTTGCCTTTTGCCAGAATGGCCCTGATGCGGTAGATCAGGCCGACGAACTCCTTGCGATGATAGCAGAAGAGCAGAAACTTGACCAGGGTGAGCATGCTGGCGAAGGTGGAGCCCAGGGTGTCGGAGAGCAGGCTCACCTGGGTGATGTACTCGTGGGCGGCCAGGAACATGGGCACCATGAACAGGAAAAGTGGTCCCATTGTGACAAAGGTCAGCCACGGGCGGTCATTCGCCATCGTGGGGCTCCACAAATCGATGCCCATGCAGCGATAAACGAGGATTTGCACCCGCAAGGATTGGTCCTTTTTCTCCTGCTTTTTTCCTTTCACCTCGTCGCTCATCTTTAACTGGCGGACTGTACAGTCGTTGGGTTCTTATACTTTCCACAGAGGGGGCGTGGAAGTTAATGTCATGTCAAAAAAACAGTCAAGCTCAGAACATAAAGAACTATAATTTTAAAACATTACTTCTCTTTGGTTACTTTGTAATGTGCTTTTCTGATTAGTTGTACCTACTTTGTATGTAACAAAGTAGAACTTTTTATTATTTAAAAAATTGTCTTAATACCAACAAGTTCAACTTGCCAGAGGTTTAAGTATAATATGGTTGGACTGTATATATATATACATTTTTTTTTTTTTTGATTTTTCACTAATTGTTGAGTCGGAGGATTTGGCACTACTTTCATTTAATATGCTTCCTTTGTGCATTGGCTTGCGGGTTAAATGGGTGTGGACCTGGGTGGACTTGAAGTGCATTTATGGCTCTAATTACACGATTTTTTCCGACTTTTGCCGCATTCTATTTAATGCCGGCCCTTTCACTAGTTCGTCCTGACAATCAAATGGCAGCCTTTAGTTCCCAGGAAGTGCATTATAATTTTAATGAGTCTGTGCAGATTTGAGCGACACGAGCAATAGTTGTGGCGCGTTTATTTTTGGATCCTTAATTAGATTCGCCATTCGTAAAGCTGTCGTTGACTTTTGATAAGGACTCGACAATTTGCCGTCCGATGGCTTGCGAACCTAAGGAAAGATTGTTTTGCCGTCCAGGATTAAATCCATTCAGTTTATAATATTAAAGTATATTTATGGTAGTATATGTTATGTAAATATATTGTTACAAGTTATGATATGGAAATAAATATAATTTTTAGTTGCTGTATGTTTTAAGAAATATATATATATTGTTTATTTAATATTTATTAATATTATTAAAATTGTTCAATATTTACTAATATTTAAGAACTGTGTTGAGGCATTTCAAATTGTCCCGCCAAATTGTGTTCATTAGTGTTGACTAACACACCGACAATGTTGGTCGGCTGAAATTTATTTGCACCCAGTTGGCAGGTCTAGGCACTGTCAACACTGTTCGCCCAGCTCGATAGTATCGATAAGCAACGACTGGCATACCCTTCTATTATCGAAGACCGATAGACCCCGATAGGCTCAGTTGTATAACCTCTGCTCGCAAATATTTTTTACAGGCAACTAGCAGCTCGAATTCCGTGCAAATAAACCTTAAAGTAAGTAGTCCAAGTCGCCGCTTCAGCTATTCACTGAGTTCCACTTGAAACGCTTCACCTTTAATCCGCAGAAATGGCTGGCGAAGGCGAGAAACTGACCGGCCTGTCGAAAATCTTCAATGGTACCACCATGAGCGGCCGTGCAAATGTGAGTAGATGGAATCCCAGAACGTCGTGCTCGTGGTAATGCTAATCCGGTTGTTATGCCATCCATCTATCCCGCCCTTGTCCAGGTGGCCAAGGCCACGTACGCCGTGATGGGCCTGCTGATCGCCTACCAGGTGCTGAAGCCCAAGAAGAAGTAGAGGGATGCAGCTGCTCCAACGCAACTACAACTCATCCGCCACAATCGATGTCTTGGATCCGTGGCCATCGCTGGACTGCGGATCAGTTTATTTTATGTGTAGTGCAAGACCTTGAAGGAATAAATAAGCTGAGAATGTAACACACTGTACCCACGAAGTGCATTATGTAACGATCCTGCGACTGCCACATGATTTGTGAGCATCACTGCGGTGGATACCCTAACCACACCGATCTATGGGCTGCAAGGTATACACGGAAACGCATGTGCAACCGGGCTAAAAGTAATAAGTGCGTCTGGAAGGGATTAGCTTGCGTCCAGTGTGGATATCACTTGTTAATTGAGGTTCAGCCCAGCAGTTAGATGATGTTCCATAGTAACCTTCAGTTCATTCAGAACGTATGTTCTACTTTCCACAATATTACCAGAAGTCTAATTCGATAGTTCCAATGGCTGCGGCGCAAGCTACAGCAAAAATAGAAATTGAAAATCGGAAGACATCTTCCATGAATCCACCTGTCCCTTCTATCCCAAACTAAAATCAACGAATGGAGTAAGCAGTGGTTTTCATTAGTCTAGCAACACATCTACCAAATTTCGGGTTCCATTTCCTTTTTGGTTTTCTGTTTTTAATATTTTATTTAAAGTTTTTATTTCATTTCAAACTTGCTTTAAATTTCCTCTTTTTCGTGGGTAGGGACTTTTTTAAGGGGGCGGGGCGGTGGGCATAGCGTTCGCTGGCCCGGTTTATCGAAAATTCAGTATTACTATAAATTAATTTGAATGAATTGAATGTAAAAATGGTTTACATATATTTGTATGCATTTATATGCCAAGTACTCTTCACTTCTCTTCTCCTATTCTCTCCACCATCGTCTACACTTCCTCTTCGATCTGCTTCCGTCCTAAACGTCGTCGCTATCGTTATCGTAATCGTTATCATGCTTATGCTGTTTGCTATCCTTGTTTTGGTGGACACGAAAAACCAGATGATGCATTTAAAATATAGGTATAAATTAATGTTTATATCATTTATCAATATGCTATATAATATACCTTTTACATGTATTGTGTGATAGCAAGCTTGTTTTGTTACTTTTGTTACTATACTCATCATTTTCATTAATTTGTGTTTGCTTTCGATTTCAGTTTGTTTTCCTTTGCTTTTGCATTTGGTTTTGTTAATAACTAAACATTGCCTGGCATAGCAAACGTCCCAAAAATTTTGGGTTTTTTATATGTGGGCGTGGCTGGGGCGCATGTGTGGGAGAGAGTTTCTGTGTGTGTTTGTTCGTGTGTGTGTGTGTGGACTAATTAATATCGCTATATGGTTTTCTGTTTCTTATTTCGGTTTGCTTTTCAGAAGCCTAGCGAAAAGTGCCTTCCTCATGCTTTTCATTTAATGTTTATTTGCATTGTTTAATTATTAATTCTACTACGCATAGTCCTGCGGAATTTGGCAGGGATTTCCTTGCGCCCATTGGCTTTCGTGGTGCTTAGAGATCCGTGCCCCACTCCGCGGGGTTTCGATCCGAGTATAATCGTTTTAATTAGGGTTACTGAGATATATTTGTGAGTTTTTTGCTTTTCCTTAAAAATGTTTGCTGGAGTGTTTTTTTTTTCGCTTGGATTTTGCCTCTATATATATATATATTTTTTTTTATGTGTGGTTGCCTGTGTTCTTGGTTGTTTGTTTTTTCTTTTTTGTGAACTATATGCCATACATATCATATCCATGTTAAGTTACAGTTACATAATGAATTACACATTTATATAAATCGTTTAAATTTCTTGTTGCCTCCTCACCTGCCCACCATTAGCATTCTACGTTGAGCATAAACGTCAATTTTCGTGATTTTGAAATTGCAGCAGAACTGGCGGGTTAATGATAATCGATTAACTAATTATCGCCGGCAGCGGACGAGGTGGCAGCGCTGGCTGCGAGGGATGCGGCGGCGTTGCCACCCGTGTGCGATTGCCCTGAACACTATTTTCAAATTGTCGCCCTTTTTTAGTTTTAGTTTAAGTTAGGATCAGGGTTTAGTTTCACATGACTATAACAATATAGAGTCCGCCGAGTACAATTTCTTACGTAAGTGTCGTGTCTAATTGTTGCATTAGTTGTTGTTGTCGTTAAAAAAGACAAGAAATTTCTATGGATTTGTTTTATGTTTGAACTTAACTTTGCGCTTAAACAAACTCTATTTTTCGCCCTTATCCGTTCGTTCTCTTTGTTTCTCCCTCTCTTTTTGTCCGTCTATGTCTATCTCTTTCTCTCTGTTTGTCTGTCTCTCTCTTATTCGCTGTCTACACAGAAAGATGGATATCAATATAGATAGATAGATAGATAGATGGTATATATAATTGTATATTGTAATCATAAATTAGAATTATTAGTTAATTTTTTGTTGGTTGCAAAAAAAAGTAAACAATATGTATATAGAAAGAAATTAAAGCATACGCAGTGCCAAAGGTTCGTTTTGTTTTTCTTGATTTGTTTAAAGGAGAAAGACTACTACAAAAAATCATAAGTATATAAAAGTAATATATTATTATGTAAATTTGTTTGACAAAAAATACAATCTGCTATTCCGTATGTATGTATGTATAAGTAAATGTATGCATGCGTGTGGGTGTGTGTGTTGTGGTGTGGTATTCTGTTCATTTTTGTTAAATATTTCTTCTTGCATTTAGGTATTCCTTACTCGTTTCCTGTTGATTCTTAACTTTCGTCTTAACTTTTTCTTACTTTCGAATTGCGATTTAAATTAATTTCCTCCTCGCTACGGTTGCCTTCGCTGATTTAGCTGAGTTGCCATTACGATTGTGACGGGGATTCCCCCAAATAGCTCACTATCCTACTCGCATCGCCCCTTTCACGTATTTTGTGGGCCTTTTATTCGGATGCCTGTGTCTCGCTCGGTATCTTGATTATATTCCACATATATAGTTTTACTCCTGACTTGCTCTGTTTACGTTCGTGTTCTCGTTTTGGATGCGATATATTCCTCCAGCTGTTGCTTATGCTTTTGGCCATCCTCCTTCGTTATTCATCTGCATCATTGTGTTTCTGTTTCGTACATAGTTATTCCTGGTGTGTTACGGTGGGTGGCTGGGATCGGCTGGTCGACGGGTGGTGACCATCTGGCACTCAGTTCGCATGCCACTCACCTCGATTGGCCGCAACGGCAGCTCCGCTGGCGTTATTCGCATAGTAGGGCTTTCCGGGTCCTGATCCTGCTGCACCGCCAGCTCCACCTCCTCCGACTGCGCCACCGGGGCCACCATTGCCACCGGCCGGTCCCACTGGTGTTTGACTACCGCCGCCACCTGCACTTCCGGCCACGCCTCCGCCGGCACCGGTCACCTGTCGCATATTCTGTGCCCGCTGAGCCGCAACTGCCACAGCTGCCGCCTGCTCTCTCTGCTGCTGTTGTTGCTGTTGCTGCTGTTGTTGCGGATGCTGCGGATAGTTGTTGGGCCGCTGAATAGGCGTGGGATAGCGTCCTTGGCCGCCTCCGCCACTTTGGCCCACGCTGCCAACGCTGTTGCCGCCGCCATTGCCGCCCACCTGGGACCCACCGCCTCCTCCTCCTCCTCCTCCGCCGTTGCCGCTGCCGCTGCCCACCGCTCCGCTGCCGCGACCGCCCAAGGCGTTCATGCTCGGACCATTGCCGCCGCCGACCTGTCGCTGTTGCTGCTGCTGTTGTTGCTGAGATTGCTGCTGCTGCTGCTGAAGCACCTGGTTCTGCAGATCCCACTGAAGTGGAAAGAAGGATGAATTAGGAAAGGTATAAAGCAAAAGCCGACTGAGCTTGGAAACCTACCGCGCCGTAGTTCTTGTGATGCGGTGGACTGGGCTGCGACTGCACCTGCTTGGCCAGACCGAGGCTCATGTCAGCGCTCAGCGGACTCTTCAGCTGACGACCCATCTGCGAATGAAATCATGTGATTAGGAGCATATAAAAAGAGAATCAATCAATGGCTATCATATCAAACCAGCATAGTTTCTAATTTTATCCGCTTCAGTACGTTTGAATAGTTTTAAAGTATGAAAACAAATTGATACTAATGTATCCGACATTTATTGAGCATCTTAAACGTACATAAAGCCAAATTGAATAACACGATTTCTTTTCAAAGAATAATTTTCTTTTCAAGGATAATTTCAGCTTCTTCAGGAAATTTACTGGCTCCGAATATTCTTAATCTTAAATTTTTTTTTGACTTTCTGGTCGGGGAAGTGGGTGGTACTTTTTCTAGTCCTGCGCTTACCGAGTCTTGCATGTGTGTCTGGCCCTGGTTACCCTTGAGATAAGCCGCTCCGGGCGTTGGTCCGCCGCGGTACTGATTAATGCTGGCCGCCGTCAGCAGCTGCGAGTTCATGAACGGCGTGTTGAACGTGCCCATCGTGTGCTGCGACTGCGGCGGTCCCGGTGGCCCATTGGAGCCGGGCGGTCCGCCCTGATGACCGCCATACATGCCGGCCGCGGTGGCCAGTCCATAGCTCTGCGCTCCACCATTGCCCTGCGGCGGAGGACCACCGTAGAACTGTGGTCCGCTGGGACCGCCTGGCGCCGAATTCGAGTAGAAGCTGTTCGACTGCAACTGATGGGCACCCGGCGGTGGTCCACCTTGTCCTGGATGTTGCGGCGGTGGACCCGCATAAAGATTCATATACGTCGGGGTGGTGGCATAGGGACCAGGTCCTGGTCCTGGACCGCCACCGCTACCTGCTGACTTGGAGCCAATGGCACCGATGGTCTGCTGGCTCTGCGGCGGTTTGGTCGCACCTGACGACATCATGGAGTTACTGCTTGACGAGATTATAGCCACCGCAGCATGGTTGCTCGGATTGCTCAACTGCTGCGAGCTGGGCTGGCCAAAGGGACCCGGTCCGGGACCCGGACCACCGCCCAATCGAAACTGCGACGAGAGGTTCGAGTACATGTCCGGTGTGGGCGCCGTGGGCGGTAGGCTGCCGCCGTGCGGAGTCTGCATCGCATATGCGTTCACGTTGACATTGAAGGGACCTCCGCCAGCGGCCGCTGCCGCCGCCGCTGCTGCTGCTGCCGCATAAGGGTTCTGAAAGCTGTGGGCGGCCGCCGCCGCCGAGTAGGCGGGCGAACGGCTCGAATGATCGAGCGAATGGAATGGAGCGTACAGATTACCCCCCTGCGACGGTGGCGGTGGCGGCATCTGCGACGAGTTGTACACCACGGCCGGCGGACTGGGGATAGTGGGAATGCCTCCAACGCCGAACTGCGGTGACGCCTGGTAGAATGAAGGCTGTTGCTGCTGTTGTTGTTGCTGTTGCTGCTGCTGCTGCTGCTGATGTGCCTGCTGCTGTTGTTGCTGGTGCTGTGCTTGCTGCTGCTGTTGCTGCTGGCTGGGCGGCGGTGACATGCCCAGATGCTGCTGCTGCTGCAACTGCTTGGTCTTCTGGTGCGCCTGCTGTTGCTGCTGTGGACTGGGATAATCCTCCTGCTGGAACTGCTGCTCCAACGATCCAGCGTCGAACGGCGATCCATGACCGTAGCCATGGCCATGACTACCGGGCACCGGGCCCGGCGAGGAAAGTGCATGGTGCTGGTGGTGTGCCTGTTGCTGGTGGTGCTGCGCCTGCGCTGCCGCCACCGCTGCCTGCTGTTGTTGCTGCTGCTGCTGTTGGTGGTGGTGGCTCTGCATGTGCACCGCCGATACCGCGTAGTGCGGCATTTGCTGGTGTTGCTGCTGATGCTGGGATGCGGCCACGGCTGCCACAAAGGACGCGGCGCTCATGTGACCACTGCCGTCGTCACCTGTCTGCTGCGGTCCCACCACCTGCTGTTGCTGCTGCTGCGCCACCACCTGCACCTGGGACTGTTGTTGCTGTTGGGGCTGTTGCTGTTGCTGCTGCACCTGCGCTGGCGATGGGCCGTCGGACATGGGCGTGGCTGACTCCCAAACCTTCTTTACGCTGGCTATCTTCATGTTAAGATCCGCCGTCGAATTGTTTTGCTGCTCCTCCTGTTTTTGCTGTTGAGCGTGTTGTTGTTGCTGTTGTTGCTGCTGACTGGCCGTTTTATCGATGGTATCCACCTTGAGTGATGTGGTGGGATCGTCGCCGAAGCTAAATCCGAGTTTCATATTTTGCGAATCATCGCCAGAGCCCGCCGCCGTCGCCTTGCCGCCGAAACTCATTTGGGAGAGTGCGCTGGACAGGCTGTCCACGGTCATGGTGGCGCCACTGCTTGACACCGAGAGCGTTCCGGGCTTGGTTACCACCACGGCAGCGGCAGCTGCCTGCTGCTTGTACGTGGAGTTCTCAAATATAATCGTGTTGACGGGTGCGCCGGCGTCCAGTAGAAGACTGGTTGATGGACCCGAGCCAACGGCGCCGAGCGAAGTCTTCTCCCCAATGGCTGGCAACTTGCTACCCGTCACCTTCTCACCGCCGACAACGGCGCAAGATTCAATCTTCTTCTTTTCTGCTGCACCGGGAACTGCGACCGATGAGGATGTGGCAGTAACGGACCCCACTGATCCCACTGCAGTGCCAGGTGCCGCGAGGCCGGGAGGCAACGGCAGGCGAACCGCTGCATCTTTCTGTAATTCATCCTTTGCTAGCAGGGCAGTGTTATGGGCAGGCGCCAGGGCGGCAGTCTTGTCCTTCTCCTCGCCCCCAAGCGCAGGCAAATCTTTGTCATCCTTGCTTGGTTTGTGCAGGCCGGCGCTGAGTGCCAGCTGGTTCTGCTTGGTCTTGTCTAGGTCCGTCTCTGACTCGGAGGTTCGCTGTTGCTTGCCATATTCCTCGTAGCCAAGTCTGCCATAGCTGCGGCCCGATCCGCCCGAACCAGATCCACCAGCGGAGCCAGTGCCCACGGGCTGTCGACGGTAACCAGAAGCAGAGGCGCATCCTCCGCTGGAGAGACCACCTCGACCACGTCTAGATGGTTCGCCGCGTGGGGAGAATCCCGCCTTGTTTGCCGACGCACCTGAATTGGGCGCACCGTTGCCCGATTCCTTTGGGCTGCGACGAGCTGCTCCGCCTCCTCCACTGCTGTAGCACTCCTCGTCCACATCCTCAGAGTGCTCCGATTGCTCACCGCCGCTGCCGTAGTAGCGTCTGCCGCCGGCGCCGCCGCTTCCACGACTGCTACCCCAATCGCTGGCGCTTCTCTGGCCGCGGTAGCTACTGCCCGATCCGACGGATGATCCACCAGAGCTGCCGGCATAACCACGGCCACCTCGACCTCCGCAAGCAGCTCCGCTCCTGGGACTTACCCGCTTATTGCCGCTCTTGTCCTCCTCCGCCTTGCCAGCCGACTTCGCCTTGTCATCAGATTCCAATGCAGACTTGTCCTCTGCGCGCTCGTCACCGGACTTATCGATATCCACGCTGCGTCGCAGAATCTGGGTAGGCATGGGATCTGTCGTCAGCGTCTTTTGCTGCTGCGGCGAGGCGGGCAGCTGTTTCTGCTGGGTCGAGGACTCCTCACTAAGGCTCGGCTGTCGGGCCGGGCGTTGCAGGATCTTTATTTGCACTGCCGAGTCATGGCTGTGCGAGGAGGAGAAGCTCTCCTCGCGGTGCCGATGGTGCACCTTCTGCTCGGCATCCGTTTGCTCCGCCCATGAGGAGCATGAGCCACCCAGCACATCGTCGCCAGCCGATGAGACGCTGGTCTTACGGTGCGAGTTCTCAGATATGCTGCGCGGCAGAGCTTGTGCATGCCGATAGTCCTGGCCGCGGGTGAAACGCTGCTGATCCAGATCCTGGTCCTCCCGAGCACTATTGCTGTCGTGACGATTTCGACCGTATCCGCTGCTTCCTCCGACACTTGCACCACGCTGCACATAAGCGCCGGAGATGCTGCGACCCTGGCCAGCATTGGCTGGCGCTCCTCCACTCACACCACCGCCTCCTCCGCTTACTCCTCCCTTCTGGAGGTAACGGGAATTGCTATCGAATGCACTGCTTGCAGAGGCGCTCTTCTCCAAGCGCGGCAGCTGCTGCTGTTGTTGCTGCTGCTGTCGCTGGAAACGGGGTGGTAAATTTGATTGGAAATGGGTAAGGAAGTTCTTTTGACCATAGTCTCCGCCTGCTGACGAGGATGACGAAACTCCTCCTCCGCCGCCACCAGCTCCTCCCGTGGGTGTTACGCCGCTTCCCAAGCTGGAGATGCTGCCTCTGGGTCGGCGATGCAAACCTCCGCCGCCGCCTTGGCCCCCGCCCTCATCTTCGCTGGCATTGCCTAGCGGTGCGGACGTGGGTGGCACCTCATTGCTCATCGGGACTGAGGCAGAGGACACGCCGCCCTCGGCTCCAGCCAGAGCTGCCGCCGCTGCCTTTTTGCTATTCATCTTCATTTCCAGTTCTTGCAACTTTTTAGCAGCCGCCTGCTTGCGTTCCATCTCGCGACGCTCTTCCTCCTCCTTCCGCTGCTTTACTCGCTCGTACACGCTGGCATCCAAGGCAATTCCACCGGCCACTGGTGCTCCCACGTTGCCAGAGCTACCGCGGTGGCCATTCTGTTGGCGAACCTCTTGCTGCTGCTGTTGCTGCTGGAGCTGCTGCTGCTGATCCTGAATACCTTCCGTTGGCTGATCGCGATCGGTGCTCTCCTTGCCGCGCTGCCAACTGGTTGTGGAAGCGGACAGCTTTCGTTGATCGTTTGAGGAGGAGGATCCTTGCGCCTGCAGTTGAGCGGAGCTGTGCTGCTTGCCCTGTCCTTGGTGCTCTTCCGGAGTGGACTCATCGTCCGAGAATGTTAGTTTCTTCGTGTAGTCAATGTCGTCCTGCTTGGTCCAGCTATCGTCCTTGGCGATAGCGTTGAGGCGCTCCAAGTCCTCTTCGCGTATGATAGGACGCTGCATTTGGGCCACCTCCGGCTCCACCACGTAGTCCTTATCCTTGCGCCCGGCTCCGCCTCCGTTGGCCTGCTGCTGCGATTGTGGGGGAGTGGGTGATCCTCCAATGCCTAGGCCAGATTGTGGGGGTGACGAGGAGGTCGGTGGTCGCTTGGGAATGGCAGTGGCCGCCCTGAAGCTTCCACTGCCCACCACCGCTGGCGAGGCAGACCGAGCACCCAGGATTCCGTTCTGGTAGGGAGCGTTGGGCAACGCAGAAGTGTCCAAGGATCCGCCGGCCAAGATGCTGGCCGCCGTCGCTCCACTGGCGGGCATCGGAGCTCCGCTGCGCATGAACGAGGGCATCAGCGATAGTATGGGCAGGGGCACAGCTCCACCCGACCCTCCTCCTGCTCCGCCATTACCGCCTATCTGATGGTGGCCCGGGGCCTGTAGGTTGAGGCCCTGGTCCGCTGCCGCAGCTGCTGCCACCTTGGCCGCCTTCTCCTGCTGCTGCAACCAGGCGGCCGTGTCGTTCTGTGGCCGAAGGCTGAGCTCGCCCAGATCCGCGGACCCGCCGCCGACGTCGTCGCTGCCATCTCTGTAGTCGCGATGCGAGTGGTGTCCATACTGGCGCCCGTGGCCATGGTGGTAGTCCCGATGGTGCTGTTGCTGCTGGTGGTAGTGCTGTTGATGCTGCTGGTGGTGCTGTTGATGCTGCTGGTGGTGCTGTTGATGCTGGTGATGGTTTTGGTGGCCGGCATGGTGCGCCTGATTCTGGTAATGGCTCTTGCCCGCTCCAGATCCGGAACCCACACCCGCTCCTCCGCCGGCGCCGCTGCCAACTGTGCCGTCCAGCGTAGGAAATTCGTACTGGAACTGCGGACTCTGATAATGGGGGACCACCTGCTGTTGCTGACGTCCATAATTCTGACCGCCCGAGCCCCGCTCGTGTCCTGTGGTGATTGCAGACCATGTCTTGGGTGAGTTGACTGAGTGTCCGCCCGATCCTGACCCTGATCCTCCTCCTACTCCTGACGATCCGCCGCCGCCCGACCCTCCTTGTCCGCCGCCGCCGGAGCTGCCCACGGAGTTGTTGATTAATTTAAAGTTCTTGTTGCCGCTGCCTGAGCTGCCGGCGTTGTTGTTGCTGCTGCCGTTGTTACTGTTGACAAACTTTCCGGCGTTAGGACCGAGAGCGACGTTATTATTGTGCTGGTGCTGGCTGTGAGTCAGCTGCTGGGATAGATGGCCACCAGCAGATGAAGACGCAGCTCCTCCGCCGCCTGATCCCGCTCCGCCGCCCGTGCCTGAACTTCCGCTATGGGCAGTGGTGTTGTTGTGGCTAGTGTTGGTTCCTGCCGCGCCAGATCCCGCTGCTCCTCCTGCGCCCGCCCCACCAGATGTGGCTCCTAAAATGGAAAATACACCCAGTTAAACGTACATCTTAGTACACACGATTTCAATAAGATAATATCGCAGAACACCCACCTTCGACTGAGACTAAAAGATTGTTGTTGCTGCTGGTGTGGGTCTCGGCCTTCAGGGAAGGCAAATTGGCTGGTGGTCGCCTAGCGGACGGCACTTTGCCCAAGATTTGCATTCCATGTTTACGTGGCACTTGATTCTTTTGTGCAGATGGTTCACTTGACTCGCCCTGCAAACAATAAGAACAAGTTGGCGATCAGATAGGGTTGGATCTATCAAGATCTTGATGTAGATCTAGATCTAGGTCTAGGGGCTCACTACTTACGCGGCTATTCTTGTACATGCGATTTATATCCAACGCTGTGAATTTGGGCTTGGCATTTCGCTCTCCCCTACTTCCCCCCAGTGTACTCATGCTGCCAATAGATCCTCATTAGCGTTAGCTTCCTTCACGCCGCCGCCGTGCTCCTCGTCTTCCCGCTGCGCTGGAGGATGGGCTAGGATGTGGCTGTGGCTCTTGACGAGAATGAGTTTAAGAAGCTGGGATCGCCGCTTTTGGGCCGAAGCTCCTTGTTTCAGTCTTTCTGGTGGGCTGCAAAATACATAAGCGTAGATAGATAGGCATTTAATTGAGTATAGGTGCAGGCGTAGCGAGGCAAGGCTAGTCAGTTGCAAGTGGGTGGTGCTCCCGACAAATTGTTTTCAGCACGCTGGTTATTGTTTTGTCTGTTCAAGAACTCCTCTATTTAGCCACCCCCAACCGATCCGCCCCACTAACACATAAAGAGGTGGATCTGCAGCGAAAATTGGGGGTTCTTCTTAGAAAGATATTGCAAATAATTTGGAAAATAGCCTCTTCAGACAATAATAGACATGGGTTTCAACTAAACCGAGTTTTACTAAAAGTGCTTTTGATATTTCATATTGATGAAACTGAAGAAGTTTCTTGATAATTTTCCAACACATACTGTTTCGAAATACGATCAAGTTTCCAATGCTTTGTTTAAGCAACAACTAGAATTTAATTCCATTAAACTACTACCATTCGAAACTGTTTGCAGAATCAATTGGGATTTTGTTGATATTGCGTTTATTACGAAAACGTTTGGGGCAACTATTCCCCAGTTTCGCTCTCCCCCCCTTAATCCGACACTGAGTGCAGGCAATGTTTGGTGCGAGCAGGACAGCCATTGACTCGCAGCACACGCAACTGAGAGGTTGCCTTGGCCCGGTGACAGTGGAAGCGGGACAGCTAGATGGATCTGCCCACACACACACACACCAATGCACAGCAGCGGCAGAAGCGGCAACGCATTGAAAGAATTTTTTGCGGTGGCGTCTTGTAATAATTGCGGGTGGGGGCGTGAAGGGCCGGACGAACAATGGCCGACAACTACAGCAACAATAGAAAAAACGGGGCCAGTAAAATCCTCGCAAGAAGAGCAACAACAACAAAGGCCGGCATTTAAAATGTAACCAATTTGACAGATGCAAGTGGGGGGAGTACAAAACAATCTAAACGCTTGGCAACAATTCTATGTCTCCTTTTTGTAATAACAACCATTCACAAGCACAACGCACACTAACACCACGCAGGCACAGGCGCACACATCACCCACACACACCCACACTTACATTCGCAGAAACCGAGAGGCTTTGATAGTTATTATTTAATCGACGAGTGCAATTTTTTTTGACTACCTTTTGTTTTACAGCCGTATCCTTTTATTTAATTGGCATGGCACAGTGGCTGACAAAGGCAAACAAAGAGAGACGAGTAAATATACCGTTTAAACAGCACGCACGCACACAGCCACACACTCGGGGAGTTTCGTTTGTTGGACAGCGATGATAAACTGAATGGAAAACGCTTCAATTTGTTTACTTCGAATGTTTCGCGGTCTGCTGGCACACTTGGCCGTCTGTATGTTGGTTATTTTTCTGTTTAAATTCGTGCAAATTGCTCTTTTGATTCTGCTTTTCACCGTCCAACATAAAGTTTGCCGCTAATTCTTCTTCCTCGATTTCTTCCTCTACCACTTCTCACTTTTCGAATGTATTGCGTGCGTGAGTGGCGTGGAGAGCGGCGTTGCCACCTGGTCCGTTGGGATCCAGCCATACCGCCGAGTGAAACTAATTCGGCGGAGGTGGCAGTAGCCTGGCAATTATTAAACAATTAGAGAGCGTACTATTTGGCGATTAAACGGAAATTAACACGGTCTCTATGCATCGATGCCGACAAAAAGAGAAAACGGAAAACGATGACCTGCCGCCGACAAATGCAACGCTGTTTGCGACATAGAGCGGGACAACATGACTAGCTGAACTTCCACTCCCTCCCACTCTCACACGTCGAATTTGACATAACGGATAAAAGTATTTCTTTGATACGTTGCGTATTTTCTACAAACAAAATCACAGATTTACAAACCCTGGCGCCGTGCAATTAAACATAATTTACAATCACTGCTAGCCAACAAATCTCGATCTCCCGGCCTACTTCCAGAGCGAGAGCATGAGAACCATAGAGCTTACCCTTTCGCACGCAGAGCACACACCGCAAACACAGTTCGTTGCTCCTTGGCTTCTTTCTTTCCTTCGCCTTTTTTTGCACTCTTTCTGGCGCTTACTCAGCGCCCGTTTCGCCGCTTGTGAAAACAAGGGACGAAAACAAAAGAGAGCGCAACCAAGACGAGACGTTGTGCTGCTGCTGCAGTTGTTGTTGTTAGTCGCCTTTGTTCGCCAGAATCTTCGATTTGGTTGAATTTCGATTTCGATTTGGTTGCGATTTTCGCTATGTTGCGCTGGCTTTGTCAGCGCTCTCGCTCCCACTCACTGGCACTGCGCTCTCCCACTCTCCGCTCACTCGCGCCGTCCCTCTCGCGCGCTGTCGCTTTTTTGCAAGTGTAGGTGGAAAATGGTATCGGGTGAGGAGGCTTCGAGCAAGCCCGTTTGAATTCGCTTTTTCCACGGGGTTTTGCCTTTCCTTCGCTAGGTTTTAGCTCTGCACACACACTACACACGCACACGACTTGCGTTTCTTATTTGTTTTGATTATTTGCGTTGCGTTCTTTTCACGTAATACGTAATTGTCCATTAGTTTTAAATCGTATGTATTATTTTTTTTGCCATTTTACGGCAAGCGTTGCCAGAGTTGTGTTGGTAGATTGGCGTGCTGCCAGGCGTCCGCAGACTGCCATCGTTAGGATGTGTATCCAACGATATATATTTTTTTTATATTTTCTATTTTTAATTTACGGATATTCGTTTTCACTGTACTTTGCAGACTAAATTGTAGACAATAAATTGTAAGACAGATTAACGAAAATTACTCATCGCGCAGTGTGGCCACCCCGCAGAAAACTCTTGAGATGGAGTTTTGCCATTCACAATTGGATTCTGTTATCGATTCACGATAGGTGAATTATGTTGTTTACAACGAAAAACTGTTTAAATTTTTTATTTATTTGACTTTGCGTTGTGATTCCGTTCGCGCGAAATGATTTGTCGCCTTTGCCTGCGATGTCTCAGCCCCGGAAGTGCAGTTTTCCTCTTTGAGACGGACGATACGCTGGCGGAAACGCGCCTGGTCAAGATGATTGCGAAGTTTCTGCAGCTGGAGGTGAGTGTATTTGGCAAATACAAATTTTATCAAAACAATTTCAATAAGCCATCCCATGCAGATTCTGCCCGACGACAGCATCTCGACCAGCGTCTGTACCGAGTGCTGTGAGCATCTGGAGGACTTCAATGGCTTCTGGCAGCTGGTGGAGCAGAAGCAGTGCTCACTCAAGAAGGAGTTCCTTACCGTAGACGTCGACTGTGCGGCCATGAAGTGGACGGGCGGTGTGGACGTGGACGTCAACATCGACGAACTGCCGCTGGCGACTGGCGACATGGACGAGAAACCGTTGGACCTGCACAACCTTAGCCTGCTGGGAAGCGTGCTGGACGTGAATGTGGACAGTGTGGATGTCAGGGAACCGATCAAGGAGCAGCTGCCCTGTGAGTCCGAGGAGGAGGACGAGAAGCCGTGCCTGCAAGCCAGTGATAGCGAACAGGAGGTGAACGAGGGGCAGCCGGAATCTGAAGACTCCTCAGATGGTTATTATCTTACTGTTTGCCAAGGATTAGCCGTCACTAATTTCCTGTTCTATTGCAGATGAACCCCTGGTCCGTGTAAAAACAAAGATGAAGCCCAAGCGCAAAACCTCGGCGCGTTCCTCCAAGGATCAGGGTCCGATATCGCTGCAGCAGGAGCTTGCCGATCTGCTCGACGATGGTGGCAAGCGTCGGCGCAGGAAAGCACCTGACCAGCGAACAACCACCGAGTCGCAGGAGTCCGAGCTACAGGCCGTTCTCGAGCGCAAGCCGAAGGGCTGCTCCCGCGCTCAGCTGGCCAAGAGCTACGAGAAGGCCATTGCCAGCTACATGAGTGCCAGCTGCGACCTGTGCGAGTTTAGTGCTCCCTACCTATCCGAGTTGAAGACCCACTTCCTGGAGGTTCACCAGCGCGAGTACTACATCAAGTGCTGCGGCAAAATCTTTACACGCGCTTCCAAACTGATGGACCACATCCGCAAACATATCAACCCCAAGCTATTTACGTGAGTTTGAAGCCATAGGGTTCTGTCTGTTGCTACATAGACTTTCAACTCCCATAGCTGCACCATTTGCCAGAAGTCGCTCAACTCGCAGGACTACCTGGCCACTCATATCGAGACGGTGCACAACAAGGTTGCCCAGATCGGCAAGGTGCTGAAGTTCCCGTGCCCCAAGTGCGAACGCACTTTCAGCAGCGAGCGGCGTATGGCGAATCACCTGGCCAAGCACGACACCGATCAACTGGAGCACACCTGCGAGATCTGCTGCAAAAGGTGAGAATAGCGCAGGGTCTCTGATGGAATTGGAATTCGTGCACCATATCTTATTTAGTTATCGTTATTTCGCACGCAAATGAGAGGGATAGCTGTCTACCTATTCCGCACTCGCACGGTTTCGAGAATAGCAAGAAAGAAATCAATTTTTTGAAGATAAGAAACTGTCTTGCAAGTCTTAACTGTCTTAACAACTGTCTTAAATTATCTGTTATAGCTTTGCCAATGTACACCGCCTGCGAAGGCACATCCAATCCATCCACGAAGACCTGCATCGTCACGTTTGCGACATCTGCGGCAAGAAGTTCAAGTTTAAGCCCTCCTTCGAGCGCCATTTGCTGGAGCACCAGGGCGTCGTGGCCCCGGCTGTGGAGTGCCCCGTCTGCGGTGTGTGGCTGAAGAACGAGCACAGCTTGCGCCTGCACCGCTTCACGCACGACAGCACGGACACCGTGTGTCCGCATTGTGGCAAGACCTGCACATCGCGCACAGCGCTCCGCGGTCACGTCAAATACGCCCACAAGCTGACCACCAATCTGCAGTGCACGTTCTGCGAGAAAACCTTCAAGCAGCAGCGCAACCTGGACGAGCACATGGCCATCCACACGGGCCTGCAGCTGTACAACTGCCCGCATTGCCCCAAGGAGTGCCGGTCCCGCTCCAACATGTATGTCCACATTAAGCAGCGTCACGCGGACGAGTGGTTGCGCGCCAAGATGGCACGCTCGCACAATCCGCAGTTCAAACCGGCCGACGTTTAATCCTGACCCCCCACAAATGTGTTTAATCATTATACGTATAATTAAACTATACTTCACTGGTTTCTTTCTTATTGGAGGTCTTCGTAGCAGACAATGGTTGTTAGAGGTAGCTTATAAATATTTATTGAATCACATAGTAAAATGTTATTACAAGTGGAGCTCAGATGATTTATGTTGTATGTATGTTGATCCAAGGTCCTTCAACGGTTCATATAGACGGATAACATCTCCAGGTGTCCATACGAATATTTGATTACTTATTAGGCTGGCAGAATTTTGTCGAGCGATGATGCGAGTTCTTTGGATATGGCGTCTGGAAACTGTATGGAGAACCTGACGACGATGGCTCCGCGACGGGAATTGTTCATGGTATCGGGCAATCCGTAGCCCGGAATGCTGCGCACGGATTTCGGATTAATTACCTCGCCTACGTCGGTGTTGAGTATCATCGGGCTGCCAAGAAGCGTCGGCACCATCACGTGGACACCGCACAGAGCATCCTTCAGGGAGATTTCGGCTGTGTACAGCAGATCGTTGCCATCGCGGCGGAAGATTGGGTGTGGCTTGTCCCGGATTACAAACACGACGTCGGGGGGCTCAATGCCGGGCAGCTGAAGGCCCGCCTTGGGAAAGCAGATCTTGGTGCCAGACTTACAGCCCGGTTGGATCTTGACAGTGAGAACCTTGTCATGTTGTAGCACATCGACGCCGTTCCTTGGCGAAGCCCGGGAGATCTTCATGCGCCTCTTGCACCCCTTGGCAATGCCCTCCAGTGAAACGTATAGTTCATGTTCGATGGTCGACTGGGGTGACTGGGGTGAAACGCAACGGCGTTTAGGCGCGCTCCCTTCTCCACCCAATGGGACGTCATCGTCGCTGTCGAAACTGCTGTCGCTGTCCTCAAAGACCGTGGAATACGATTCCCTGCTGTCGAAGAAACGTCCAAAGCTGGCCCGCGAGTTGTTTTGGCCACCGCCACTGTCACTGTCACTGCCACTGGCACTGGCACTGCCACCGCCACCGCTACCAAATGGCATTCCATCGCCGAAATCGCTACCTTGATTCGGGCTACTGCGTCGGGTACCCTGGTCTCTGCAGTCATCGTAGCATCTGCGCTTCTTATTGTCCGAAAGGACCTCGTATGCCTTGGACACCTGCTTGAAGATCTCCTCCGCTTGAGGGCTCTTGTTTTTGTCCGGATGGTAGCGCAGCGCCTGCTTATGATATGCCTTGCGGATCTCGCCATTATTGGCATTGCGCTGGATGCCCAGTATCTTGTAGTAGTCTTTAGGCATGGCTTCTTACTCCAAATATTTGACGTTCACAGACAAACAAGTGCAACTCGTTAGAAAATTTTATCGAATTGTGATATGTATTTTTCCAATCAGAAAGAATGTTGCTTAATTTGAACAACACTGCTACGGTGACTTTATGCACACTACAATTTGATTTCAATTTTATAGCCTAACGCCTTTTGTTTTAGTTTTTCTGTTGGTCTTATTTTGCTTAACTTTTACAACAATATTTTGCTGGATAACTTTAAGAAGGAAGTGGAATATAACAGCTTTTGAATTCAAGAACCGATTACTTATTGATATTTACCGCCATGCTCAGTGCCATGGTTACCCAAAAACCATCGATTACTAGCTGCGCTCATACGAGAGTAGCTATCGAGAGTCGCTCATCACTACCGGCATCAAACGGTCACATCACTCTCAAAAATAATTGATAAGCAACAGAGTGAGCAAGTTCTCGCATAAACTATAGTGCAATCGGAAAAGCGTAGTTGTGATAAAAACAAGCAGAACAAAAACAAAAAGTGCGGTAGGTTCAAATGCGACATGGAGAGCGAGAAAATCCGTGACCTGAAAATGTCGAGGTGGGCCAATTTCGTGATGTGAATTCCCTGGGCGTCGTATATTATTTTTTTTTTTTTTGCCGTCTGGCGCAGACAGTTACAACAACTATGACTAGGCAACAAGAGTTGCAGCCGCTAACACACACACACGCACCCACACATGCAGAAGCTGAGAGCAGCTTTTGCGAATTGTAATGGAAATTTGTGTTTGTGTGCAACATAACTAGTTTTTTTCTGCGAATCATCCACCAAAAGAGAAAGAGGGAAAGAGAAATGTCTGACAGCTGGCAGATGCAAGATGTTTTATGTCCGCGTCTTGCGCATACCTACCTGCACACAATTGTAGTTGCTCATGGGCTCTCTCGTTTTTTGTGTGTCTACCTCGAGGTGGAAAATGTTCATAATTTTGCCGGCCGGTTTTTGATGTCCTCTCTTTGCTCACCGCTCTTTATTTTTTCCCCCCAAATCATGAACACAGGTTTCCCCTCCATTTAGCGATCGCCTAATGGTCACCATGGAAAACAGCGAGGAGATAATGCAGATCCTGGAGCGCTTCACGGATCTTAAGCAAAAGGAAATCCCAAAAGAGCTGGAGGAATACCTACAGTATGTGGCCAAGACCGGCGACACCATCTTCAAGTGGTCCAGCCTGAAGTACTTGTTCCGCGAGAAGCTGCTCAGCGTGATCAAGCACTTTAATGAGGATTCACCGCGTTTAGAGGGTAAGTTTTCTGGTTTGGTGTCAGGTTGAACCATAATCATATCCGGAATGCAATTCCACTCAAAGAGATTAGGAACAGAACTAACCGAAGACCAACTTAACTGCTTGCAGAGATTCCCAACTATCCGAATGTGGATCCTTTCAACTACGAGACCATGAAGTCCTCGTTGCTGGAGCGCCTGGACCTCTTCAATGCAGCTCCCTTCACCGTGCAGCGTTTGTGCGAGCTACTAATCGATCCTCGGAAGCAGTACTCGCGCATCGATAAGTTTATGCGCGCCTTGGAAAAAAATATTTTAGGCAGGTCTCATTCTTCGTACTACCTATTTACTATGTATTAAATATTCTTCTTTTTACAGTGGTTAGCACCATCGATCCTGGACGCAAGCGTACCGAAAGTGAGAATGGCGACTCGCTGGACTCAGTGGTCAACGGGGATCTCTCCATGGAGGTGAACATTGACATTGAAATGGAGAATAATAACGGTAACGCCGAGGAGGGCTCTTCTCCCAGCACCGGTTCGCCAGGTGGTGCCCAGAAGGCAAGCTGCCCGCGTTCGGAAGACAATGATCAGCCCAAAGCCAAGAAGGCAAAACTGGAGATCGATGGGGAAGAGCGTTCGGAAGCGAGCGATGAAACGGAGGTAAAAAATGAAAAGGATGAGAAGAGTGACAACGATGAGACTGATTCGCCGCATGAGGCTGCCGAGATCGAGGAGCCCGATGAAGAGGTGGATGAGGCTGATCAAGGGACCAAGACCACCAAGCAGCCTGTTTACGACAGTCAGAAGGAGGGTGAGCAGGAGGAAAGTTTTCCAGCATCTGCCGATGACGAGGCGGTGGACCCAATGGTGAGCAAATCCTTAGAAGCTGAGAAGGAACTAGTTGCTCAGGAAAAGAAGGTGGAGGAGGACAAAAAGGTGGCGACCGAGCCACAAGAAGAGATTGTAAAGAAGGAAGAGGTCGTCGAGTCTGATAAACCGGACGGAAAGGTTGCACAGTTAGGCGAAAAGGCAGTTGTCAAGAAATCTACTCCGCCTGCCGAGGCGGAAAACCAGGAGCCTGTCAAAGCAGAAAACGAGAAGGAGGAGAAAAAACAAGAACCAATTGAAACTGAAAAACAGGACGATATCGAATCTACTGAGACTGACTATGCCCCATCATCAGAAAAGCCCGCTGAAGAAAAGATACCTTCCTCCGAATCCAAACCGAAGACCAAATCTGAGGCCGATCCAGAGGCCGAGACCAAGAAGAACCAACTGGAAAAGACTGAAACTGAGCAGGCCGAGAAGCCGGTTTCGGAGGAAAAGCGGGTTGCCGAGCCGACAGCAGAAAGCGAGAATAAGGACGACTTGACCACTTCCAAAGCGATCAAGGATCCAGTCGAGGAGTCGCCGGTTAAGGACGCTTCAAGTCCTGCTGTAGAAGATCTGGCATCTGCCACCACACCGCAATCTCCTTTGGGCGCCGCCGATTCCGCTGTTGAGACGCCTCCCGCTGAGACAGGCGATGAGTCGCAGGCGTCGCCCTTGGCCGCCGCTGTAACTCCACCTGTCCTGGCCCTCAACGACCAGCCCATGGAGGACACTCCAGCCGAGGAGGAGGCACGCGTCTCGCCGTCGTCCGCCGTCGAGGAGGTGGTAATGGCCGAAAGCGCCAGTGCCGGCGCAATGGCCACCGAAGAGGCCGCCAAGGACGATCCAGCCGCCATGGAGGTCGATGACACCAGCCAGGAGGTGATGTTGCAGTAGATTGCGGCCATTCAGGAGCCGTACACACATTCATTCAACTACTACTCCATATAACTAGTAATTTAAGACATGAGCCGAAAGTAATATAGATGTAATCCTGCCCTGCGCTCCCTTTTGTATCCCAACGGATTTCAAAGGATACCAACACTTCCCAATAAGCCAAGCAGTGGTAGCTCCCCTTTCGTAGCCGCAAGTCGCATCCCAGACACGATCCAACACTAGACTCTGTTAACTGTTCTGTGTTTCCTCATGCCCTGTGGACCACTCGTTGGCCGACCTTTTCTTTTGTACTTATGTTGTACTATCCACCCCCTTGCAAATGACAATTTTAAGTATCTCAACACCCTCGCCAATTCCCGATTCCCAAATTTTTTTAAATAATCTAGTTTTAGACGCTGTCCGTGGCGCGAACTTCGGCAAGCTGTGAGCGCGATTATACACACAATAAACACTACTCATAATAATAGTTCGCAGGCGTTATCCTTTCGATCCTTTCAGGTGCAGGTGCAGTAGATCCTAATAGCATAAGAGGATTTACCAAAACGCGATCGGAATAGGTTAGCAAAAGGTTGCTAAAGGTTTGGTCCACTTTTTATTATAAATTTGGCAATTGGGCAAAGCTTTGATTACAATTGTGTAAGGTTGAGGTATTCCAGGACAAAGGACATTTAACGGAACTTGTTGGAATACCTGAATGGGGTCATTTTGTCGGCATTTTAAATGAAATGATTCGCTTGTGACCGGATAGAATCCGGGCGTTAATTTGATTATGGTTGCAGTTATAGTTTGTGAAATGTTTAACAGTTGTGCTAAATTTGTTGGTTACTAACTCAATTTATGGGGCTAGATAAGATCCGTTACTAGTGCAATCTGCCATATCGGCGCTTTTAATCGCCGAATGCTTCGCTAGCCACTCGAATCCTTTTTTTTTTGTTTTTGCCCAGCGAGTTTCTTTGGTATAGATTGTGTAGGTGTGACTAACAAGCAAACAGAAACACAGAAATTGGCACGCAAGGCGGCGGGCAAACAAACAGTTGGTGTAATCACTTAGCAAACTAGTTCAAATTGGATTTGATAACGTGTGAAGAAGCCAATGGGAATCCCGGCGAGCGGCGGTGGTTGGCGGACACCTCAGTTCCTCGGAACGCGTGGTGCCATCCATCCAACCAATTCCGCTTAAGCTCTCGTTTCCGTTCCGTTTCGCTCCCAAGTTCCGCTTCCGCCTCCGATTCCCAATCCGATATCGATTTCGTATCTCTGTGTCCGCTCCAAATCCGATACCGGATCGGTCGACGCTCCGCTCGCGCTCCCAGACAATATATGGTTATGGCCCCAGGAGCCGGAGTGGGACGGGCCGGGCCGGAATGCCGGCTAGCCCAGCAGCACCTTGCGCATCATGAATCCGCTGCTGGCGCTCGCCGCCGGAACGGATGAGCCGCGCGTCGCCGGCTGCTCTGGCTCGATGCACTTGGAGGAGCAAAGGTACTGCAGCAATGGCACACGGTACTTTCCGCAAAAGTCCACGAACTTGATGTGCTCCACCCGGTTGTCGAAGAAGACGCCCTTGCAATTGGGATTCACGCAGCAGTTGGCGCTGTTCAAATACTCGGCCAGTGTCCTGGGGATGTCATAGGGTCCGGGTCGCTGGCCGCTGGCCTTCACCATGCGACCAGCCAGCTCCAGGAGGGTAGGTGGCTTCAGCGCCATGTCCTGGACGAAGCGCACCACCAGCGGATTGTCACGTAGGCTCAGCTGTAGATGACAAGAGCACACGGAGGATGAGGATCAGTAAGGATAATGCCATTTAATTATTTCTGAAAGTCATATTCTTTTTGATGGAATCGCTTCTTACCTCAGTCAGGTTCTTCAGTGCCACGATGTCCTTGGGAAGATGACGCAGACGGTTCTTGTGCAGCAGCAGCGACTTGAGGTTCTTCAGTAGGGCGATGCTGGTCGGCAGGATCTCGATCAGATTGTCGCACAGGACGAGAGCCTGCAGCTGGTTAAGGGAACCCACCGCCTCGGGAACTTCGCTGATTAGATTGCCGCCGAGGGACAGCACATGCAGACTGCAAAGATACAAATGTAGCTCGAAGTTAGCTACCTCTGTTATCTATGGGTATGATTGCATCAGAATATTAGTCTTGGAATGTATTTATATATATCAAAAAATGCGCAGATTAAGTAACAGATATATTAATACCTTTTTTTTAACAGCTACCAACTATGAAATTGCTATTTAATTACTTATAGTAAAAAAAATATTCAAATGAACTTCAGTAGAGATAAACAAACAGGCACAAGCGAATTTCGAACACAAAGTTCAACTCAATGGTAGAGAATTAAATTGACTTCGGCCTTGGGTGTAGCCGAGAATTATATATATTTATATATATGCAATTCAATTTTAATTAAGACTAAAAGCTGGGCTGATGTGAAGTAATATTTCATAGTGGTTGAAACAATTTTACTTTCAAACGGGTCAAATGTAATGTTGATAGGTAATGATCGATGATTTAATTTCAAATTGACAAAATCAATTAATTTGAAAGTCATTTTATTTGATTAATTTGAATCAGGTTTAATTTTACTCTCAGGTAAATTTTTTTTTTACTCTTCTACTACCTCTACTACAACTGCTACTTCCTGTACCATAAGTGTTTTCACATTCTGAAGTGAATCACTTAGCTGAGTGGCTTATGTCCTGGTTTATAGGCACACTCTAGT
Organism: Drosophila sechellia; assembly: GCF_004382195.2. Classification (NCBI taxonomy): domain Eukaryota; kingdom Metazoa; phylum Arthropoda; class Insecta; order Diptera; family Drosophilidae; genus Drosophila; species Drosophila sechellia. Next base: position 10,277,244 of record NC_045954.1, read on the forward strand.
GTGCACACCCAGACACCCAATGCCCCCCCAATGGCCACAGGGTCCTCTTGACATTCCTATGGGGTCTTAGGTGCGAAACAATCAATGCCCTCGTCGTCATCGCAAAGTCCAGGCCCACCGATAACTAATGCCCATTTGAATTTATGCACCTGGTACTCATGGAGTTGCTTATTAAGTTATTAAGCCTAAGCCTAAACAAAGGTATGCTCAGATATGGTATAAAGATCTAACATATGTTCCAAAAAGCATTATTTAATTTTAATTATTATTTTTTTTAATGGAATTTTTGAGCAGGGTAACAATCGGTCGAGACCCTTAAGTGTTTAAATTGTTTTTCAACTGATATTTGATATTTTTTTTGTGCGATTTTGTTGTATTTGTGCCATTTTTGCACTTTGTTTATTATTATATTAATACACGGCCGTATCTTTATGGGCCGACCAAATCGGTTGGGTCGATTCGAGTACGTGTTTTTGCTAGATTTGGCCTTTACGTCGCCACCGCCAGCGCCGCCACCAGCCGATCCCCGAATCCACCGAACCACCATTCTTCCACCGACCCGTTGGAAGCGCCCAACCGCCGGACAAGTGGCAGACCGGCGTTATCAGCTCCCCGGCTATATAGCTATATAATACGATCTCGCCTGTGCCCGTGCTTTTATACATGGCAACAGCGAGCAGTCGTCGCCCCGTTCTCCACGAGTGGATTGGGATCCACTGTACTTGCAGAAAAGGAATGGCAGAGGACAAAACCCAATCAACTCCCAAATAAATCAAGCAAAGAGACGCCTCTGCGTCACCCGACTTGTAAACATATACGTATAGGGTAATATATACCCAAGTCCACTTGATTCAAATGTCGCCACCAATGAAATTATAATTGCAAAGCACTCATAAATCTAATAATTTGACCATTTTTCGTTATCTATACTATTAATTTTATTCCAACTTATCGTCCTTTTCGTGTGTTTTGACCATTGTTTGTCAGCCTCAAGTTTCATTTTTGACCGTCACGGGTTCTTTTCTTTCACTTTTGCGAACCAAATCGAAAGTAATCAAGTTTCAAATATTATATAAAATCCAAAATATGCGAATTCGTAGTTTTTTCCACATTTCCAAATAAAATCAACTATAAAAAATACATTTTTAGGGCTTATTGAATTTTTTGAAATGATCTTGTATATATGTTTCTTGATATACTTCGACCCTGTAATCGTGCCTGATACTTTACCTATTATAGTTTTGTTTTTCTTTGTCTGAATCAATCCGAAAGGCAGATAAATGTACCCACGAGCAAACGAAAGCAGCTGATACAAATGATTGCTTTTCAAGACAAAGCCAAAACAAAAACACTTGGGCAAGCAAACGATCGCTACTAGAACATACCTTTGCATCTTCCAGATATCCTTCGAGACGCTGGAGATCTTGTTCCCGCCCAGATAGAGGTACTTGAGGTGGCGCAGCTCGGTGACCTGTTCCGGAAAGTGGGTTAGCTGATTGCCACTCAGATTGAGCTCCTTGAGCGTGGAGTTGGAGCCACCGGTGGCATTGGCATTGCCATTGGCCATTTTGGTGAGCAGCGATTTGGGCAGCGAGGCATTGGTCAGCAGGTTGTTCTTGGCTATCAGGGTGACCAGAGGCAGTTGGCAGACGGCATCCGGCAGCGTGGTGATGGCATTCGAGCTGAGATCCAGAATCTTCAGATTGCCGAACTGCAGCAGTAGACGGGGCAAGCCGACCAATCGATTGTGATTGAGCAGCATGGTCTCGATGTCGCCACTTGACTTGAGCAGAGCCTTCTGCGGCGAGGCCAGGTGATCCTCCAGCGTGACCAGGTCCAGGCTCATGCGGCCAAAGTCCAGTGTCTTCTGCTCCCGCGAATCCGTGTCCGAGCTGTCCGACGTGTACACCTCCATGGCTGATCTTCTCCTGGTGACTTGCTGCTCACTGGATTGACTGGGCGCACGATCTCTTTGTTTACAACTGATCTGATCTCGAGATGATCCAAATCGAAACGCTCTCGCGCACACACAAAAAAAAACCGCAACGCAAACGAAAACAAAAAACAGATGTGAATGTAAGTGGTGTGGTGTGGTTTGGTATGGGATGTCAGAGGAAAATATAAATTATTTATTTAATATAAAAAACCGTCGCGACACTTGACGTTCGCACTGTTCAGCTCGCCCAGCGCGAATGCCAAGTGGTTTGCTTTTGGTTTCGCTTATGCGACGGCTAGCTTTTCAGTTCGGATCGCCAAGCCGACAGAACGACTTTATATTGAGTACTATATCACCTCCAAGCGATTGGATCTTCGGTTGGGTCTCAGATTGCCAATGCGCCAGCTAGGCGGTTTCTCTCGCTCTCACCGCACAGTGGGGCAAAGTTCGTTGTTCTGTGAAGTAAAGTTAAGCAAATTAATATTATGTACAACGTGACGGATGAGCGATATTTGACACACTTTAATGTGAAGTAATCATTAAGAGCAATAAGTAAGGCTTGCTTAATGAATATCATAATCAACATATGTGTAATGTTCTGTAAGATTTCCGATTGTTTTGCCAAAACAAATAGAAATGCAGACACTGTAGTGCGATAACTAGCTCGGTCTTAATTCCGGCTGCTATAGTATGTGTACTATAACTAATACTGGTTCTGTTACCCTGGGCCAAAGGTACACGGATTTCGCGTGGGTGGCCCAAACAGTTGGAGTGTGTTTTGGGTGGGACGAGCGATTATCGGTGGAAGGAAACAACTGGCTAGACCATACTGATGTCGTCTTACTACTGGGCAGCCATATAAATACTTTCGACATTATCAATTATTTGACATTAATTATTTTATTGAATTGGTTTATGGTTTCCACTTTGTGCTGCAATTATAATATAACAATATAAATATTAAAGCAAGTAAGGTCCTTTGCTAAGAGGTTTTCCTATCGGAGAGTGAACAAAATATACGGGGAACCCGGATGTTATGGTTGAATAAACTTTATAAGGTGATTGGGTATTTATTACAATTGTGTGATACTTTTGTTTGTTTGTGCACAAACACAGATAGGAAACTTTAAGAAATAACTTAATAGAAACTATTTTTAAACTAATACAAATACTGCCTTAAATTTTTGTGAAAAGTCAATACTTTTCAGGAAGATGAAGTAACTTACAGGATCAATCAAACTGTACTAATAAATCATAGGTTGGCAACAAGGTCTAAGATCGAATCGATGGATCACACGAGCGTCGGGACCTGAGCAAATTTTATGGCACACCCTTGACTGTGGCCCTTAATCCACCCCGTAACTTCACCACTTGGCCAACGAATAGGAGGCGAGCAATCACCAGTTGGTTATGGGACTTTCGTAAAGTTATCGAACAGCCCACTTCATCCGTGCGATCAATATATTTACTCTCGTCAATCATTTATTTTTATTACCCGCCTGACTTTCTGTACTTAGAAGCTTCTAATCAAAACATCGTACCTCCCCTTCTGTACCCCCCGCCCCCCCGCGTATTCGATAGTTTTTGCACGTTTCAAAAAAATGGGATCGCATGTGTTCTTTATCAACAAAATATTGTGGGAAAATGTTTTCATTATAAAATTACGCGATCAACAAGGCTAAGAAGGGCTGCAAATAAGAGAGTTTCAAAGGATGCTGAAGAATTCGCGTGGTGCTTTTTATGTCTTTGGAAGCCATGTAGGAGATAATTGACCTTCCGAAATGAAATCTTAAAGCTTAGAGCTCCAGAGAAACTGTACTTCTGAAACTCTGGCAAAAACTATACCAGTTTCTCCCTGTGCACCGATTTCTGGCCTCTTAATCTTCTTCTTCGCCACGGGGGAAGGGGCTATTGGGGATCTGGAACCATTTGGCCTGGCAATAATTGTTTATTATCGCGTCACTGGAGCTTTTTGTTGCTGTCGCAGTGTCGCGATGATAAGAGCACACTCCAAATATCAAAAATCAAGAGCCGCTGCGATCGCGACAGGCCAGCGATGGCGATCGTTGCTATCTATTTATAATTAAACCAAAAATTTATGGTTTGCTCAAACTCCAATCAGTATCAATTTACAATTGTTGCACGAAAGCAAAACAAAGGAAAAGTTCTTAGATCATTTTCAAAAGTTAATAACCCAATTGGAGTCCCACGAATTTGGCGCAGACAAAGAACATGCTTAAGTCGGATCGAAGATAATTGAGCGTTGGAATTATGAATGGTTGGTATATCATATCTACGATTAATTACTTTCTTCCTAACTAAACTAAACAGCCGGAAAGACAATAGATTAACAATTTTAAACAGCCAATTACTCTTTTTAACGGGGTATGACAATCCGTATTTGGGTCATTATTTTCAATGTTTTGATCAAAATACTGATTATTTTATTGACAAAAAATCTGCAAAATTATTTTTGGCAATAAACTTAATTTTCAAGTTGTCCTTTTTGGCTATAACTTGACTAAAAATGGTCAGACAGCAAAAAGAATTAGCATTTTATACTCCTTATAACCAATACTAACCACCCCTTTCACTTTTAAACTGATTTGGTAAAATTAATTTTTGTCAAAATTTTCGCGTTTTTTGTAAGGGGTACCATCATCAAAATTTTCGAAAAATTAAAAAATCCTAGAATTTCCAAACTTGAATGCAAATCGATTGGGACTTAAAAAACAAACTCAACGAGGTATGACATTCCGTATTTGGGTCAATATTTCCAATGTTTTGATCAAAATACCAAATATTTTTTTCACAAAAAATCTGGGAAACTATTTTTGTTAAAAAAATCAATTTTCAAGTTGGCTATTTTGGCTATAACTTGACTAAAAATGGTCACAGAGCAAAAAGAAGTACCATTTTATACTCCTAATAACCAATACTAACCACACATTTCACTTTTAAACGGATTTGGTAAAGTTAATTTTTGGCCAAATTTTCGCATTTTTTGTAATTTTTTGTAATCATCAAAATTTGCCAAAAATTGAAAAATCCCAGAATTCCCAAACTTGAATGCAAATCGATTTGGACTTAAATAACGAACTCAACGAGGTATGACATAACGTATTTGGGTCATTATTTTCAATGTTGTGATCAAAATACTGATTATTTTATTGACAAAAAATCTGGAAAACTATTTTTGGCAAAAAACTCAATACTAATCATTTTTTCCACTTTTTTATGACTTTTTTAAATTAATGTTTGCAATTTTTATAACGGCATAGTATGCATTAAGTTTGTAATTTTGTATTTTTTCTATGAGAAAACTTGTTGGTGCTTTCGGTGCGTTTTTGCACACGTTGCGAAATTAAATGTTCAGTCCGTGTCCGTCCGTCGATCGTCTTTCGTGCGAGCGTGTAGACCTTATCGCACCGAATTCGAATTTCCATCAAAACAAAGGAGCAGAGTGGCGTTGATAGTTCTACTATACAACAGATTCCAGATTGATTTGCGCCATTTGATTCGGCTGTTTTTGCTGGGAGAGTCCAAGAAGAGAGCATCGATTCTTGGCAACAATAAAACCGCATATATTGACAATTTAATTTCGAGACCTCAGACGACAATCGCATTTGCAAATCTATCACCGGACATAACGTTATCTGTACAGACGACGCTGCTTCTATTCGAGATTTGAATAGCCTGTGGGGCCAATTAAGTCCCCAGATGGCTCTCGACTTTTTCTTTGGCTTGTCAATCTAGCATGAACCCGGGCGATAGCCCCCACCTCTCTAATTCCTAAAAAACCAAAAACAATCCGGGAGTCGTGGGGATCAGTGTCTGTATGTGTGTTTTCCGGACATCTGTTTTTTTTTGCAAATACAATCCAAATGAAGTTTTTTTTTGAATTCATAGCCCCAAAGTATGTTGCATGATACAATGGGAGTGTAGAGGCCTATTTTGAGGAACCAGTGTCCACACTGCCACTCCAATCACTAAAAATACATAAAAAGACCTTTATTTTATTTTGGTTATTTATTTGCTTGCTATTTGGATTACGTGTCACATATTTTACAAAGTATACAAAAAATATTTATGTATTTATGTATATCTCAAGGGTTGATAGCAGTGTTTAGTTGAACATATTAAAATTTAATGGTTTATACTTCAATATAATATGGTTTTGCTTCTTAATAAAAAAAACACGAAACCCATTCACACCTAAATGCCTTTTGTGTAGTTTGATGATGATGATGCACGCATAATCGTTTAAATGTTTGATTGAATGAATGATTGATTGTTGCTGTGATTGTTGAACTGTGCTTTTGGTCTCCAGGGTGGCACACACGATCCACACCAAATGGAATATACGCCCAGATGGCATGCTCGTGTTTGCATATATGTTTAGAGTGTAGATTCGTTTAGATGACTCCATCGCTTTCATTGTGCAGTAATTGCAACTCTACTTGCTAAAAGTTTATATATCGTATATATGTGTATATGTATTCGCATAGTACATTTATTAGCAAAAAAAAGGGGGCTTGACCCGTGGGTCAGGAAAAAAAACACACTTAACTCAATACTGATGTTTAGTACACATTAGATGTTTTCTAATTAGCATTAATTAGCTTTACTTACAGGCTACTAAGTATATTTTAATGTAATAATAATAAATTATTAATCAAATATGCTTGGTTAGTGAGCAAGAAGGGCTGAGCGGGCGGGGCGGTATGTCGTATGTGTGCATCGGGCGCATCCCCGAGCTGATGATTCAGTGTCCTGCCAGCTGGGCAGTCGGCCAGGCGATTTTGGCATCGATCCGCTTGTAGGCCAGCATGCAATGCTTTCCCTTGGCCGCCAATCGGGCATCCTGCGGACACTCTGCGTCCGTCAGCAGTGTCTCCTCGCCATCGACCAGCTTAAAGAGCGCGTAGTCCTGTGGATTTGTGATGCGCGCCTTGTGCGCAATGATGCGGCACACCTCACGGGTGGTGGTGTGTGGTCGCACCGGAAGTGTCCTCGTCTGTAGGGATCCGTTGCACTCGTCCGGTATGATCACGCGCAGTACGCTGGAGCAGGCGGGTAGGCAGCTGGAGCGCCACTAAAAGCAGAAGTATATGGTTAGTCAATGCACAACTATTGGGGTTTTAGAGCGTGAGCTAAGTTTTCCATATTTTCATACCACAAGCTAATCAAATCTAACTTTTCCTTTTTGAGTATAATATTGTTGATGTACTGATGTACGATAATTATATTTATTGTTTTAATATGTACTATTAATTAAATACAAAATCTAATTGTCAATGTGTATTTTATGTGGCTTATAAGCATCCAATGATTATCTATTATCCTATGTATGAAGTCTAGATTCAAGCGTCAACTTAATATAGATTTAATAGTTTGTCTTTCCTTGTTGCTTTCCTCAAGTAAGGTACTTAGTAAGAACACTCAGCTCATTTGCGATTGCTACTTACGTCCAGGGATCCGCTGCCGCTTTCCCCTTCGGACGCCATGAAGGTCTTGAGCACCTGGACAGCGCTGCAGAGGGCGGTCAGGTAGTAGCCCGGCTCCCCGTTAAGCAGCGTCGGCTGGAGGAGGCCCCACATGAACTCCGCCTCGATCTCGGCGCCCACAAATCCGCACTTGGCCACCACATAGACCAGTACGGGCAGGAAGTCGTCGGCGCCCAGCTGCTGGCCACGCGGACAGCCGGTGGCGTCAAATACCGTCGAGATGACGCACAGGAAGAGCTCCAACTTGTCGAGCGGCAACTCGGCCTCCTGGAGACGCCACAGCAGATTAGCGATGAGCCGCAGGGCAGCCTGTGATGGCGGCGTTACCGTGGGCCTGATGCCAAAGTCGGCAGCCTCCCGTTCGCAAGCGTAGCGCACATTCTGCGCTAGCAATTGGATATCCTCGCTGCGCTGATAGTGATCGACGAAAATGCCATAGAGGTGCTCCCGCAACGGCAGCACCACCAACTGGTGCATTACCGTCTCCAGCATGGCGTCCAGGTTGAGGAACTCATCCGACTTGAGTCGCGCCCTGGCCGTCTCCAGTTCCGCATGGAACTTGCCCTCGCCATGCTTCACCAGATAGTTCTTCATGCCGCTCATGAACTGGCGCATATTTCGCATCACCACCTGGGGTGCCGCCTCCCGGGACTCCTTGGTGCAGCAAATGAAGTTCTCAATGTTGCGGGCAAACGTCGAGCTGGGATCCTGGGCCAATTGAAGGGTGTATGCCCTCAAAGAATCGCCGGGACCGCAGCTCTGAATGCTCATCTTGTTGCGGGGGTGACCTGCAAGAATGAAAGAGATAGAGATTTGTTAGTTAACAGATATATAGTAAGGGTAAATATTTGTAGAAACTATCTAGATAACATGGGTTCACGTAGAGAAGATTATCAGTGAGACTCCCTAGTATCAACGATCCTAAAGTTTCTTTAGCAACTGAAGAACCCTCCCCTTACCAGCTATTATTTTACACAGCAGTCGGAGCAAACGACGCAGGATGCGACAGCAACCACGACTCTGGCAAAAGTCCTCGTCGGCACATTCACAGCCACGTCGATAGCGTCGATAGAGACGACGACTCTGGGATTGAAGGCACAGGCCCAGTGCTTGACATTCGACAATGTGCGCCATGTTCAGCAGGATGTTGCCCTGTTCGTCCAGGTGAAAGAACTGTTTGATGTCGTAGTGGTCACAGGTGTTCTGCTCACCAGGATGGCACTGATCCGGCTCGTTGATAGCTGGCCCCGGCATGGAATCCTCCCCGGCGGGACATTTCCCGATGGCACCCATAATCGAGCTGGCCAGGGCTTCAGTCTTAAGTTGTTTCCGATTGATGCGGCAGTCTTTGAGCACCTGTTGCGGACATGTAGCCACAACGGTGGATGGGACGGCAATACTGTTGGTACTACTGGACTTTCTGGACTTTTTGCACAGCACCGCTGTTGGCGAAGATGGAGCCCGCTGTGGGCTTTCATTCTCGTCCTGGGGCAGGGCAATTCCAGTCTGAATGTTGTCCACGAATAGCAGTTCCAGGAATTTTCGTTTGCGTTTAGGTTTCGATTTGGCTTCAACCTTTGACTCTTTATCCTTAACCAGATCCGTATCCCTGTGATTGATATCCTCTAGTGAACTGATTGGCAGCTGTGTTCGTTGCTGCAGTAGCTCCTCTTCAAAGTCCGCCGAAAAGTAATTGGACTGCGGCGGATGCTCGATGATCTCCCATTCGGACATGATGCTCAGGAACTGTGCTTCCTCCTTGTAGTGTCGCACATGGTCGGGATCGTGAAAGAACTCCTCCGGCTCCTGCCGTTCAATGCATCGCTCATCCAGCCAGCTTAGCGACTTGGACATATCGCGCTGATGCTGCTGATCGGACGGATTCTGCTGCGGCTGGTTGAGTGATGCGGGTGAATGCGGGCGGCTCACGGACGGTGCACGCGACGATCTTCTGAACCAACTCATGGTATATCCGGTAGCGATTCTTGCCAGCTAAAACGAATTGGCGGAAACGCAGGTTTCTCATCGGCACACGCTGCGGCTAATTGATAAGCGATGGCGGTCGCGTACAACTCTCACTCTCCTCCGACGATCGTTGGATCTTCGTCTCGAGAATTTTTGCTCAACGAAATGTGTTTCGATTCGATGCTCGCTCTCGCAGGCTGCTGCTCTAAACGCGGCCAATGCAAAACTAATTCTGAACTTCATACGCATTAGTTTATAAGACGGCGACGGCATCTCCGCCGTCGACGTCGCAGTCCGCAAAAACAAAGATAGCGACGGCGGCGCCGCTAAATGTGTCAACTCGCCCAGTGGCGGCCTCATTTGCATGACCTTTTCCGCTCAAAGCAGGTCAGCTTCGGGCGCAGGTAGTGCGCATCCTTTTTGGGTGGTGTACACCCACAGGAGTCGCGGGAATTTCCGGCTTCTTCCTCGCCTACCAGGTACAGTTGCGCAAGCCAATGACTCAATCGCTGGCTTGGATTGGTATTCCACTCACTCCCAGGTAGCCCAATCCCAGCGTAATGTTTTGGACATTGGTCCATCCAAGCCACTACCTGTATGAATCGCTCGCAAGCTATCGCCTTCGCGAGCTGATTCATTGTGGGCCCTTTGTGTATCGCTGAACGAGTCGGAAACCCCATTGCAAAACAAAACCCAGATGTTCGCATTTGAGTGCCATGCGAAAAGCATTTTTAGAGCCCCCCTCACATTACTCATATAAACAATCAGGTCTGTAAACCCTGTGGCTTCGATATATCACAGTAATTTACCCATAATATTATGCTTTCTATTTGAGTAGTATATGTTTTTCGAATATTTCGATTAGGAACTTCTTGTTTAGCTATATCCATTCGAAATGTATGTTCTTTTTTGTTCATTCCTTATTGCCTGGGGCCTCGATTGACTAAAAGCATCACATTGACAATATAACGTCAACAGCAATTTGACCTTTTAGTTTTCTAGCTGAAACCTGAACATGTCCTTGAAGGAATTGCTTGATGTGCTCTTCTATTCTAGTCCTCTATCTCCCAACGGTCTTATCAATAGACACGCTGGCTAGCTCGAAACTGGAACCGCGACTCCGTCCGGGTTCTAACGCAATGGATTGCCTGGATTGCATCAGCATTAGCCTGCGACTTGGGTCTGATGCGCAATTCGGAAAAACCTCCGGGCGGTAAATGGAGGTTTTCAGGTTGCGGTTGAGGGTTTTTCGCCATTCGATCTTCCTCGTCCAAAGTTCAGATCGCTAGAACTCAACCTTGGCAGAAAGGGAGCACTGAACCCAACTCTACCTGTTTAGCTACCACGCGAATCTCTCGTCTCCAAGCGCCTTGAGTTTGGGATAAAGATTTCCCTCAAGAGATTTGGCTAGCTTATCAATCCGTGCAGTCTAGAATACATTCACCCAGCCACCCCCCATTAACTTTTACAATGCCCGCGGGGACAAACAAATCCGTTGGCAGGCGGCAAGGCGGCGAAAAATGAGCACGTGTGAATTGGGCTGGACCAAATTCAAATCGAAATGTAAATTCGAATCCAAAAACATATCTCATCGACTGCGTTTTAGCATCGATTGCATTCGGGTGCGTTTTTAAAATAGCAACGCGTTTGTTTGCCTTTCATCAGCATCAGATGGTCTTTGTTGTCTGGCTGACTGGACTGGTCGTTGGTGTCATGTTTGTCTTTGCTTACACTGACCCAAAAATAGACTGTCTAGGTCGAGATATAGAATCCGATTCCAATCTGCAAACATACACCATAGTGTTTGTGCTCGGCGTTCATCATGTTTGCTCATCATCTATTAATTACGCATCCCATTCAGAGTCTCCTTAACTCTGCGCGGTGAAATTTGCGCTCGCTGATAAAAACGCTGCCGGCGTCGCTACGTCGGTTTACATTCCAAAGTCTTTCCCTGGAACACCAACACACGCCACCCACCCGCCCCCGGCAATCAAGTCGGAAAAAATGATGATCAGTGCTATACACTTGCGATGTGGGCATTTTGGTTATAACCTCAGCTTTGTAACGCTGTTCAGGGTATATATTCAGTACAAGTAGTATATCGCTTGTATTATTAATATTTTTGAATATTATCATTTGTTCAAAGAATTAGTAACTATTTCCCAAGTAAATCACTCTCACTCTCGGCTGCCTTGCGAACATACATATCTAAAATGGTATTTAGTTGTCAACTGCGACGCAGAAATCACTGGACAGCGGATAAGGAAAGGGGCGGGATTAGCTGGGATCGGAATTGGGTTCGACTGGAAGGCTGTTGTGCAGCAGATAAGTTTCGGCAAGGCTTTGTAGTCATCAGGCGGAGGCAGCGGAGCTGTGTTCCTTTTTTCCAGATAGGCTATAGGCTATACGCCGCTTGCAGTCGATGTCGCTGCAATCCAGTTTGAACCGCCCGCAGACGACATCGTATGTCAGACCTAAGCCATTTGAAGCACAGATCTGCACAGTTAGAAGCGATTATGCTCTGGTTCTTATATTACATACAGTTTTATCAGCACTATAAAAGTCAACCTCAAAAGCTTACACATTCTCACTGATAAAAATACAAATATAGTTCCCAATAGGATTAATATAATACTATTATTTTTTGATGATTTCTGCAAACAAACTAAAGACGCTTTCATTTCGAATTTACTTTTACAAATCGTGCGTTTATAGTAAGAACGTAGTTGTTATTACTCATAATATTCAAAGTAATCTTATTTGTAAACTACTTTTTAAGCAAAACAAATCAAAATCGTTTTCAGTAATAACAAAGTCATTCGAGTTCGATTTTGATTGATTCATTGGCTTTGGTTCCAGATCTTTAAGTTCCGTGCACTCAATCGCTCCGTCAATCGATGACGATGTGCTGCCGCTGATAACCATATGACCATGGGGCACATGAACGCGTATGATGCAACAATAATAATAACAGATTGCAATTGAGCGTGATCCCCATCATCATCATCATCATCACCATTACTCCACTTCCCAAGCACACGAGACGACTACTGAAGGCGATGTGCTGGCAGGTGCTGGCGACCAATTGACACGATTTCGATGCTCTATCAGTTGTATTCGTTCTTAGAGAACTTCGATTTATGACTGATAACCAGATTACACTCATATACTTATTATTTTCCTGCTTGATTATAACCCAAAAGAATGCATTAACTACTCACATAAGACTTCACGATCCCGCATGCTGGGGTTCCGCAGAATTGTGGCCACTTTGGGTCGACTATTGGCCTTGCCATTGCCGGTGTTGTTGGGCTTGTGGTGTCCAGCACCATTCCTGTTCGCCTTGAGTGTGTCCTGGTTGCAGCTGCCATTGCTGCCGTCTTTGGTGCTTTGTAGTTCCTCGATAATAGTGTCGTCCTCTGAGAGAGCGGGTCGACACTTGGACAGATGGATGGTGTCCGAATTGATGGTGGCGTCTAGAGGGGAATCAATATAAATAATTGTGAATATAACTGGTATGTATATGGCTTACCATCGTGGGGCAGGAAGGTGTCCCATTGGGAAGAGTCCCAGGGCTCCGAGAAAATGGTGCCATCGTCGGACTGCGCCGAATCGATGCCTCCGAACGAGTTCTGGCTGAAGACGTTGTCGTAGGAGGAGAGACGGCAACCGATCTGGCTCTGGAATGACTTATGGCTGCCATCGCATCCGAGTCCGACCTTATCCTGTCCCAGGACATGCGGCTGCAGGGCGGCCGTTTGCGGGGGCGTTGAGCAACGTACCAGCTCTGGCAGATTGAGGTCGGGCAATCGATTGGCAATGATCTGATGGATGGTCAGCGTCCGCTTCTTTCCCTGCCCATCTGCACGGCCCAGCGAATTCTCCTTCTCCTGCCAATCGATGGCTGCCGTATCGTAATCCCCGCCAGCATGACTGCCCGTATCCTGCTTGGCCATAAACTCCCAACTGCTGTCCAATTGCCAGTGATCGATGCGATTGCGTGCCCGCTTGGTGGGCTGCTGTTGCTGTTGCTGCTGGGAAACCTTCGGTTTGGGCTTCAGTTCGTCCAGGCTGCCAGCTAGCTTCTCCAGATCGCTGGGCTGCAGCATTGCACCATTGCCGGATCCTCCGAAGCCCGCTTTGAGTGGTTCCGAGTGTCTTTGGCTGGCGTGTAACATTTGACTGCGATGCTGGCGACGCAAGATGGCCGTGGCTGCGCTGGTCAGGCCCGCCTGACGCAGTGCATCCGCTGGTTCCGCATAAAACGGACTGCCCTGCTTGCTGCGACTGGCTCCGTTGGCTTGTCCTTCGGCCGTGGGCGTCGTATCACCACCATCGTCCTCAGCCGCCGTCATGGATTGGGTCATGGCCACAGGGGGCACCTGTCCCGAAAGATTTGGCAAGAGCAGGCCTGCTCGAGAGCGAGCTGGCACATCGCCGGAGAACTGAAGCAGAGATTGGCTGGAGGATTCGTTGGCTGTGGCAGTGGTTTCCTCCTCGCAGGGCGTTAGGTGAGATTGCTGCGTCGGTGTGGGAGTGCTCGCTGAATAGGGGACAGAACAAATTAATTTTTGGACAAGATATCACTCGAGGCGAATAAAAACTTACGAGTCTCGGCCAGCAGATCTGGTCGTCGGTTCATCACGCCGCCCGCCGTGTCCAATGCCGGGCGGAAACTGGTCAGCAGACTGGCGCGATCGCTGGGATCGTGCGACCAGACGTCCTCGTAGTCGCTGATCTTGTCGCTTAGCGCACTGGCGCAGTACTGCATCGGCGGACTCTCGAGGATGTCCGACTCCTTGTAGTGCTGCGACTCCTTGCCCGCTCGCGACTTTCGGGATTTGCCGCCGCTGCTGCTGCTGCCGCCACTGGGCGTCAGCGGGGTCATGGGTGAGGTGAGCAACTTGCGGGCCGGCGGCGGCCAGCGACCATCGTTGGAGGAGGATCCCTGCGAGGACAGCGTGTCCTTGCACTCGCCCTCCGGCGACAATCGCTTGGCGAATGTCTGAAAAGTGCTAGCCTGGCCGTTGAGTAGGGCATTAAAGGGATTACTGGCCGCCGGCGTAGTAACCTCCACGAATTTGCCATTTCCATTACCAACCGTCGGTCCATTGCCGCCGCCACCTCCGTTCTCCATCGAGAAGGTAACCGTGGTGGTTACCGTAAAATTGCCATTGGCACTTCCATTCTGGTCAGGAGAATGGGGCTTTGACCAACGCAGTGGTGGTGCCGGCGGCTTGAGATTCAGCGTATTTGGTGGCTTCGGTCGCTGTGGACGCACTTGATCCACTTCCGGCGCAGTTTGGGCCACTTTAAAGGTGCTCAGCTGTTGGTCCACAACCGATGGGCATAAAGGTGCCATGGGAGCACCCGTCGAACCGGGCAAATAATGCCCCGGATTGTCCACTGGCGACATGGTGAGTATCACCGAATCTACAGAATTCGGACTCAGCAGCTGCATGTGCTGACCTCCGCTGGTGGTGAAGGAGCTAAGGCTCGAGTTCGTCGTATCGGATGGAGTGCCCGCCTGGCTAAAGAAGCCCAGCAATTGACCACTTCCGGTGGGACTGAAGAGACCACCACCCGGCAGTGGCGGTGCTCCTGTGGGCGGTGGCTTGGACAGGGCATCGCTAAAGAAGGTGGCAGTGCCAAGACCACTGGTTTCCGTTAGTGAGAGCGGCGATTTGGCATCCAGCAAGTGCTGATCCTTTGACGGAGCCACCGATGGCGTTGTTGGACCCAAGAGAGCCGGACTACTCACATAGCTCCAGAACTCCTGACCCAACAGGGCCAGCGAACTCAGCTTCTTTCGATTGTTCGCCTCACGGAGGACACGTGGCAACATCAACTGCACCGGCAACTCATCGCAACATTGGGCATAGTGGGCAATTAGCGAGGGTATCGATCCAAACGTGAATCTCGAGCTCTCCAAGCTCAGGACATTATCGTGCGACTGGATGAGATAATGCTCGATGTAAGGCCCCGTATCCTGGGGCAATCTCACTGAAACGGCCATTGTATTCGGCTGGCTGGAACCACGCACTATGAAGGTCTGCAATTAAAAATAAAATTCACAGATTAGTAATCAGTCTAAGAGGTTTAACTGTTTTATAAATCATTTACTGATTTAAAACAACGGCAATGTTTCTTTGCATTCGAGGATTACAGTTTATTCCATTAGTCCATTTTAAGGCAAAGTTTTGAACAAAACTTTCGTTGCACATTGCTTGAAAGCACATATATCAACCTTAAGATTTCACTGCCATCCCACAGGCTATAGATCAAAAATATTCAGTGTTATCTTTCCATATCTTTCGAGGTGGTTTAAGTCCTTAAGTGAGTCCTTTTCCTGTGACTGCGCGTTAAATGTTGCGTTCACAATTCGCCCATGAATTCCCACTTATGGATGATAAATCGTACCCTACTCCGCCCTCCCGCCATTCTTACCATTCTTGCAACAATGCTTTTCCTCCTCTGGTTCTGGTTATTTTTCCCATGCCTTGCCACTTCTTGTTGTCGGGAAAAACTTTGCAGACGCTGCGACAAATCGCGTTGAATGGGAAATGGGTAATGCCTCTTTAGTCGCCAAAACCTGGTCAAGTATGGCCAAGACCTGGGCCAAAATTCTGCTCTGCTAATCGCCATTGAAAACTTTCATAATGAGCATACACTCCATAGAATCGAAGTCCTTATAGAACTAACAAATGCCTACATCATGTATTTCTTCAAAAAGTCTATCAGAATCCTAAAATAAAAATCTGCCCTCTTAAACAAAAATATTATATTAGTCTAGTGCTTATGCCCACAGCACTTTCGTTATACTGCAATTTAAAATTGCTCCCTTTTTTATAATTTTTTCAAACGCAATTTTATTATAATTTGCATTCATAATCTTTCTCCAATCAATTCTGTAAAGTTCTGAGCTCCATCTCCACCTGACTACCAGAAATTCAAGAGGAATTAAAAAGCGACAACAAATTCGAGAAGATAGAGGGGTGGGTGTATGTTCTTAAGTGTTTTCACTCAGTCTACAAAGATTCACTTTCTGCGATTTACAGATTCTCCCCGTCTGTCTTCTTCGCTGGCATTGTTGTATTTGCTTTTCAATTTCATCGCAGCAACCCTAAAAGCATGCAATTATATATGTACACACAACGACGCATACTATATACATATGTATGTACATATATAGCTATATAATTTTTCTTCTTCAGATTTCAATAAATGCCAACTGCGTGGGGGATGGGGGAGGTTGAATTCGGAGGGGATTTGTGCACCCTGTGGCGTTGTTTATGATTTCTGTGCGAGTTGCGCACAATTTTTCAATAAGCAGTTGAAAGAAGATGATAAAAACCCATGAATCGGATGGTTTTCATTCGTTTGGGGGTGAGGTTGCATCATTTTAAAGCTTTTGATGCTATCACCCAAGGAGAGAAGAAACGAGAAAGGTATATGGAGCGAGGGTCAAAGATATTATACTGATTTAATAAGGCGGCCGCACAATGGGGGCGTGGCCATCGTGCTTGACCATCAAGGAAATGCAATTTATAGGAAACACAGACGACACAAACGAGCGTAAAAAGTTCCTTAACAGGCTGAAAGCCAACCAAAAGTGGACAAAAGGAAAACTTAATAAAAATCCAAGACGGCAAAAAAAAAAAAAAAAAGGAAAGCCAATGCAAGGAGAGTTGGGAGATAATGCACAAAGGTTGCCAAGGATGCGGGCTGTAAAAGATGAATACGTTGCGTTTCAGAGTTTTAAGAACTTTGAAATAATAACACAATAGCCATTTTAATTAAATGTCATAAGAAATGAGTTTAGCTTTTCAGTATCAAGCTTTGAAAACTGCAAAACAAGAAAGACATTTTTTTAATAAAAAATGCACATTCCAAAAAGGGCAAACACTTTCGTACCGCACTGTACCCCATCGTGTGTGTCTCGGCAGTGCCTGCATTTTATTGGCTTGAATTGACAAATTTCATTTGGCTGGCGAACAATAAAAGGGCGTAACGGCATTTGCAATTGACGACAGATCAGTTATATATGAGCGTATGTAAAATGTTAAATGATACGCTGAATATAGACGCATGCAAGCATGTATGTATGTAGATATATAGTGGACTTTAAAGTGATGCATTAGTTGAAGGTGATAACCAGACAGGTGGATGTGCTCGTAAGTAGTCGTACATATACGCATTCACCTGTGTGCTGTACACCTGTCACAATGGCTCTTCGTCGGCCATTTCCAGTTCCATTTCCTCGCTGCACTTGCATTTCCCCATTTCCAACAACATTTACATTTCGCTAGCTGGCCATGGCTCTTTGCAGGCTTTTAGCCATCGTCTGGCGACAACAAGGAAGGCCTAGAAGTGCACACTCCAGTTCATTGACTCACAAAAAAATGTGGCAGCAAAGTGTTGGCGAAATGGGCAACTGCAAGTGTAAAAGTGTCAAAAGAAAAAAAAAAAAACAATGCAATGTCCTTAAAAGGATGCTGATACTCCTAGATAAACTTGCATATTGCTAGCAGAACTTCCCTATTTTTAAAAATTAAATTCACCAGTTTATTCACCAGCCTCTATTTTGTCCAAGTGTAATTCCCCAAAGGATCTAAGGAAGTGGTGTGATTATTTTTGGTCTGGATACGGTGGATGCTTCAACTCTTCCCTCGCAAATTGCATTCCACTTGCACTTTTCCACTCGCCAACAGACTGATGGATGCGGTTTTGGTTTGCTTTTCGATTTGTTCTGCTCGCCAACCGCAAAAGACAGTTAACAGTTTCATTTCCGTGTTTGCAGCCACTGCATTTTCAATTACACAAGGATGTATGTGAGTGTCCTTGCGGTTTGGGCCAGAAATGTCGTAAATTTAAACGTTTTTATTGACCATTAAGTACGTGATATCAAATTGTGTGTTTAAGGAAGAGAATTCAATAGCCCACAAAGTCGAATTAAATTTTACAAAAGGGAAACATTAAACGTGCATTGTTTCCGGCCTTATATAACGTTTGGTAAGTTCTATTGCAATTAATTGGCAGTTCAATAGTTGCATAACCGATTCAAGTTACATCTGCTATTTTATGTTGTTTATGTCATCAATTAAATCAAATCCATTTATATTTCCCTCGATTCCCTAACCAATTTCACTTTCTATTTGCAGTACGTGGTGTCCTCTCACCAAATCCCAGCTGTTATCCCATTCTGTCCGTAATCATTTATCTCTTTGCATTTATTTTGCATTTAATTGCATGTAAATTATTGTGCATTGGGCAGCACATGGCCCCGAATGTTCGCACCTCCTGCCACCGATTTGAGTCAACTCTGGCCTCCCCACCCACGCTTTAAAAAACTCCAAAGCCCATTCCAATAGCGTTTCCATGGATTCCCTGCGGCGTTGCAAATCAGACACAACACAGTACACACACACACACACACACACTCTCGCTCTCTCTCTCTCTCGAAAATAACGATTCGTTGCATTTGCACCCATTTCCGGTATACGATGCCCAATGCCCCTTCCTCCTGGGAGGTAACAACATTTCCGGTTTCCATTTCTCGCCGCGTGCCTTCGGGGCTGCATTTCTCCTCTCGAAATGTCCGCAGTGCCCTGGCCACTCCGCCTCCAATTTCGTTGGGCTCAATCACCATCTTCATCCTTGGCCAAGTCACCCCTTTTTCGGCCAGATCACAATGCGCAACGTGTCGCAGCTGCTGCCTGTCTGCCCTCCATCCCAATCTTTCGATTTCGCCCTGCCTGTTTGTGGTTTTGGCCATCGGAATCGAAAGTGCAGCCGTTGCCAAGTGCCAAAACACGGAGAAATATACTCAGCACGTTGCCAAATAACATACTTTATATTAACTCTGAATAAAGCGATGAAATCAACTAGGAGTTTTTCCTAGAAATATGTTCATTTCCCAAATATGTTGATTATGTTCAGCAAAATAAAATTGATCAAAAAAAGTCTAAGTGGCTTTCTATCACATTTAGATAGTATTTTTGAAAAAATATAAATATTTTTTATAAACTAATGTCCTTATTTAGTAAAGATTTGCTCAGTGCCATCGCAGGATGTCTGCTTTCTGGTCGGCGTAATCAAGTTTTGGCCCGCAAATAGACTCGTCGTCGAGTCGTTGGACTCGTTCAAGCGCCAAGTCTAGTCTATAATCATGAAATCATGCCACAAATGTTATGCCCAGCAGCAACTACATTGCACTGCCCACATCCCCTGTCCCTTCCAGTTTCCCCTCCTGCCCATCTGTCTATCAATCATGACGCCATCAAAATGCTTGACAACAAATCTTGACTACTTAATGGTCATGGACAACGACGAAATGGATTGGAAAGGCTGCCAAGCCAACTGCAGCCGAGTGGAATGGAGTGCAGCTACCGGGGAATTGGGATCTGAATCCGTATCTGGACCCAAGATCCCTGGCATGACGTGGTGCCAGATGGCCAATGAGCTCGTCTAAAAGGGGCAGCACTTAAAGGACGAAGGAATGGTAATGGAAGTGCAATTTCCCCCTGAATGCAATGTGCATTGGCCGGATTAGATGTGCTACTTGAGCGGCGGATTAGGCTGCTTCAAAGCTACCGGATGACCGGAGCAATTTATTCAATTAAAGTAGAAAGCATCGGTGGAAGGCAGACAGTGACTTAAGTTGCTAGAGTAGTTATCTGTTTCGAACTCGAGGATTTCATCCTACTCAAATCCACATGTGCTGCAATTCATAATTAATAATAGAAAATAATTTGTACAAATGAAGTTTCGACCCTACTCACTCCATGCAGTACAATTTTAATTCATAAATTGTTAACGCGGCGTATACTTAATATGCCCCGAATGTAAAAAAAAGGTTGCCTACTTTGCGGGGTCCTATGCAAATTACCAGCCAAAAAAAAGCGAGGCCAGTGAAACTGTATACGCAGTGGCATAATGATACCCATACCCATACCCATCCATACCCATGGCCACTCCCCCTGCTGCCACGCCCCTTACCATAACATTCGACCCCCGTTTTGAAGCGCCCAGGGGCGCCGTCTAATGAGTGTCGGCGGTTTCTGTGGTTCGAGCAAACAGTTCAGCCGGCGGGGACAAGGAAAAAACTTGCATAAAATAACCAAATTATGCCAAGGCAGGACAGCAGAACTGGACCTGCCATTATCCTGCCATTCGGTGCTCATTAGACGGAATTCCCCAGCAATAGAATGGTGGCTTAGAAGGCGGCAGAGTGGGCAGCAGCAGCACATAATAAAAATCTCATATTTTATTGAAATTGGTAATGCGAGAGCAGGGCATGGAAATGCAAAGTGAAACCATCGCAACGCAGCGCGATGTGTGCGAAAGAGAGGGTCAGAGGAGTGGAGAAAGAGAGGGCGCTTGTAATGCCGGTAGCTTTCATTTTGGTCCTTTCAACACATTTTACATTTGCATATCTCGTTGATATTCATTTTGCTGCTGCGACTGTCATTTCGGGAAATGTATTTTAAGATTTTCTGAGCAGCCATAAGTACAATTGAATTGATTTAGAATTTATGATGCCAAAGCGTAGATTTCAAATCAGTTATAAGTATTAACAAAAGAAAGATCTTAAGTTTAGTTGGCGTGCGGTACGTTATTAAATATTGTACTTAACTTAGTTTCAGGGCACAACTAGTTGGACTTTCTTTCTATTATTAAAAACAAAAAGTTGTTCTCTTCACCAGTCTAATTTGCATAGAAAATTGAATTTGCTTGTAAGAGAGACCAAGTCGTGTCGACTTGGAGCCCAGTGTTTTGCTCTTTCTGCTGGTGGAGCCACCCTAGACCACCGACATAAGCCCACCCTAATCTGCTGGCATTTTGTGCCGCCTTATTTATGCGTTTTCGCCCCACCCCACCATCACTTTCACCTGCCAATGGCCTCAGTAAGCGGATTCCCTTTTTGCAGTTCAAGAGTCGAGGCTTTTCCCTTCGAAATCCACTGTACTCCTGCCCTTTGTGCCGCCTTAAGCTGATTTCGCTTTATTTCCGTTCGAGTCATGAGAACCCCAGTCTCTTCATCACTGGCCGGACAAGAGACCTCCGCTGACTTCCAACCATCCATCCAACAGGACAAAGTGCATTAAACTCATTTGCCAGCCAAACGGCTTTCAATTATAATTTTTGTTAATAATTCATTAGCCCAATATGTTGCCCAAAATGCAGTCAGACACACCAGGTTGCTAATGTTGCACTCGATCCTGTGGCTTTTCCGCCGACTGATGGATGCTGGTTATCCATTTTGTACTCCCCAAGGGAGGGGAATGCACCATGTGCGTTAGAAATAGCCACGCAAAAGTGGAGGAGTAATTTGGCAGCTGCGAAAAAGTTTTCACTTTTCACAAGTTTTATGCGCTAGAAATAATTTACCATAAGTACAAAAGTTTCACACGCAATATTAATATTAATATTAATATAAATTTAAAGCTAAAAACCATTATGTTTTTTAATGAGCCCAAGAATGTCAAAATAAATTTATATGGTTTGGACCAAATGGCTAGTTTTAAAGTGACTCCCGTGTATAAACACGTCAATAAATGCGACATTCTGTGGCTCCAACTTCCTGTGTGCCATCTTCTCAACTGGTTGGTGACTCCCACTTGGCTTGCCATGTGGTTGCTAATATAATTTTGGACACATTCGCATCGATGGAAGGAGAACGAATCGAACTGGACAGACTGGACGGGACACATGTCTCGTCGTCCTGGCTGGGCATCTTCCCATCCCACGACTGTCTGCTTTCCCTTATCGCCTCATCAGCTGGCTAACTGACTGACTCTCGCTGTGCCTACTGTTGATGGCCATTTGCCACCCAATCCAATCCTGGATCCTGGACCACCTGCCCATTCCATGCGGCGATGTGCGCCTGGGTGATAAATAAAAACTGTCTGCGCCTATGTGGCTACTGTCTGAATGTATGTATGTTTTTTAACATTTTTCTTCTCTTTTTTTCTTTTGGGACATTGTCTGACTTTTTGCCATGTAAGCTGAGACCAAAAAATAAACAGCACCCCAACCATTTTGATGGCATTGTCATTGAAACACATGCCAAACAAAGGATGCAGCCGAAAAAATTCAATTTCACTGAGTTCCGCATTTGCACCCATCCCTTGTGCCGAGGAACATTTGGCCATTTAAGGATGTCAATGTGGATTGGCCAAAAGCGAGTGGGCGTGGCACTGCAACATCGGCAGTAGCAGCAGCAGCTTAACATGTTCATTTTGGCCCGCTCAGCCATGAATTCATAAATCAAAAGCAAGGCGTCAATAAAGCAGCCAAAAAATAGTTCAAGAGCATGGCAAAACAAATAAATGCAGGATTCGTTGCGGGGATCAAAGGATGTTTGCTTTGCCCAAATCAAACTCATATTGGCGGAATGCAAAGTCCAACAAACAGATAGCAAAAAACCAAAATGAATGAATGAATCGATTGCCATGAATGCAGAGGGAATTGCACTTTTTTTTTGGAATTAAGATTCCAGCTGTCAGCAGGGAAAGCTTAGTTTTGTGCGAAATGGATTTTCCATTAAAAACACGCTTCATTTCGACGGAAAAACAATATCATGGGGAATTAACAATATATTGGAAAAAAACAAACATGGCTGATACAAATTTAAATAAATAAATAGTAATAAAAACCCCAATGATAGGATATTTTATTTTTTTAATATTTCTCTTTTAGAAGCCCATAAAATATGCTCTGAAAAATGGCTATGCTTTTTTAAGTATAATTTTATTTGATCTACCGGCTTTTGAGCATTTTTAGCTAATGAAGTAATTCAATCTGCTGGAGGGTCATCAAATATCCATTGCTCACTGTACAGGTGACGAGCGCTAATGATGTCGCAACTGACCTCCCAATCCCCCAAGCGAACTCCCTCTTCGGCCGATTACCCAGACATTAAATGGTTGCCCCAGCTGTTGGCCAATCGTCCAACGCCCACACCAAACTCCATGGTCCATGGTTTGGTCCATAAAGCATCGACATTTGCTGCTAATTACATTCTGTGGTCGGCATAACAAATCCCGTGGCCAAAGGCAGCGAAAAAAATATATATGTATGTATGTATATATATATGAACTGGGGCGGAAATGGAAATGCGAGGCATACGCACATGTGACCACGCCCCCTGCTCCACGCATATTTATGATTGATGACGAAGGGCAGTCGGATGTGAAAGGTATCCGGAACAGGAAAAAAATATCAGAAGAGATGTGCAAACAAAGCAGGGGGAAAATCTGTTAAACTCTGGTCCTTCGAGTCGGATTCGATTCGATTCGATTGGGAGGCCAGCCTGGCCAAACAACAAGTAATTAAAATACCAGGCAGGCAAATGGATCGCACTTCTTTCACTGACCATATGACGCCACAATGCACTGTGTCCAGTTCGAACATATTGATTGATTTTTAATTACAAACTACACATATGTACAGATATAGCGAACACGGAGCTGCTGCTAACGGGGTAGGATGGCACTCCGATTGCAAGTCAGGTGGCCAGGGATGGGGGACTACTTCAATTTCAATTAAATGGCTTTTTATTAAACGCATAAACAATGGCAAAGGAGGAGCACTGCGTAGTCGTCCTGCATCCTAATGGGGATTTAAGGACTTTTCCAAAGCGTTCACCGTATAATTGAGGCAGCATCGCTCGCTACCGTTGACGCATGCAATTAGCAATCGATGGAAAAAAAAGGGAGCATCCATCGAGGATAAAAAGGGGCAACAGTGGCGAAAGGGGGCGTGGCCGGTGGCAGTTTGAAAGTGCAGACAATTTCCGAGGCACGACGCACTGAAACAGCAGCAAAAAGCAAGAAGGAAGAAGCAAAATGCAAAAGTTGGGGCAAAAAAACTTCTGAACAACTTCCCACGAAATCGAAATGTACTGCGAAAAACAAAAAATAATTAACTACAAGTCTAGATGTTTCAAAAATATTCAGATAAGTTAAAAATATTAAACAAATGAAGGGTTTAATGTTTTATCTCAATACTGCATAAGCATGAGGGTTTTTGAGTCATTTTAGTAAAACCAGGATATCTAAGAATCTAAAGAAGTTTAAGTGGAGATGTCCAAATATTCTTTCAGTGTAGAGAGGGAAGAAATAAAAACTGGAGTGGGCTTTTGCAAGAGGCAAACGGACGTTGCAATCAATGAGCCATTGTTACGGCGCGTTCAACGATTGAAAATTGCTAAGCTTGCAGGAAAAAAGAGGCAACCAGAGAAAAGATATTCATTCAAATAAGGAGGATGCGTGCCTTTCTCGCTTTTCCAGTGCATCTCAAAAACATATATATTGTTTTCCAAAATATTTCATTATTAAGATTACAACAATGTAAGATCAAATGTTGGCCCATTGCTTTAATTATCTACATTAAAATTTAATGTAAGCACTTTTACAAAAATCAAGTGCAAGCTCACAAAGTTGGTAATTAAAACATTTTTTTGTTTACATACGCTGATTAAAAAGTGTAATGGAAAAAAAGGGGTGAACATTTTGCGACTTTAATGAGTTTCCTGAGCAATCGGCGAACACGTGATAATTGCTGGCTGAGAACACAAGTTGAAGTTGGTAAGAGACTTTGCCTTATTGAATCTGTACAATTTGTTGGACATTCCATTATATAGCCCTTGTATTCCTTATCCTGGGTTTCAGCCATTACCTGTTCTATTCTATTCTATCTGCCAGTTCCACCCAGGCTCCCGTAATTTCAATTGTCTATGCAAAAGGCTTTGAATCACAAAATGGTCAGTACCATTCCTTGTGCACTGGGAAAAATTATGTCTTGGCTTGCGAATAATATAATAAAAATATAATATTGGTCTTGCTCTATGCACTCGGACTTCCTTGTAAGTTGTGAAATGAATTAAAAACTATTTAACGATGCCAAGTTGTTCCAACTTTTTCTCAGTGCAGATTCCAGGACGTGGACCATTTATAGTCCGGCTCCAGCTCCTTTTTATCAAACCCTGCCTGCTGACCATTGCTGGCTTGGCCTTTGTTTTTCCCGCCTTTTGTGAACTGGTGCCCGTTGCTCATCCTACATGGTTCTTCTCCTGTCCAAATCCCATTCTTTGCACCCATTGCCTACCATTTGCTGCTCGAGTCAGATAAATTTCAATGAATTTGCGAACGCAGCAGAGAGTCCCGATTCTAGTCCTGATTTTCGTCCTGGTCCTGGTCCTGTTCCTGGTTACATTTCTTTGTTTATCTTTATACATTTACAATTAAAAGGGCTTGGCATTGTTGTCCTGTCGTAATATTAATGAATCTTCCCCTGCCACCTATGTGTGTTTGTGTTTCTGCTGGATACGCAGGACATCAGAGGACATCGCACAGGACCCGCTGCTCGTTAATTGATTGCAATTTGTATATGCAAATTTTGCAGCGCATGAATGAGCCCCCATTCATTTATTTTCTTTTTCGTATTTTTGTTTTTCTGCCCTCATTGTTGTGCAAATTTGTGTGGTCACATGTGTTTGTTAATTTACCGCACACACCCGCCGCCATCGTTTTGCGATTCACCAAATTGCGTTATTAAGCTAAATCAATAAATTAATAATTATCGCCAGCAGGACGCACTCACCCCTTCCTCCTTGCCCTGGAGCAGATGAACGGCCCCGGAACGCTGGATGCCCGGCAGGAACCACATCGGATGGGTGACCAGGAGGCGCTCCATGAGTCCCAGATCGCATGGCGGCGAATTGTCGCTGGAATCGCGGCTGCTCTCCTCGCCCTCGTCCTCCGCCTCCACGGGCTCCTCCTCGTCGTCCTCGCTGGATGTCTCGCCCTCCGCCAGGATGCCGCCCTCCAAACTGGACACCAGAGATGTGCGTGACTGCAAAGGGCAACAGAATGGGTAAAAATTAAAAAATATACTAATGGATTGCAATTGACAGCTACGTTTTTAGTATTTTCTATAAATAAAAATAGTGCTTTCAGCATTGGAAGAATAACTATACAAAGGCTGACCATTTTTGGTCAAGTTATACCCAAAAATCCAATCCCAGTTCTAGAAACCGTTAGTACTGGTCATTAGGAGTATAAAAGTGAAATTTTTCAGATTTAAGCCAAGCTATGAAGACAAGGACCTTCGAAAATACCGAGTTTTTGCCATTTTGATGGATTCCAATTTGACAAACCCCTTTTTAGGCTAATGTACCACATTATGGCCATCGAAAGAGAACCGAGTGGGGTAAAAACTTCCTGAGCAGCTGCTGGAACGCACACTTGACCAAGTTTGGGCACGCCAGTTCGTCGCGAATGGAAAACCAGGCCTGGCAGACGAATCTGCGACACTTGACACATTGCCTCTGGCCACATTACTCGGTAATCTCCATCCAGTTGCGAGTGCAATTCCATGTCGTGATATTTTCTAGAATGGCTCCAAGCAGCTCAGCATTAAAGCTGCATGCGAAGAGCGGCCCATCTAGAAATTTCCAGCAAAGTTTTCCGGTGGAAAATTTTGCCGCAGGCAGGGTTTGCAGGGCAAACAAAGCGAAACAAAAACACAACAATTCTATGGCAGCAGCAGCAGTCGCGTCGTTCGTTGTAGGCGTTTTTAATTGAAAATTGCCAAGGGCTGGCTTTGAAGTTTCCCATCTCTTTATTTTTGCGATGTAGCATACTTTGCAGCAGTGGGCGGAGGTTATTTGGGGGTTTATACGTTAAGTAAGAGTGTGTGTGCGGGTGTGTGTGTGTGTCATCCCTCTCTCTGTCAAAGATGATGATGTTTGCCAACAGGCAGCGATGCCGAAATTGAAGCCACAGCTAATGCTTATGCATTAGAAAATTTATTAGAGAGTAGAAAAGATGGCTGCATGTGAAAATAACTTGCAACAAGTAAAATATTTCAACAATTTGTTGCATTCTACCTCTAAAATTCCAATTTGGAAAATGGTTACTGACTGTATTTAAGATTTTATATATTAGCATTAGCTATTTTATTGATTCAGACGAACTGATTTTTGTTTAGTTAAATGCATATTTATATAATTAGAAATTCCTTTAAAATACCCAGATTTCGCACGGCTGTACCCGTTTAATTTAAAATGCTTAATAATCCCTTCATTAGAGAACGGAACCATCGAAGCGTTTTGTTTTGGCTTTTGAAAAAAAGAAGTCTAGTGGTTGTCACCCCTTTAAACTTGACTCGTTGCCACTAACAACGCCACGGATCCATGTTGCCTGTTTCCCCCCGTCGGTAAACCTTTTATTTATTTATTTATTTTTTTTGGTCCTTATAGATGCTAAAGTGGTGGCAAGTGTCAAATTAGGTTGGCTGGCTCACCTTTTTTGAAATACATCAACCAAAGATGCATATCTCTCTCTATTGCTTTAGTAAATTTGAATTTTAATAACGCTCCGGTGGTGAATTTTAATTTTTGATGTCATTTATTAAACGGGTTGGCCGTGGGCGTGATGGGTTGGGATTGGGTTTGGGTGGTGGTGGTTGGGGCCAAAGTGGAGAGATCAAGTTTCAGGGTGTCATTTCAGGTTGCTCAGTGCAGTCCCTTCTCGTTGACGCATTAATCATACGCCGCGTTGACAATGGCAGCAGGAAATAAGAGCGAAAGAAGCTGCCACAGACATTCAGAGACGAGGTCTTAAGACAAACGCAATGAAATGGAAATGCAAAATGTTCGTCTGTTTATTTGCCAACCATTTAAATGCGAGTAATATAGAGGGGGAGCACAGAAAAAAAAAGGAAAGCCCCAGCAGACAGATGATGGCTGGGCCAAAAGTGGAAGCAAAGGCAAAAAAAAAATGGAAAATTTCGCAAATCCCTTGAAGAAATGTTTGAAATTTTTCAGAGCTCACAGCGGGCAGCCCCCCACAAAGAACCCGGCAAAATTGTTGCAAAATTATGCTTAAATCAAAAATCACAGCAGCGGCAACAGAAAAACGCGCACTGCAGGCGACTGTTTTCAGCGGATGGCAAAAAGGATTTTGCCGCAAAAAAGGACGACTTCGGCCGGGCAACCCTTGTGACCCGGGTGTCCTGGCTGTCCTGGGTATCCCTGAATATCCTGGCTACTCGAATGCGAAGGCGGAGCGAGGTGACTGCGAATGCTGCGCATATTTTATACCCTGCATTAGGTCTTAAGTATTGCTTATTACGCCAGCAATGGGGTCCTTTTTTCGTTTTGCCTTTTGATTCGCTCGCCCGGGTGGTCAAACTATTTCCAAAGTGGTCAAATTAAGGAGGGGTTTAATGTTTGGGACAAATGCAACCCAAATTCAGACACCTAATGATGTTCATTTAGAAGCGAGACTAAAAATAAGCACTGAAAGTCAAGGTAGAAACCTTTCTATACTTGCAATTTACTTTATATTTAATACAAAGGATCTTGCCACTTAACTATAAACTATGGATGTTTTCTAATAATACATTATCGAAGTTAAATGAATGTCCAATAATGGAAATGAAGCCATAAAAACATTTCTTCTCCAACGCTAGGACAACGTAAATGGAACGCATCAAGGATAAACACAAGGATCTACTCTATCAAACAACCAAGTTCCCATTTCCTCGCTCTAATGCGATACTTATTAAGTTAGCCTAGAGCTTCCCCCGTGTCCAATATTATAGCTATCTGCCCAGATCCCACTCATTTGTTTACAGAATTACCAAAACACATAAAAAACACACACACGCACACACACAGGCATGGACTTGCAAGGATATCTAATAGCTTTATGTTGAATGAAGCTGGAGGGGATTCCTTGCAGCAACCCCGAATAAAAAACCATAACCGTGCCCAGAATCGACTTCTGAGTAGCCTGGCTGCATTTTTGAGTGGCGAAAAGTGGATGTGGCTGTGTTGGAAATCTAAGTCGAGGGTTGATGCCGCCAATCCTCCCAGTCCCCAGACTCTCGACTTTCCTTTTTCAAGGAAATACACTCTGATTTACGCATCGCATGCTAAAATAATAGGAAAGCCATTGAAGTCGTTAAAAAATAAAAAATAAAACGTAAAGCAATGGCTATCAGCTACTTTTCTAATCAGCTAAATTGTTGTATCTTATTTTATTTGATTTGACAATAGATGTTATGCATATTTTGTGTTTCTCCCAGTGCAACTTTAGATTTGTTCCAGTGGCACTGAGCTTCTGTACGGGCTTGTTTGATTTTGGCTTCGTAAAGGGATCTCGTTATGCTGGGCAAACAGTCGCGACTTTAAGCCCATTCTTTATGTGTATATGTATGTATATGTGGCTTCTTTGGAATATGTGCGAGTGTATCTGACAATGCAACAATGGCCAGCCAGCCAAGCCAACCAAACTGAGCGAACCAAGTTGGGCCAAAAGCCGACTTTTGTGCCATGGCCAACACTTTCACGGTCATGAGAAAGAAGCGGAAGTTGAGAGTTGGAAGTTGGGTGTTGGGTGTTGGGTGTTGGAAGTTCGAGAGCCAGACTGCGACGACAGGCGAAGAAAGTATTCTGGGTTCCGTTCTGGCAGATGTCGAAAACGAACATCATTCTCAGGTCTTGGAAAACCCCGCTCCTCTCACCTTCCCCCACCCCATATTTGGGCTAAAATATTGGCAAACAATTGTCTGCGTCTGAGGCTTGGTCTGGATTTTGGTCCTGTATCTCTATCCTGCCAATATTGGTGAAATACTTTTGGCCAAAACTCGATGGCAATATAAAAATTCCCAGCCATTGGCACAATGCGCTGTGTAACTTTACAAGGGCGTTTGCCATTTAATAAATTACACAACAACAAGCAGCAGTGGGTAAAGTGAAATAAAAATAAAAAACAAAAATGAAAACGGGCAAGGGGGAAAACTATTTATTTAACGCCGCCCGAAAACGGGCAATGAAAATTGTTCAAATGCGACAAATGAAGGGGATCTTCAAAAGGAAAAGGAAAAAGGAAAAAACTGCATGAACGGAAGTTGCATTGCAGACTGGCGGAAATGAAATCAGGCAATGGAGTTGAAAGAAGTTAAAGGACTCGCCATGGAAAATAATAAATTAAGGTTTTAAACGTGCAAAGAAAAATTAGAAAATGCCTTGGAGTAACATAATTGAAATATTTTTAATGCAAAATCTTAATCCAAGATGTTGTTTTAATTGATTAAAGTGATTTGTTTTTGAAAGTAGTTATTGAATACGATTTTTATGCCTATTTTATGTTCTAGAAATTGTGGGGTTTATAAAAGCCTGCATTATATATAAATTTCCACAAAGGGTTATCTCGTTTTGAGGTTGGAGAATTGGCCTGGGGTTAATTCGAAACGATTTCACACCCCCCCCATTCACTTTCCCTTCCGTTGGCTGCTCTACCGTCCGATCAAGATAATGGACTCACATGTGAGGATTTTGGGAAGTGTGAGTGCGAAATCCCCGCATAAAGCTTCTCTTATCGGAATTGCAGGTCCCAGCGTGAAATTAATTTCATAAAAATCATACACATAGAACGACTGAGTGATTTTACCGCCATTGTTCGCACAAAGCTGATTAACAGTCCCACTGTGCACGGTGGCGTTTTGAACCCAATCCCTGGCCAAAATGGGCAAAAAAAAAAAAATAAGAGGAGAAAAATCCCCTTTCAACTAATAGTTTGACAAAAGGTGAGAGCGATAAGCTGCCGTGCACGTGTCTCAATGGTGCTGTCTCTCTCACACCCGCTGTTGCTGTTTCTGTCTCGTGCGGCAAATTGCACTCGAGACTGAATTATTGCCTGACGCAGCGCAGGAACCAATGCACAGCGAGAAAAACTGTCTACCAAAGTGGAGAGCACACAGTTTATACCTTACATTATTCAAATTCAAATACTAACGCAATAATGTTCCCATTTCGTTGCAAATTATATTTTTTCGATTGGTAGAATAACTTTAAATATTTGTAGTACTACCATCTAAAATGTATACAACTATTCTCTCAGTGTATCAACTGAAAACTAGCAACAACACGGCAACATAAAACGTGCACAGCACATGATAGCATAGTTCGCGCAGCGGGAGAAAGAGACAAAGCGAGTTGGGGTGAGTGAGAGGGCAAGAGTGCAGCAGCAGCCGTGGAAATAAAAGATAAATAGCAGCCACGTAAAATGTTGTTGAATGTTTTAAAAAACCATAAAAACCACAGAGAATTACATTTAATGGCAGCAACAGCAGCAGGATGCCGGTGTCCCGAAAAAATGGGTAGGGATAACCGCAATGGGAACAACAGCAGCTAGACATCACACAGACTGACTGATGTACATATGTATGTACATATGTGTCTGGTGTGCATCCTCACAGGTCACATATCTGGTTGCCCTTTGAGCATACAGACCACTCGGAAAATATACATGCACATATATCCATAAAGAGATTCAGAGATACGCTAATATGCCATTGGACTTAGAATTAGCTTTAAAGTACTTACTAAGTACTAAGAACTAAGTACTAAGTAGTACTTAGTATGCAATTCTTTGCCAAAAATGCAATAAGTTTTATATTAATTAAGGCTGTAAAAATAACCTCCTTAATGAACTTAAAAAAAGATGCTTCGAGTTTAAATCTATTTGTAGAATGTCGCACCATGAATGCATAATTAACAAAGCGGAAATTCGGCAACACTGCACAATTTCGCAAAATGCAAACCAGTAAGAGTCTGCATAATTAACAAACAAGCCGGCTGGGAAAATGTGGAAACTGCCGGCGGCGTTGGGGAGTAAGCTTACGTATTCTAAATACCAAATGGACGAAATGGTCTAAAATGTTTGAAATGGGAAATGCAATAAACATTCAGCTCAAGTAATAAGCCAACACATAAAATACGCCATTAAATGGCCGATGGCCTAGAAGACGAGACGTTCAAATGGCCAGTCTGCGGAGTGAAAGCAAGCCAAGTCTTTTGAGGGGTAGGGCAAAAAGTCTGGGCAGGATTGGATGCTGTCAAAAAGTCAAAGCCATTAGGCACACACCAAAGAAGATGCGTCCAGCAGCGACAAAATTGAAACGAGATATGGCAATGGGGAGGAAGAAGTGGAGGAGTGGAGGAGTCCCAAGTCCTTACCACTTTCGACACCAAAAACTAACGCAAATGAACAACGAAATTTAAGCACCAAGCACTTCATTAGAAGTGCACTTTAAAAAGACCACAAGCTGGCGAGTTTGGGGATCAAAGTGGAGCTCGGGTGACCGCAGGACATGCTACGTACAGACGCCTCATTGGCTTTGACAGGACACAACAGAACTGGCAGTGCACATCCCTTCGAGCCTGATTGCTGCGGCGGTCCTCGTCCTTTTCGTCCTGCCCACCTGACAATATCAGCAAACATCTCTCGCCTGACAAGCGCCGCAAGAGGCGAACAAAAAATGCCACCGTGCTTTGGCATACCCTATGCATCAAAGGGTATTAACCTTTTAGATGTCCTTACAAAGTTAACACACTCTGTATTTTGCAGCACTGCATATTTAGCTGTGATGTCAAAACATGAAATACGGATTGAGTTATTCAATCTATAACGTTTTTCAACTCAATATCCCACTAATGTCAAAATACCCCTTCTCAGGGCATCACGCAACAAGAAAAGCCCCGGCACAACATCCTTTTCAAGGAAAAACCGTCCTCAGTGGTGGGAGTCGGATGCTTTAAGCCGCTGACAAAGCTCCTCTAATACCGCTGCAATTAGCAAACCTGTGCACCTGAGCAAACAGATGGCCCCAAAAAGGTTGGGGATTCACAGGCGCGGAGTAGGGGGACAAAAACGAGGACGATGTCCACTCGACATGGCCGGCAGCCAACAGATTAGAGCCAAAGTTGTTTATGGCCAAGGGAGGAATCGGTGGTGGTCACCACCGCCGGCAGGGATAAAGCATAATGAAAGTAATAAAGTTCCACACAGTTTCAGACTGAAACTCAGCCCGTTTGGCCCCCAAATTCGAACTCAAACTTACATTTGATCGGCGCCTGGCGATAAAAACTTGTGTATGCCAGACAAGCGTAGCAGGTCCTGGCGAATATCCTTCGACCAGCCTTCCATCCATGTGTTGCATGTGTTTTTTGCATCGCTCTGCGGTCGTGGCAACAATCCTGCACCGGAAAATATTGGCCAGCGGACAGAAGGACCCATGGACACAAGGACACAAGGACAACCACTTTGCAACCGGGGCAGACACTTTTATCGCCATCGTTGATGTGTGTTCGGCTTGCTGTTGTTTTTATTGAATATTCATAAAAGGCCAAAAAAGACCAGAAGAATCGAATCGGCAACTAAAATGGTCGCTTGTCGGCGGCCTCAGCTGTTTGGGAGGCTCGGCTGTCTGGCAAAGGAATCAATATTTTATGCCCAGCTGCTGGTCAAAGTGGAAGATTCTAGCAGCCAGAGGAGCAAGGCAGGAAAACCGAGAGAAAAGGCAACTGTTCTAACGATTTCAAATTGCTTGGATGGATTTATGCTTAAAACACAAAGTTATTTATGTTGGGTTTTGAAACGAGGAGAATCTGTTTTAACAAGCATCTATTTTTGTAATAAAATATACATATTTTTGTTCAGTGCAACATGGGCAGCCTGCAAGAGCAACAGGATGTGCAGGCCACAAATTAATATGTGAGTACACACACACACATGTCTGCTGATAGTGCCACGCCCAAGACGAGTTTGTGGTTGCCACGCCCCATTTGCAACATTTTGAATTCCGTTGCCAACGATTTTATTGCCTAATTCTGGGAGCTAAAATCGAATTTTTGGCAACGAGATGTACTTGAAATGCCCTTTTTGTATGTTGTTCGTAAATTATTATGCAATTAGAAGGCATGACTGACTTTCTGGCATTTTCGAATGCTTCCCCGAATTGATGTGGCATAGCAACGCATATCAAATTAACTAACAAATTGACTTGTCAAACTCTTTTCTGCCCCACGGCAACGCCCACTGCCTTGGAAAAGGAAATTACAAGCCATTTGGCAGACAGGACGAGACTGCGGGCATACAACACACACACACAAAGCATTCTCAGTTATTAATGAAGAAATCCCAGGGAAAAGCACGCACGACCAGCTCACAATAATGAGGAAAATGCAATGGTGGGGGGGAAATTGGAAATGACGGAAAATGGAGCGCGGAGTGCGAAAAGCGAGTATTGTACTTTTTATATTTGTATATATGGGGGGTATATATACCGAAGCGAAGTCATTTGATTTCATCATTTAATGGACTCCCGACACAAAATTATCATTGCCATTGTAAGGACCTAAGACCCATTTGCGTTTTAGCCCATCAACGAGGCAACACGTAGCAAATTATGAATGAAAGCCCGGCACAGTGGTAATTGCCACTTGGCTGCCACACATGTGGCAAGTCCTCCGAATGGATGCGACAAATTCAAGTTGGTTCTCCAAGGGATTGCAAACTGAGTAAACTGCGCAATGAACGGTGGCAAATTACATATGAGCAGCCCGAGATGGAAGCCCCAGGAGTCTGCATTAAATATGGCTGATATAAAATGAGATGACTTGTTGGTTTCGAGTTTGCCTTGTATCTTTATAATAACAACTATATGTATCACATTCATTCATGAATGTGCTCTAATTTAAAATAAACAGTTAACTCACCTGACTGAGTTCATCCCGGGAGCGACGCGAGCACTTGGGCAGCAGGGCCTGCATGTCATCCTCGAAGGCGCCACCATGCGACGCGTCCACGACATCATCCACATCCGCATCCGGATCGACGCTGCTGCTGCGCCGGCTATCTGCATTCAGATTTTGCTTCTGATTTTGATTCGAGTCCAGTCCCGTTCGATTTGTGGCTGGCGTCATGGATACTGGCTGACTGGTCGTGTTATTGTTGTTGAGATTGGACTGCGCCAGGACATTCAGTTTGGCGGCGAGACCCGCCTGTTGCTGAGATTTTTGTGACTGTTGGCCATTGTGATTGTGGTTTATATTGTTATTGTTGCCCGTGTGGGATTTACCGCCATCCACAGAGGCGGCATCCAGGGAAGAGGGCGTGGCTACGCCAGAGGGAATGGGTTCACTTGTTCTGCAAATAAAAAATAAAAATTAAAATCAGTCTGGAGAATATTGCAAACAGTAAAAAAAATGGCTAAGCGTTTTCTAGTTCTAAAAAAAGGTAATTCAATTGTATATTTGTCTTATAAACATAAAAGATCATGAACAAAAGTTCCTTAAATTATTCATGTTGCTTTTATTAAAAAGGCAAGGCTTTCAGAAAAGTGATAGCCTTAGTTAAATGGACTTCCATCCTTCGATTTTGGGGTGTCTTAAAGTCCTGTCAAGTAAAAAAAAAACCCATCCTACTACGCTCAAACCCATTTGTCAGTGGTCTACCCTCAGTCAGCTGTCAAAAGGTTAATTTGCGACACATTTTTTTTTCGTTGCCTCCAATGCCGTCGCCAAAGTGGCTGAATTCACGACAAGGACGAAGGACGCAGGACTCGCATCGTCATGACGCCTCAAAGCGGGCAATTTTACGCCATTTTAACAATATTTCTACGATAGGGCACAACAAATGTTATTAATGAATGGCTAGAGAAATGGCTAAAGAAAGCGGAACAGAAAGGAAAGAAAAAAAAAAAACAAATTGAGAGCCAGCATGTGCTTCCGCCTTCAACTTCAAGGACTTCCCAACCACAGGACAGCCTGGCTGTTGATGGATCAGCGCCCTTCCACACACAAAAGGACCTCTTGTCATAAACAAGAAGGAGATGGCGAAAAATGCCCTACTTCGCCGTCGACCACATATGAAAAGTTGTCAAACACTCTGACATAATCATGTCAAATTAACGCGGAACAAACAGGATGTCAACCTTTCTATCGACTTCGTTGGTTCCTCGGTTGGCTGGTTGGTTGGTTGGTTGGTTGGGTGGATAATAAAACACTCGCAAAGAATTAGGCGGCTTTGGGAAAACTTGGGGCAGGCTCAAGGACACGCCAAGCCGCAAAGGCGCAAAACACGCTAAAATTTATGGGGATTTACAAAACAAACAAACGGCGAGCGATAAACAAAACAGGAAAATGACAGCCGGGTAGGAGAATCGAAAGTAGGCATCGGTTCCATAGCGCCCACTCATGGCAATTAAGATTAAGTGGCGACTATGAGTATAAACGGTCGAGGTTGAGGTGTCCTGTGGCCAAAAACCTTGAGACTCCGAACAGAAGGTCAACACAGGCCATAAAACAAATGCAAACAACTTGATTGGCGAATGGCCAATAGTGGGAAAGCTTAACAACTACTAGATTACAAAACCAACTTTAAGTGAATAACTTTAAGACAAGTTGTACATATATCGTAGTGATTTAAAAATACAAGAAACTACACATATTTTCCCTTTTCAACTCAGCTAGACAGTTTATAAAACTGAAAGTATTTGAAAATGTCGCTTTCATCTCAATCTTTATTCACAATCTGGAGTTGCAAGTGCCAGAGCTAACTCAATTATTGGTCTGTAGAA
Source organism: Drosophila sechellia (assembly GCF_004382195.2). Lineage (NCBI taxonomy): Eukaryota > Metazoa > Arthropoda > Insecta > Diptera > Drosophilidae > Drosophila > Drosophila sechellia. Next base: position 10,314,087 of record NC_045954.1, read on the forward strand.
ATTCGAAAAGTTTAGCTCGCAAACACCCAACCGTGGTATTCCTTGAATCGGAAGTTTCGTTCGTACTGAAATCCGTAGTGCTGCCCTGTTTTTCAGTTCCATCACCCAGTGCAATCACAGTTGGCCTGAAAATTGTCAAAAGTTTGCCCTCCATCCAATGCTCGTATGAATATTTACTCTTTGTGCTCCAGAGCCCAGATGAAATCAAAGTGTGGAAAATAAAACAAAAAGTAAGCATATGTACGGCAGCAGAGGTGCAGGATATATGGTGTCTCGAATCGCAGGATGCGGGTCTAGCTTCAGCTGGATGCGGTTGGATTGGATTGGATTGGATTTGAGTTGGTCAGGAGCGAAGGCTTGCTCAGATGAGAGGGCGCGGGGAAATGCAAATTAGTTGTGACAGCTTTCAAAAAGTTCAACATAGTTGTCGATGGTTGCCCCGAGTACTGGGTTTCGTCCTCCTCACTTGGCAGCTGTCACATCGAGCTGGAGGAGATGGGTGGAAATGCACAAGAGTTCACAACGTTCAAAGTTCATATGTGCACTCCAAACTTTGCATTTAAGTTGTAAGTTGTGCCATATCAGTATCAGTTTATTTATTTAAAAAATCAACATTCATTTGATAAAATGACCATAAAATATGGTATATATTAATGAAGTGTTATTAGCTATTGGTTCTATTTTATGGATTATGGCTTAGCATATTCCAACCGATTTAAACATATTTTCTTCTCAGTGTAGCTGCACTGCATTTGCCATCCAGCCGAAACAGAAACAGAAAAGAAGTCATAGGCAAGGAGGCAAGGAGTTTAACCCCCTGTCTGTGCCCCAAAGGCAACTCGGAAAACTCAACCGTTTTTGATATGGTAATGTGGCAATGGCAGTGCGTGTGTGGAATGCTCCATTATTAGATTTTTACCCAGTCTAAGCTCCAAGTTGAAAGAAGCCCAGTGAATGAAGGAGTTGCGGGGCAAGCAGCGTCGAGAGTGCCATAAAGTAGTAATACTAATTAAGTTGTGTATTATGCATGTGCAGCTAGATGAGAAATGGGATTCGCAGTGGGGCTTGGATTTGGGTTTGGGAGTTCAACTCCCTGACAGCTCGATGGGACGCCAGTGGGACAGTGGGATGGGGTGGATGGGCACTCGACTCTCGAGCAGCCAGTTGACATCGTTTAGTTGAGCACTCGCCGAACAATGCAGTGTTTCCAGATCCACTTAGATAACCTGGAGGATGTCATCGAAGTGAGTGCCGGTGGCGGCCGGAGACTAGGTCACTTTTTGTTGCACCCCCAGCGATATTGAATGAATAGGAATTATGGGTTTGGGTTACAGGCATTAATCAGGAAGTAAAAATGAAAATCATTTAAGGTGAAACAGGTAAATTGGTTCAAAATTACAATTATGGTTACATTTTGCATTGCTTTTCAAGAAATAAGAGTTGAATATAAGATAAAAAATAGTTAATACATTTATTTACGTTCTTTACCCTAAAGAAGACTTCGGGGGAATCACTCAAATGGAATCACTTGACTCACCTTGCTTTTGAATGACCTTTGAACTGCGCCACCTCGGCGTAGCGTCGTCCCAATGGAACCTCCTGTGGACTGAGTAGCGAATCGCAGAGGGCAGGAGCCACCGACTGGACCGACTGATCGCCCACCGGAAGACTCATGCCCTTGATCAGGCGGGCAGTGGACTCAACGGTGCCACCGCCCTCGGAATTCCTATTAGCGAAATTCTTGAGCTGCTCTCTTAATGAGTAATCCGCTGAGCTGGAGCATGAAGTGGACTCCGAGACGGAGGATGTCGAGCTGGATGAATGGCATCTGGGCACCGGCGATGGCGAGTGCAAATCCTGGCCAGCATTGCCATTCTGCAAGTCCTGATAGGCGGCATGGGCGTCCTCGGAGCCACTGCTACTGCCACTACTGCTGGTCGTCGAGGAGGAGGAGCCACTCGACTGATTGCTCTGACTGGTCGTATTGGAGACGCAGCTATCCATGCTGGCCGTCGAGTTACGATTCGGATTCTCCCTGGCCTTTGTCTGGTCCTCCTTCTTGGTGTCCTCATCCTCCACTTCGATGTCGTGCACCTGCTGCGGCACTATGATCAAGGAAGTACGCTTCCTAAGCGTATCATCCTTGGCATTCATATTCTGTTTGAGCGTCTTATCTGACTTGGTGGTGTACACGATGACCTCCACCTTCGAGGCATTCTCCGCACAGGACACTATCGAGCCCGCCGATGCTCCTGCTCCTCCTGGCACTGCTGCTGCTGTTTCGTGCGACATCCTGCTGCAAAGTCGCTTCATTTTAGATACTGTGCTGCCAAATCGAACTGACAGGACATGGGGGTAAAATGGAAAATTGATGCTACCAACAACATGCAACTCATAAATGAAGACTACACCCCCACATGTGTTAATCTTTTTTATTGATTCCGACATTAAATACCCAAGGCGAGGCACCGCCTCCATAAATGCCATATCGAATATCGTGCATATATATACATATATCCCACACATCCGATGAACCACTCAGAACATGAATTTTAATACCACCCGGCCACGTTGTGGCTTTCAAAATGTTATTACTAATAAAAAGTGCCAAGACAAACACATTCGCAGTCTGCGGTGGTATTATGTAACTGCAGTAAAAAAAAAGGGCAACACCTGCCAACCGAATTGAAGTCGGGGACAATTTTGGACTGCCCAGCTTGATGGAATTATAGGTTTAGTCAAACGACTTGACGTCGCAAAAATAAGGACCTTTAATACCCTATACAGTCAAATAAATTGGAAGTTCTCTGAAGACTTTAATATAGTTTTAAAACTATTAGTTTCATTAATGCACATTTTATCTTCTTAGATGGAAATTACATTTGCTGTAACTTTTTATTTATAAATTTCTAGAATTTTTTGTCATTTTTAGCTACTCCAAATGAACTCAAAACACCCATGTCCATTAAGAGCATTTAACATTCGACCGATTGACATGCAGACTTTTATGGTTTTCATGAACTTTTAACAATAATTCCTCTGTCAGAACGCAAGTGTCTGTCGCTTTTTTTTAGACCTGCATTGCCGACTTCCGTGTGCGCGTATCCATTACATTTTGTTGAAAGAAATTATTAAACATTTCTTGGCATAAGTGGCGTTTTATTCTTGGGGGAAGAACCAAAGGTGACCGCTGCCTGAATGGAATGGCCCATATTTGTGGCAATGGTCTCCCATTTGAATGCTGGCTTGTGTAAACAACATTTTGTGGCGATAAGCAATTACAAACATTTGCTGGCTTTGTTTTGACATGAAAAGAAATCGAAACAAGCCCCCGCAAAAGTAATATTAATAAGAAAAAGGAAAACAAAAATAAATATAAAAATAAAGGAAACGAGACGATCCAGATCAGAGCGACCAAAAACCAAAGTGGGTTTCGTTTTTCGTCGTTGTGGTCGAGTAAATTCTTAATTTATTTATTTGTGGTTCGGCCTCAGTTCACATCACCAACATCCCCATCATCATCACCACAATCATCATGTATGGAGTATGTTTGTGGAATCGTATGTTATACATATATGTACATATGCCCTCATGTCTCTGAATCTTTCGTCATTCGGTTAACTAAATATTGTCAAAGTCTTGAAGATTTGTCGCAATTTCCGTTTTATCGCGAAAGATCCACTCCAAAAGGCAAACATATACAGATTTTGCGTGTCTCAAAATATTTCTGCCGAGATTCATCATCAAACGAATCATTTATCAAGGATATATATACACTTGTCTAGGTATAATATTTTGTGGTTTCTTGGGAAAATATTTAGTCATATACAGTTTCTAAGTTAAGTGGCTTGAGCTTAAAAAAGTATCTTCCATTTGCGGATAGTTTATGTTTATGATATCTTTATATTTCTGTATTATTATTCTATTGCTTGCGTATTTTATCTTTAAGTAACCTCTTTGGCTACCTACTATGGTACTTTAATAGCAAATATTAATAATAGCTATTTGCCGACACACACCCACTTTTCCCACGTAGTTTGCTTTATAAACATCGCTGTTTGAATGCTAAGTGTTTCGGAATATTGCCATCAATGTTTTTCACTTTATGTCTGGCACCGTTTCCCTTGGCTGCACCTCTCCGAATTCCAATTCCAATTTCAATTCCAATTCAGTAGTAGTACTCTGTTATTTTTCCCTGCACTTTTCCGCATATATATGTATGTACTATCCCCGTGATTGTTGGAACTTTCACGATTTCGCCGATTCAGTCGTGCTCTGGTTGGATTTCGAATGCAGAATGCATTGGACAACGAATACACATGAAATAAATAAACATTTCGCAATTAACTGAATCACTTGACGAAATCAACAACAATGACAACAATTATAGAAGTAGATACATTATTATATGTACACAAAGACAACCGAGTTCGACATATTCGTAGCTCTAGCTATTCGATTACATTTGATCGTTAGTACACAAACATTTAATTCGCTTGCCATACATTATTCCTGTGATTGCGATGAATCCAATGATTCTGATTCTGATTCATTTCGCTGGTTGCGAATTTCCTTGTAAATATATTACCATAAATTGTCTCGCCTTCAAATGGTTTCGTGTTCGAGTTTTTGGGAGTGGGAATGTGGCTACTTCATTCGCAAACATTGCTTTTTATTATGAACTATGCAAACTTTATTTCTCTCGGTTGCCATTTCTGATTATTATGCAAAGTGTGAAACGCAATTGTCAACAAATTGTCAGCCAAACTTGTGCTAGTTGAGCAGTTTTTCTTCGTATTTTCATTCTAATAAGGAGGAGGGCACGACGGTACCCAACTTGGAATCATTCGGATCATTTTGGATTGGCTGCCAGGCGAAGCTCGACGCGATTGAATGAATGTCGCGTGCAATGGAGCTCGCCGTTTGTTTTTGCAATTTGCCAAGTTATTTTTATGGCCATTGTATGAATAGTGGGGATAGTGATTGATTTCAAGGCCAAAAGGCGACATATTTGGAGCGACCAAGCCACCGTCCCAAAACTATCTTTTATTTGGTGACATTATTTTGAATAAATTCTAATACATCCATGTACCAATAATCCTCATACTTTTTTTTACATTGTACATACAAGATTCAAAGCCAATGTGTGTACATAGACAATTATTAAGCAATACTCTAAGTGCATCTATCAACCAGAATGCAATTAAAACCAACCCATGAATGTGATTCATATGCGAGTGTACGAGTGAGTGAGTGAATAATGAATGAGTGCTTATCGCTTATTGCTCCCGAACTCTAGGGGTTCCGTAAGTGGAATGCACTAAACTTGGAGCTTTACCCACTCCACTCATTTCTCGATTGGGGCTTAACAAACTTAAAAGTCGAAATTATTATTTTTTATATTTATTTCCCATATGTGGGTGTTTTCTTTTTTTTGTTCTGCTTTTGGGTGGCCACGTTCCGCGCTTTTGTGTTTAGTAATTTTTCAATTCTTTCCCCCCGTGCGTTGGGGTTATATGTATGTGGTTCTTTTGGGGGTGGTGAGATCTTTGCCCCGGTGGTTGCTTTTTGTCTGCCTTGTTACTACAAATTATCGGCAGTACGCTCGGCACGTGCGCGACGTGTTTCCACAGCGGGGGTTGGGAAATGGGCAAAGGGTGTGGGGGGTTGGGAAATGGGGTTTTCCTTCACACAGCCCTATTTCCCCATCCATGGTTTTAGTGTAATTGATTTCGCATTGCAATGAATGCGTTTGCTGCGTGCCAGGCTCAACGATTTTGAGGTCTTTGATGGCTTGACTTTTGTTATCGGTGCTTTGTGCGTTCCGGGATTTCAATTTTTTAGCATTTGCTCAAGAGCGCATTATTAATTCGGAAATTTATGGCAACTTCACCTTTCTGATTGCCTATCATGGCAATTAATTTCATAATTTCAGTTAGTGCAAACCAAAAGAAAATTCCCATAATATGTAACTGATATTTAAGACAGCCAACATAACTTTAATCATTTGTGCAGAGAAATCATTACATTAATCACTGATTTTGTATCGAAGTGAAATCGACGAAAAGTGAATGAAAATGGGAACGGGGTCGTAGGTATATGTTTTCCCGTCACTCCATGGCGACAACATTAGCCAAATTGATTTCGACAGCATTCGCTGGTCATTGAGGTTTCCTTCTTGGCATCCCGCTCTACAAGCCCCACTCCACTCCACTATATATATATATCCCCCCCTCCCCTAAAGAGCTCAAGGCCTTAGCAATCCACCTACAAGAAATCCACGCCCACGTTGTGTCCCCCAAAATGCGATGTGGAATGCCAGACGTTGTGGCATTTAGAGCTCAAGAATCAACAACAAAAAAAAGCGATAGATACGAGCGACAAAAACAAAAAGAAACAGAATAACACAAACAACTTTGAAATGTTATCTAAATAAATATATATAACCTGCGACACGAGTCTATAAATTATGTAAATGTAAGTTCCGTTTATTTCAATGTTTCCCCATGTCCCCTACTTCATTTCTTTATAATTTGTTTGGTGTTTGGAAATTTTCGTAAATTTTATTTTCGTTTTTCATTCGAGGTTTTTATGAATTTTTAATTTCTTCGCTGGGATTTGGTTGAATGAAAATTTCACACTTTTGCCCAAGAGCAATTTGTGTGATTTGTGAACTACAAACACAGCCAGTATCTTTCAGATGAATGAATTTTCATTCGGGATGTCGTTGAAAATATCTGATAAATGTGGGATGCATTCGATATGGTGGGCGGATCGATCTTTAAGTGTGTAGGTCGGTGTAACGTTATAATGCAAATGAGAAGCGTATCTGTGAGATACTTTCGTGGGTGATCGTGGTAACGCAGTTAATGTCTCCACATGAACAGAATATTTATACTGTGAATGAATTAGGAGCGTTGTAAAGCGGTCATTCGTTTTCAATTAAAAGCCCATATGTGGGCCATTAAAAACCTTTATTATGTGAACTTTAAACTAAAGTAAAAACTAGATATTTGGCGGACCTGACTTAAGATGGACTTGCTTCTAAGTTGAACAATCAACAATAACCTAACAAATTGTAAGAAGCATATCTAAGACTATAACAAAACAGTTTAATTTATCTATCAGTACGAATAGTAAACATATTTTCGATGGTGCGGTTGTTTGGTAACCCACTACAGCCATCGCACACTCATAACACATTGAACTCTCATTTATCTCTGAGATACTTTTTTGTTTTATGTTATTTATATTTGTCTGAAAAAAAACGCTGGCCCAGTAGTGACTAATGGGTTGCCTCACGCAGTCGAAAGGAAACGAAATTCGCCGCTTACACAATTTGTATCTATCAGATACCCCGCCAAACTCAATTCGCTTGGTAGCCAAAGATGCTGTCGGTTTGCTCGGTGAAAGGCGCCGCTAAAAAATATCGCCAGAGAAGCAAAACGAAAAAAAAAAAAAACCAAAAACTAGAGGCTTTGAAATATTTATGATATGGGGCAGCTAAGATATGCACACAGAAATGCAGTTCGATATCAATTGAAAATGCACTGATAAAAATAAAACATAAAATTAAAGGGAAAAGTAATCAATTTAACATACATATATGTTATTGTTGTTCTGTAAAAAATCAAAATTTAATGCTCGATGTATGTTCCAATTATTCATTATTCCAATCAAGCTATCTTTAACTAATGTGTAACCATTAATGCAATTTGTAGTAATATTTGGAGCATAGCTGATATGATTTATTAATCTAATTTAATCTAATTTTCCACGGTGCAACTAAACTACTTTTGGGGCTGCCATTTCCCGCCACCGTTGGATGTTAACCGATGTTGCTCCATTTGTATCTTACGGTTCGTAGTTGCAAAACTTGACCATACAATAGACACAACAACAGCAACACGAACTGCACACCAAAATATGAAAGTGCAACGCTGCAGCAACAAAAAAACAAAATAAAAAACAGAAGCATGAAAAAGAAGTCGTTTTGTATAGCAAAAAAAAACACGAATAAAAAACCTGCTCAGCAACTTTTACGTTGCGCCCTCGTGGAACGCAAGTGTATGCCATTGGCAGTCTGAAAGATAAAAATAAAAATAGAAGATACACACAACGACGATAAAACAACGGTAACTTCACAGTGGGCTCAGCAAAAATGCTAATACTTAAAATGAAAAGAAAAATCTATAGATATACACTAGTATCTACATTGAACTACAAAAACTATAAAAAATCAGACACAAACACACAATAAAAACAGCGAAGTTTGTTGGGGAAATTAACATGTGGCCAAGTAAAAGGGGTCGAACTATTTTCTTTTTTTTTTTGCCCCATCGAAGATTGCCGCGCATGACGTCACTAGTTGTATAGTTCTAATTGAAGAGACGAGAGGCTTAACTGCCCTACGATTTTGTAGAATGCAAGGGGAGACACCAAGGGACCTCGACGCGTTGAGAAAGGCAAAACGAATTTCAACTGGGCGTGTGGGGCTCTAATTAAAGAGAAATATGCGCACGACCGTCCATCGGTCATAATCCATCCATAAAGATCACTTAACGAAACGAAATGTCGAATGGTTAACGATTCGTTTCCATAGAGTTGTAAACATCTTGGAAATCAATTGGGTGCGCTTAATTCTTATTACGAAAGTCCATAGCCCCAAATGGGGCCTTCATTTGAGGCTTTTTATGGATGGAGGCTTAGTCTTGAGATGCGTTTCTTACAACTTAAAAGCTATAGCTGTGTAAGAATGAACTATTATGTCGAAAAGATTTTTGTAAACATTTAAAACTTGATTATTATAGTAGTAATTCGCCAATTAAATTGTTAAAACTTCACCAGAGATAGATACATATAATCAATCTGAACTCGTTAGCCAATAATCATGCCAAATATGTATGCTAAGCACGCACATCTTTCAAATTCATCATCAAAAATCATGCTCAAAAACGATAGATCGATCGATCGATCGTTCTTTCAGCCCACGTATGTATGTATCTTATGTATGTATCTTCGGAACTGAAATGCGGAAATTTCAAATGAAACCGCATGGCAAAATGTGTCACATTTTGAAGTCGTGTGTGCTTCCCAAAGATCGATGAATGGCCCAACCGAGCATTTGGCAATCGACGTTGTCACTGAATTCACAATTCACATGGAAACGAAATGGCGATGATTTATGACGACACGAGATACGCAAATTGACACTTTCGCATTTCCATTCGAATAGGAACGCGATCTATTTGCATAAAGAAGCACTAGAGAGTAAAGTCAAATGAAATGGAAGTTGGAAATTAGCATAAACGATCGAGCGATCTCGAATTCATTGATCTCATATATACACATGTATCTATCTCTATAATATCGTTTTGTTGTCTCCGGGTCAAGAAAGCGGTACCGTTACAATCTGCTCTAAAAAGATATTCAATTTATCTGTATATATCCCCACATTTTCTCCATTTCGTATTCTCTTTTCTGTTGACTTTTTTCCTCTTCTTGGTTTTAGCTCCCGCTCTCTATCTTGGGGTTTATAAAAATATTTTTTATTACAATATTTTGATATCCGTTCGCATGGTGTTTTGTGTTTTCTAAGTGTTTCACTTCAAATTAAGTTGATTTTCGTTTTGTTTTTACGAGATGTTATTTTTACACCGTCGACTTGACCGCATAAAACCTCAATCCGAATGAAATACGATCAGCACACAGAAAAAAGCGTATATAATTTAAGAATTCAAACACCAATTCTTTCAGTGCAAAACGAGCAGCATGTGAGAAGACAGAAAGATAGATTCTTTGTGAAAAAGAACGAAAGAGTGGCACGATCGCTGCTCATTGCCACGAGCTGTAGAATGCAGAAGTGCAAAAAGGGTGTCGTTGGGTCAATCTCAATTGCTTTCGGGGGCGGGGCAGTTTGAGGAATCAACAGATGATTTCGCTGTTGCAGTTCCGGATTATAATTGAAATCGTTTACATATTTACATATGTATCTGTGGCAGTCAGTAGAAGATGTTTGCCTAGGGGCAAGTTCAACGTATTTCCAACGAATATCTCTTTTTCTTAACTTTTATTAACAGCTCAAAGAATAAATAGAAATTAAGCTTAAAATCAATTTAAAGTTTGTTGATCGAAGTATTTTCTTTCGATATTTTTTCATTGAGCAGTCGCTTGATTTTGAACTAGTTTTCCAATGGACTGCAATCGCCCGTATGTCTGAGATACCTTATTATTATGCAGCTATCCTCTATCGATCGCCAGTTAATCTTTCACCCACACTCAACTGAAAAGCCAAACTAAACTATAAGAAAAAAAAGAAAAAAGCAGACCTGTGCAACCTGCTCTGCTGGAATGCACCCGTCCCACTCAAGAAAAAAAAAATACTACAAAAATCGAGGGAAAAGGGGCTAGTATCTGATTACAGTTTGAATGGTTGCAATGAACCAGAAAATTTGCTTTTGTATGCTCTGGATACTGCGCCTTGGTGTTCGTGAGCGTTCTTCTCCCAGATACTGGCACTTTTTTCAGCCGCAGGTGATGGCGAAAAGGAAGGAAACCATCTAACAAAGAAACAGGTGCAGTTGATGCACAGTACAAAAAACTATGATGCAAAGAACTAATTAAATCACAAAATGATTCGTTTAATGTAGTAATAAATTAAGATATTCAAACTCGTATATTTGAATGAACGTGATACTAATTTGTTGTTTAAGAACCCCTGACTGACTTTCGCATATTTTTTTGCACTGGGTGTTACTGGGCAGTGAGCGTTGAGCTTCAGCTGACTGCATCACACCGCTTTGGCTCCAGCTCCTTGGACATTATTTTTTGTCCGAGGTGAAACGGACACAAAACGTGACTGGCAACAAGTTGAGGCCGAAACTGAGGCGAAAACTCTGGCTCTCGAGTGGCCGAGTGAAGTGCGGCAACGTCGTTTGTTACCGAGATGCTACGACAATTACAGTTATTTTATGAGTTTGCAGAGCATAACCAACAGCATCAGCCAGGAACTTGGGCATCCAGCAACATTCAACATCCAACATCCACATCGTTAGCCACTTCATTTTGCAAAGAGAGCGGAAATTTAATGAGCAACACGCCCTCGCAGTTGCAATTGCAAAATCTGCTGCCACCATTTGTGCATCCACATCCACAGCTACAACCACAGCCGCATGCACATCCATCAGATACTTTATATTTCTCCCGGGGCACAGCTTCCACAGTAATGATGCGTTTAGCAGATTATGAGCTCAGCTTCTGGGGTCCAAATTGGAGCAGCCAAAGAAGAGGAGCACAAACCGAGTTGGAAAATTGCAAAAATTGCAAACGCTGTTCAGCATTTTGTGGTCATTTAGAAAATGCGAGAAACTGCATCTATCCCGTGGCGATATTCATTTTAGTGAATGCGATTTGGTGGTACGTGCTGCGGGATATGGTAAGTTGAAAACAACAGATCTGGGTTGTGACAATCTGTTGACTTGGTGCCCCCAAACGTCTGGCAATTACATACTTTTCCAGTGTTTTAAAGGAACGCAAGAAAAACACTAAATAGAATTGTTACAAATACTTAGGCAAACTAGTTAACTTATTTGAAACCCCTAAATATACCATACTTCTTATGCCTAGTTTCCATGCTACACCTGAGCACTCGATACTGGTTAAGTGGGGCAGCTACGAATCGCTTCATTAGCGGTGCACAACAACATGCCACTTTCACATAAAGTGGCCAAAACAAAGCAACGAAATGTTGGCCAAAAAACCCCAACTGTTGTCAGGCAACTAACTTGCAGGTAAATCAATCGTTGAGTTAGGCTAAGCTATGTTAACCTGGCCTAGTGTGTTTTGGGGGTATAGTTTATGGCCGCATAATACACTCCCCCAAAAAATATAACTAAAGAGAAGTGGAAAATATCGGGGTGCCAAGAGAAGGCGAAGTGCGGCAACGCCGCGCTCCCAAACTTCAACTTGGCCATGTGGCATGTCAATTTTTCCACCATTTGCGGCAATTTCTTTTCGTTTTTCGTGGCTCTTTTATTTGTGTTTATTGTGAGAAGATGAAAAAAAAGCAAAAGGTTATGCCCCGCTCCTTTAATTCCGCCGGTTTCGTTGCCGTTCGTTTAATTTTATTGCCTAATTTTCAACTTTGATTGCTGCCACACCCCTCAAGCGAATGATAAAAAAAAACGAGCCAACACTCCACCCTCTTTCTCCTGTCACTTTCACGCCCGTTGACATTTCTGAGGCAGAGATTTTGGGTTTTCCCGCCACTTTCTTCCTCCAGTTTATCTTTCAATTTTCTTCTGCCGAAGAGTGCCAGCGATAATCCATTTTTTTATTTTATTTAGCATTTACGCTTGCATTTTAAACGCTTCATTTAGCTCGCGCCAAAATATCATAAAGAAATTAACATTTTCCGCCTCCTTTGGCGGGCGGGAAAATTCGCAGCGGCGATGAGGAAAGCTCATTATCCCATTACCTGAGGGAAATCCACAAAAGGATCATTAACTACAATTTACTGCCGCTTTTGTGGCATAGAAAGTTGCTCTGGGCGCAGCGACAACAACATCTGTCTTGGGAAACTCCTAAATCTCAACCGGTATAAATAAATTGAGATATACTGCTATGTATATTTGGACAACGATAGATAATTCAAGTCGAATGCGCCTGGTTAAGTAAATTGTAAAATGTAGCTAGCAGCTGTTTCAATATTATTAAACGATAGCTGGAAAGCTAGTGGATTGTCAAATGCAGCTTCACAATTTGATTGCAATCACCATAAAAGTAAATAAAACAGCTTTTTTATATCGTTCACATCGTGCTGTCCTCTGTGCATTTGAGCCACTGCGGTTTTGATATTCCATAAAAAAAGGCCACTAAAAGCTTAACGATTCACGATTTTATCATTTGAGTGACATCTACTTTATTGAAAATGCTTCAAAAAGAAACAAACAAAGCAAAAGGCAATATTAATAACACTTAAAAGTTAACAAACATACTTTAGAAAAACTCTAATAATATTTTAATAAATAAGTATTAAAATGGATTACAAACACTTCGATGTTGGGTTTTCAATGAGTAATACTTTACGGATTATAAAAGTATCTTAAAGAACCACCTCTGCAACATATCTAGATATTAATTTAACCACAACTCATGTGGTCACCTGTTTTGTACGTGGGGTGCCAAGCTGTCGCAATGGATATACATATATTTTTCGAGGGTTTGGGTTTGGGTTTGAGTTCGGGTTTGGTCCGACAGCCACCCACGCGCACAGATTGCAAGTTTATCTGCGTATCTTACAGATAGACGAGCTCACTCTTGGCGAACTATCAATAGCAGCATCATCGGCAACAAGAAGTTGGCTTTGTCTTTCGCTGATTTTCATTCTGGTTTTTGTTTTCGATTTTGATTTTGAGTTGGTTGTTGGTTGGTTGTTGGTGTTTCACCCTGTAGGCGGCTGCTTCCAGTTGGCTTCTTGGCTTGATTAAATATTGCCAACGACAACGAGGGGCCCAGTCTCGAGTTCAAGAAGGGAAATGAACGTCGCGACTTCGTCATCGTCTGATGCCTCCTTTCAGCTCCAATCTCGCATCTCTGGATCGCCCATTCCACTGGGTTTTTAGGTTTTAGCCCCCCTTAGCCCCGCAAAACACCCGAAAACCCCCTGACAACCCACAATTTGCAGCGCGTCGTCAACGTCTGAAGTATCTTGAACAAAACGCAAAGAAGATGCCAAGGCAGAAGAAGTACAAAGAGCACGCGGAAGTGAGTCGAAAAAAAAAACAGAAAAAGACCAAAAAACTACAGCAAAACATAAAAAACTGAATTGAGCCCCGCCTCTTTGTTTCTTGCAACAAGTTTCAATTGAGAGATACTAAAAGATCGCAATTATTTGAGTTGGAGACCCTGAAAATAAAGTTGAACGCTGCTTACAAGAGCTTCATGGATTTTCGGTGGCCACAGCGATTTTAATTTGCCCAAATGCGTTTCTAAATGATTTAATCTCTTTAATGAATTTTTAATGTTTTATTTACAACTCAAGTTCTTCGAGTCATAAGGTAAGTATGCATTAAATTCATTCAACTGAACTCTTAGGAAATCTGTCAATCAAAATTGTGAGCCACTATTTAAAAACAATTTAAGCTGAACAAATCCTCTTATGTTTCCCCATCAAATTCTTTAACAATTAAATGAACGCCGATTGCTACAATTGCGATACGCATTGAAATCCCATTATTTCTCTGGGGAATTACGCAATATACTATGTATGTATGTACAACTTATTGAGATACCAGCGAGAAGTTTCGTAATCGCTTATTGGATGTAAGACTCGTAATGTTTCCTACTGTTTCCTACAAAATGGGTTATGAATTGGAATTGAAGGGGAGACACGGTTGATAAGACAGGTGGCTGCCCCCTTGCTCTTGGGAAAGCAAATGAAAGAACGAGAACGAAAGTTCAAATTGGCCCGCAGCTGATAACAAAATCGGGGGAAAATATCAAAAAGGAAATGGGGAAACGTACTACGTATTCACTTCCAAAAACTGCAATTTGTTGCTGTTGACTTTTCAGTTGGCCTGCGGTTAAATTCATTATTTATCATCAGTTTGCTTTTCAAAATCTATTTGAATGTTTGTCCAGTAAATGCACAGTGGAAAAAATATACAAATCTGATGATATAAATAAGGGAACTTGGGAAGCCTGAAACTATTCTTTTTATACTCTGTAGAATATAGTCAGCTTTAAAGTTATTAACAGATTCAATTGATAACTGATTCTTATTTTCTCTGTGCCTTCTGATTCGATATCTGCCTTTTTGTCAGTGTAGATAAAGTTGTGATAGTGGAAAGGGGGGAAACCACAACATCGGGAAGCAGACAAACAAATTACAAAGAAATTGTCATTGTCGCTTTTTTTTTTTTGGAGACATCATCGATTGACCGTCGATATCGACGGCGCCTTCCTCCCCGCCTCATCGCAGCCCCCTATTCGCCCCATCGCAGAACTTTTCCAACAAATGCTTTCCCCTTATCGCTTTCAGGTGGCAACTTTGATTGGGTGGATGATGTCGGAAAATGTGGGAGGGGGTGGTCATTTGTTCTAAGTGCCTTAAATGTTCCGTCATGTTTTGTCCATCTATCTGACCAAGACTGCGACCCCATCCCTTCGGTTTGTTTGTGTTTTGCGCAGTGCAAGACAGTTGATAAGGAAAAGCCGGCGTATTTGTTGCACATGTGGAGTTTTAGTTGTTTCGACTTTGAAACGGGCGGGGGTTCAAATAGTCAATAAGTCAACAGCCCAGGCACTTTGAACTCTCTTCATCTATTAGATACGAATTGCCATGGGAGGGGGTCATTGTATCTTTGATATTTTACATTCCAGTTAACAGAATATACAGCCCAAAAATATTTAACATAACATACAACCCTGCGTTCTTTAAGCAATTCTTTTCAAGTGATTCTTCTTCAGTAACTTTCCTACCATAAAAACCATAAAAGAATCCTGTTATCTTCATTATTGAGTGCAGTTTTTGTGTTGGTAGCGAAACAATTTTTCATTTTGTATTTTTTCTGTTCTTTTTTTTTTGCATTTTTGCATTACTTACATGCCGTGTCGTGTTTCTCTATGCAAATTTTCAGAGGCGGAGAAGAGACGCTGTCCCTCTCTTTCTCTCTGTGGTTTTCCGTCTCTTTCTGCGATGACAAGTTCGTTGACTGTTGAAAGAGTTTCGTATTAAAATTGTTTAAAATGCAACTTCTTGCACTATTTTCCAATGCTTCGATGACATTTTCACGGTTTGCACTTTTTGTTATTCGTTCGTTGAATTGATAAAATCGAGAATATTAAAGAATTAATTATGGTTTTTTCTGCCGCAGAATCGTTTACCCCACAGTCATTCTCTCAATTCATTCTAGTGGTTGTCATGACAATAAAACTCAACCAAAAAAAAAAAAGAAAAAATGAAGAAAAAATATTCCCCATTGCTGACCATCCGCTTGATATGTAAATAAAATGGAAAATTCACTCAGGCGTACAATGCACGTTAATGAAACTCCACACTCAAAAACGAAAAAAAGCGATGGAAAACCTGGACAATTTTCATGCTGGAAAACTAAAAGAGCGAAAATGGCAATCCTGATAAAGCGTGGAAAACAGTTTATGTTTAAAGCTATGTACATTGAACAAAAAAAAAAAAAATGGTTATGGCTATTAAAATATATTAATTTCAAGGCTTCTTTGGCTTTTATCAGGCTTTACTTGATTGAATGGGAGTAATAATGTTCGGGAATAAAAAAAATATATAAAAAGAATGAAAACAATGTACTGCAAAGTAGAATATCAGTATAATATCCAGATATTTTAAGCGGTTTATTAGAAAACTTTGTGGATTTTCCCTGCGGCTTTTCTCGCCCAACTGCAATCTGCATTTCGTTTTTAGGTTTCGGTGAGTGCTTTTCTTCATTTACAGTTAATAAACGTTAACCGCAAGTGGCCTAGTCTTAGCCCATTAAGCATTAAACACATACGTATGTATGTATTGGAATGCGGCTGCGAAGAATCGCTGCAGCACATGCTAGCAATTCTTCTGCCCATTCTTTTGCGCAGCCCTTCTTTCTTTCATGTTCCTTTGGGGAAAACTCAAGTGTCATCACATTTGTTGTTAAATTGATTGTCGATCGTCTCGAATGACATTAATGACGAAGAAGAGCTAAAAAGGACTGGGGAAAAGCGAGTGGGGAAAACTAAAGTGCAGCCAGAGGAAATTATGATTTCCACAAGCTATTTTCGGACCCCACACTCCGCATATGAATATGAAGATAGGGTATTTTTAGTTCGAACAAAATAACTCAGAAAACTTGGGAGTTATCGAGGAATATGGATGAAAGCACTCTTCCTTAAACCATAAATGTAAACAAGTGTTAAGCTACTTACAAGTCAAAGGGTTTATAATAATCATATACCATATTTCTTGAAAGATAAGCAAATACAATCTATGCACATGAATTACTATATATACAATTTACATTGATAAATGGTAGAATTTGGTTTTTATGGATTTTTTTTAATAGATTTAAGAGCTTGGGGCTATAACCAATCCCCAAAGTCATAAACTAAAATGGTAATATACCGGACTTTTTTTTGGTTAATGCAAAATACCATATTAGGCAATACCAAAAACATAAATTACGAATACTTGGGGTCATTTTTTTTTGATCATTTTTGTTAGCTCTGCTGGTGATAAACGCGATAATTCCGAAGAATCTGGGACTGAGTCAGAAAGAGACGGCAAAAAATGTGGCGAGAACGAGAGGGCAACATGAGTCACCCACGAAGATCAATGTGCGACATAGATTTAAATTTAACTGCAGGCCTTGCAAAATCAAAACCGAACTCAAAATGCGATGAAAACTCGTTCCAAACTGTAAAAATTTTTAGCTTTATTTGCATTTATAGCGAATAGCGAACCCATGTGCAAAAGCTAAAAGTAAGGAAAAACAATAAACGAGACCGAGACAAAAACAAACAAAAGTGCCTGTAAAAATACAAAGAAGAAGAAGCAGAAAAAAAGCGGCAGCAATATTTTTTGTTTTCGGTTTTCCTCTTTGTTTTCTTGTTCTCTGTTATTCTTTGATTATTTGGGTTTGCATTGCGAAGAATTAAAATAAATAAATGAGACACACGCACACAAGCACACGCACGCACACGAACAAAAAAAACGGTAAGGCATACAAAATAATCGCAAATGTTTTAATGCTTTTTTTTATCAATTTATTTGGCACTCGAATGTTGGTTAATTACACGCACACACACAATTAGCATTGAGAAAAAAAATGCCGCGCACTTACAAAACAAAATTCGCAATTCGAAATTATTCGCGTGTGAAAATGGCAAACAACATTGTCGGCGTTTCTTATTCGATTTTCGAGCAGCCGCGACTACGAACCATGCTCATCGGGCATTCCAACCAGAATGAGTAGACAACAGTAGTTTGCCACCGGGCGCACGAAGAGCGCCGAAAGAGCCGACGAGAGCGAACGAAGAGCGCCAGTGAGAGAGATTGATTTTGCTGCCCACTCACACACACACATATGCGGGCTCCGCTCACGCACACGCACACGAATACAAAGGCCGCTGGTAAGTTGCGCAAATCGCAAATGTTTTGTTTTTCTTTTCGCTCTCTCCCCCTCTTTTACGTCTTCCTCTTCTGTTGTTGCCGCTGCGATCGAAATCACGAAAAACCGCCATAAAAGCGTTTGCATTGTTTTTGGTCAACTGCATTGCAGACCGCGGCATCCACACAGCTACAAAAATTAACAACATCCACTATGCACTGCACGGAGAAAAAACCGGAGCCAGTCGTCTGCACTTCCGAAGAACTTGAAATATTTTACAACAAATTAATTCATTCCAAACTCGTAATACAACAAAAGCACGATTCATGCTCATAAATAAACGATAGTTTAATATGGCTCAAACTAGCGTTATGTATATGTTCTAAAATAAGTACATATAATTTCTTCCAGTGCAACACATCAAATACCGAAAATGAACGCAGGCGACCGACTATTTAAAGACGCCTTATAAACGCATCTAGCAAATCGAGAAGGCCAAGAAACGGAGGCGTTTGCGTGCGGAGGCGTGGCAGTGGGCGGTGGAGGAAATCTGGGCGAGGTCTCGAATGCGGTAACTTTACCATTTCCCTCCGCATGTTATTAAAATCGCAATTGCAAAGTCGACTTTCATTCGAATATAAGCATATAAGTGAAGAGTAATAGCATGAAACATTTATGCAAAGGTTTATCTACCAATTGAATGGTCATGAATTAAATAGTTAAAAAATAATTTCATAATGATAAGCACTTTTTACCCACTGTAATATAAGAGATTGTGAGAGGGGAGAGAGCGGCGATCGTGTACATGAACACACACACACGCACGCACACTTATCTTGAACGTGGGAGAGCCCTTCGCTCAAATCGTCAAAACTGCGCCAAAGTTTTGTATTATTTGTATTGCTTTTGTTGCCCTCTTATTTTCAGTTGTGTTATGCGCCTTGTTTTCTTTGTTGTTTGGGCTGTTCTTTTACATTTCTTACACTCATACTCGTGGCAAGAAGCAGAGCGGATGATGATCGACCAGCTGTTGCGGCCAAAGCTTTTCGTTTTGTTTTTGTTTTCCCAACTGAAGCAGAAACCGGCTCCAATAAGACAAAACTGGGAGGGGCATTCCAGAAGGAATGCTGCTTTTACTTCCCATTTCCATTTCCATTTGACCAAGCTGACAAATTGGCTACGACATTCCAGAGTGACAGAGACAGGGAGCGGGTGACAGAGACAGACAAAGGGACAAATAAATCAAAATTAATGCCATACAATTATTAATTAATGTAATGAATGTGCTATTTGCTTAGACAGATGTTGCCAACAGCCGAAAAACTGGGGGGATGGGCAGAGAGGGAGGGTCGCACAATGGGTCCTACTTAAATTATGATTTCTTGACCATTTCGCCTTAATTACACATGCAAAGCCAGGCTCCATCGCATGTGGGAGCAGGAGAGCGAGAAATTGCAGCAGTGCGAATGAGACAGCATATGGCGCTCAAATTGCAGTTACCGTTACAGTTAACAGGGCTTAAGAGAGAAGCACAGTCGACACTCGAAAATCGAAGGAAATCCATACGAGATGTACTTAGGGCCAACAGTTAAGTAAAAAAATAAATAAAATATTTTTTCACTCTTGTAAATGATGACAACATGTAAAAATATGTATTCACTTAAAAAATAAACTCCGCCTTAGAAAGAAAACTGCACACTTGTTCTACACCTTATAAGCCAAAATTATATTATTTTCTAAAGTTGTCTTTAACCAATTAAGAACACATAAAGCATAACTACTGTGCCCTTTATTGGGCGACTCCTGTAGATGATTTCGCCCATTCCAAGAACACCGACCATTTACAACATAAATTGAAAAACTATTGTCAGCCCCACGCGGTTCACGCGACCCAAGGCCGGCATTATCACATGCGATAAATATTTATATGGAAATGTAATGACTGTCGGCCCCCCCAAATGCACCCCACCCGCTGTCCCCCTTCGGAAAAACCCCTCCTCCACCCACAAAATGACTCGGCCTTCGTCGCGCAATTAATGTCACCACATCCTTTGGGCCTTATTAATGTCCTTGGACGGCCGCTCAGACTGTGTGCGTGGTTTTAGGGGTTGGCCATTAATGCCCCCGCCCTTCAGCCCCCTTCACCCCACACACCCCTGCCCCTGCGGCCGGTGAAAACAATTAATTTGCCTATAATGCAATTTATATCGGTTCGCTCTCCGTTTTCAGATTGCGATACACAGGAAAAAATGTCAACCTTGTTAGGAAAACTAAAACTTTCAAAGCATCAATAATAAAACAATAATTATAACACGAGTAAAGAAAAAGTTTAACGGGAAAATTGTTGCATAATTATAATTATGCTTACCAAATGAATTGCCAAATTTTTTTCACTGAACTTTCACTACTATTTTGCACTGTGTAGGCCACTATCCATCGCTTTTTATCCCTTATGGCCATCCAGAACTCCAGCAAACACCATTCTTTAGACTTTAGCCACATAATGTGCATATTTTTGGGTTGCCTGCGTTTTTGGTATTCCTGGCAAAATGATTAATTATTTAAAACAACAACGAGCAGCGTTGTTTAAGAACAATTCGCGCGGCACAAAGATATTCTAATGGCCCACAAAATAGTTACAATGGATGAAGGGGGGATGATTGTGGTTTTCGAATTTTTGAGATTCCAAAGCACAAGATTTACAATTCCATCTGATTTACTAGTTTTAAATGTCTGAAATTTTAAAAAGGTATCCAAAAGTATGCTATATTATACATCAACTACAACAAGTCCATAGAAGCATAGATGTCTTATTTTCAATTGCATTTTTGAACCTAAAGTCTAGAGATTTTCAAAGCACCACAGATAGGAATAAATCATCTTTCCAAGAACCAATTATAGCTCGCTGTAACTCAGAAACCAGATAAGATATTAATGATTTGAAATCAAATTATATGCGGATGCAGCTGGCTGGGCAAAGTTCACATCTGCACTTGCCTCTGCACTGCTTTTTCTGACATAATTGGGCAGTTCGCCGATGATGACATGAGCCACCAAGCTGGAAAAGCGGGAAATGCGGGAAAAGCGGGAAAAGCCCGCATGGAGCTGCCAGACACAGAGGAGACCACCTCACCCCGAGGAAACATATTGTAAACAAACTGTCAAATCGGAGACACGAAACGAGAAATGTTTGGAAAGCGACGAAGGGAGCACAATGAAACATATATATGTATATATGTACATATATATAGATATATATCGCGGGGGCGGAGAAAATCTTGTGGAAAATCTCGAAGCAAATCCAAAAATCCGACTGCAGTTGTCGTGTGTTTCGAAACTGCAAGACATTTGCCAAGCCGATTTTGATGCAACAAGGGAAGGGGCATGGAAGTACATATCTCGCCTTGTTGCACACCGATGAAGTATTATGGGCCACACAATCCACTTATAATTTAAGTTCTCAACTAATAAGATATTTAGATAGATGCCTGAATAACTTGCTTTCAATTTAAATAAGTATTTTATTTGTTAATTTGTTACCTTTGTTTAAACTTAGATTCACATACTAAATGTACTCATTTAAACGCCAAATGGACAACTTACCTGTAAGAAAAGAAGAAAGAGAGCATAAATAAAATAATCATGAATAAATGTTATTTAATATGAATACTTAAGCTACTTTCGAGTCGTAGGAGAAATTCAATATAAAATGGCATAGAAGTGGGGTAATTATATTACCAATTTGCTGTTTCAATTGAAAACATGTATTGAAACAAAAGTATCTAAAGAGTGAACGAGCAACAAGAATTTGCAAATTAATTAAAAACTGCTTGCTGTTTCCTATTTTTTTTTTTGGCTGGAAAATGTCCAAAAGTTGTTTTGAGGAGATCCCGGAGCCCATTGATGGGGTCAAGTTATTGGCAGGGTCGAGATCCCAGACCGCCAACCCGAAGGACTGGCCATTTTAAAATTTTTACGACTTTCGATGCCAAGTGAAAAAATGTGCCAATGGGAATGGTTGAGGCCACTGTAGTCCTGTAATTAAATAATGCCCTTGCTGCTGCCACGCCCCCAATGCCATCTGACCCCGATGACCGCCCACTTTACGGCATGAAAAACACAAACAGAAAGTATCTTAACAGCATTTGAAGTTGAAGGAGCCGAGGTCCTGCGGTGGACAGAAGTTATATCCGTGTTTACTGTCTGCCGACCCCCAGGAGAAAATTCGTGGAGTTGGCAGTAACGGGGGTCAGGGGTCAGGGGTCGGAGGTTAGCAGAGCACACTGGCACACGCATCGAACTATTGCTCCCCTAGGATAAATTAATAAATTTCGCAGTGAAAGTTGCCACAAAAACAAGGGGAGCAAATGAAATACCGCACAAAAGTACTTCATTCATTTGTGGCGATTTTTTTTATATTCAACCGTTTTTTTTATCCAAAATATTAAATATATTGTTAAAATTACGCAAGTTTATATAAATCCGTTTAAGTGCTGATCGAAACAGTCGTCGTTTTGGCTATATATACTATTTTTATGTCGGATATGGCTAAAAGAAACCATTGGTATATATCGACTTTTGGCCAAAAAGTAGTTTTGCGGATTTTCCTTTCAAATAAAATCCGTTTTTTGGCCATAACATTGGAAATAATGATTGAAATCTTGAATGCCATATCTCGTTGAGTGTGTAAGAAAATTTCTGAACGATTGGCATTTACACCAAAAAATAGTAATTTTTCTAATTTTTTTGCCATTTTTAATGATGTTACCCCTTATAAAAAATACGAAAATGTGACCCAAAAAAAATTTTTTTAATTCCATCAAAAAGGGACATGAATCGTTAGATGTGATAAAAAGTTGTTTAAAACAACTATACTTTTTGTTATAGGTTGATTTTTAGCCAAGTTATGATGAGCGAACTCATAAAATATATCATATTTTTGGTCCTTTACGATGTTTAGCAGATGGAAAACCGAAACAATTTAAAATATTATTTCCACTAGAATTTAAGATGATGATGAAGTTGAAGTGGCCTTTGCCGATGATGAAGACAAGATTATATGGCATCTGGCCATATGAAACATTGTATAATTTATGTGAACTGGTATGTACGTGCGGTCCATAAATGGCAAATGCATCTTACAGATTGCAAATGGAAAATAAAATCGCACACATCGCAAAAAAAAACTGGCAACTTTCTCTTTATTC
Organism: Drosophila sechellia; assembly: GCF_004382195.2. Classification (NCBI taxonomy): domain Eukaryota; kingdom Metazoa; phylum Arthropoda; class Insecta; order Diptera; family Drosophilidae; genus Drosophila; species Drosophila sechellia. The sequence goes on from NC_045954.1 coordinate 10,337,407, forward strand.
GGAAGAATTTGCAGATGTCAGCGATGAATGTAGTTCAAGAGGATATACATAACTTCAAATTACTTCAAATCTATAAGTTAAAAAAAAGTGTGTTTTCTATTCAGATTTTTAAGCTTCTTTTCCTTTGCCGCTCATTTTTTGTCGTCAACAGTAGTTAACCCTTTCATTAGCAAGTTTATATCCTTTTATGGCCAAGTTCATCATCCCTTTTTCATCGCAATAAACACGTATGGCAAAAACATTTGAATGATGCCACTTTCAGACTCCTTAAAACCGCCAACCATCCCCACGTTTTGGCCTTTTTTTAGGAACTTGAGACGCACCCTTTCCCCACAAAAAAAAATTCCCACAACATGAAAACGAAAGCAATAAAATTAGGGCCAATACTATTTTTGCCTCTTCTCATCATGCAAAATGCAAACAAAAATAATAAAAAAAAATAAACGCTTGGCGAAAACTTTTAGAGAGAGTGAGAAAATGGAAAAGTGAGCAAAAGTTTTCCCCCTTTTTTTTTTTTGATGGCTTGATATTTCAGATATGGCAAATTAGCAGGGCACTCCCCTCCACTCCCCTCACCGCCACTTCACTCGACTTCACTTCACTTCACTCTTCTTCTGTGCCATTTAATCAACAAAAACACTTTTTATTGTGAAAAATTATGACATTGTTGTTGCCTTAATGTTGGCCATTCCATTTTCCGCTGGTTGTTGCTAATGTCAAAAGTGTTATTGTTATGCAGACAATTATAGCATGCGATAAAAATGCTTAGGAAAAGCGGTCTGGCTAAAGGATGAAAATGAAAGGGGGTGGTGGAAATAATGAGAGTTTTGCAAATGAGAAAATATGTTTATTAGGGTTGCCACCACTCGGTCAGGATAAACGCGCGGCACTTTTGGGGTCGCAGTGGATGGGGGAAAACTGCGAAAAATTGTGGAAAACTTAACAGCCAGCAGCTGGGATCGTTCTGGTCATCAGCATTGTTTATTTATTACGGCCCGTTCAAAAAAAAAAAAAAAAAAAAACAGCTGCCAACCTCGAGTAAACAAACTTCGGGCGGAGAAAGTGAGATCACTTGAGACAAATCAGGGATGTCCGATGCATGGCATCCATCTCAAATGTATCTGACATTGATTGCCCATGACAAATTTGAAAACTTGGGGGCAACTCTTTGATGATCGTTTTGGCTAAACAATTGCTATTTTAGGCGCAAGTTAAAGCTATTAATGCTTATAATTATAATCAGTAATAATTAAATAATTATTACAATTAACGGATATCTTTTCATGCGTATAAGATGACCATTTTCCATTGAATTATTGCATTAAATCATTAATATTAGATACTTATAGTTTTAAGAAACGAAAGCTCTATTTAACAGCAATTTACTAGTTAAATAGCACTAGTACCAACTAGTTACTAGAACCTTAAGAAGTTTATATATGTATCCTTAGAGTTACGTTTTAGGGGTTTGTATTGTATGGGGTCAGATCTCTGTTGTTAGGGAACAGCAATTTGCCAAAAGTTGGAGGGGAATGCGCTTATGAGGATGGGGCGTGAGTGGGGGTGCATCATTGTCAGACTTATGAGCATGGCGGTTCCCCCATCCCATCCCCCCATCGCCGTCGTCGCCTGACCCATATTTATTTTTGGCACTTTGGTATTTCACATTTGATATGGGCGGCTGCCCGCCAAAATAGAAGTGCATGTGAGTGCAAGCTACTCCCCATGCTGCTGCTACACTTACCGAAATGGAAAGAACTTTTCCAGTATTTGTCTGCCCAGGCTGGTCGTTGTCATGTTTTTCCGACTTTTCCGACTGCTTTTCCTTTTTGATTTTTTTTTTTTTGTTTTTTGGTGCAGCAGGAAATGTGGTGCAACAAAGACGGCTACGGCAACGGCGACGACGGCATTAACAACAACTGCGCACTGGGCAATTGAAATACGCTTTAATTAAACTAATCAGAAGATATATACACCATATATAGACGCGCGATACTGAGCAGACGCCCACACACACAGGGAGTCGTTCGTTTAAAAGAACTTGCGGTTGGGCTGCCTCGAAAAAAAAAAGAAAACAAACCGAATATACAAGTCGGCAAACTGATCGCTATATGTATATTTTTATATATATTATATTTTCATGGGATCGTTTCACTTTAGGGCCGCGGCAACAGCGCACATTCACAAATTATTATTGCAAAACTGAACAGAAACAAAAAGATGCAACTTAGTTTGGCACTCTTCGATACGCGACGCGGTCTTTGTCCCGCTTTTTTCATTTTGATTCATCGGAGATTGATGCTTACTATATCATGTATTTTACTTGTCTTAATAAAATGCATAAACTGTGACTAAGTTTGCTGTTATCAGGAACTGGAATTCAGCCGGGAAACCTCAAGAAACTCTTAGACTTTAGTAAACCTTAAAGCATATGATGAAACTCTCGTATCGCTTTGTTATAAAAATGAAATATATGATCTAGGGTTATAATCCTTGTTCGAAACTATCGGCTACTCTACTACTTCTTCTATACCATAATTATGCCCTAAAATCAAACTCTGCTTTAAACGTGAATCATTTCCACTGCACTGATTTAAAGTAAGGTTTTCCAGTCACTTCGTTTGATGATTAACTTTTTTAAAGATATATCCATTTGGAGCAATCCAGAAGCCAAGATCTGTCATTTGTCAGTGGCTGGTTAAAGTCTGCCGATCGTTTGGCGTGTGATTAATGAAGAATCCGAACCGATTCTGCAGAATTGCCCCGTCCAAAGACCCACCATTTAGTCTTCATATCTGCATGGCGATCAGATCTTTCTCTTTTCTTTTTTTCTTCTTCTCTCAATTTGATCTTGTACTTAGGGGGCTAAGATGCCAATGACCCAGCCACAATGGCAATAAAGAAATTGTACAAAAAAGGCGGAGAAGAAAATTACATAAATTGCAATTTAATTTGCCTCGTTTGTTACCATTGCTGTTTTTGTTTTCATTTGTTTTGTTTCTTTTACGCTTCGCTGTGTCGTTTGTCAAAAAATAAAAGTGTTTTTTGTTTTGCTTTTTGTTATTACAGTCATTATGGTTTTTTTCTTTACTTTGTTTTTCCTTTTTTTTTTGTTTGTTAGTCAGCTCAGTTTACCGTTAACCGTTAGCCAGATTACAGCACACAGTCACAATCGCAATATCGCACTCATAAGAGCGTAAAACAATCACACGCGGAGAAAAGGTGACCCCGAATTGGGTCCTTGCCGCACTGTTGCTCGATCCAACTGGATATAACTTATAATTTTTGCACCTTTTGGGTAACTAACTTTCGCAAACTATCACCCCTAGCAACAATAAACAAAAATGAGTTCTAAGAGGGGTTGTAAGTATTGATTTTAACATATATGTATAGATAATGCAGAACAACGTTTATAATGAGTATTTTAGACAAAGTTAAAATGATGATCCTAGTATGAATTTTTATAAATATAAATTTATTTATAAATATTTTAAAGGATTGAGAGCGCACTTCAATGAAACATGAATTAGTTAAATCAAACACTCGTATCTTTTTATTAAAACAAGTCAAAGAAGATGACATTTTTCTTTCAGTGCATTCTCATTATTTTTGCATTTCAAAAAATCAGCAAGCGATTTGGAGAATTTCAAGCGAATCGCGTCGTGAGTCACATGGGATCTGCGCTTGTTTGTGGATTATTGTTGGGTCAGGTAGTAGGCTTCCCAGGGGCAATGGTCACACCTCTGCGGATTGATCGCGATCGGAGATTTTCGGGCACTCCAACAACTCCGACGACTCTCTTCTGCCCCCTCCGAGCAGCAGGAGAAACTGAGAAGAAAGAGCGTAGACGACGCTAACGTAGACCGTGCAGATGCGCCGCGCGTTCGCATCGAAAGTTTTCTTGTGACTGACTGACTGTTTCGGTTTGGGGCTACTGCGGTGCGGCTACAGCGACTTGGGGCATCGGCTGCGGGCCGCATGAGGCACTGTGGTGTCAAATCGCTCCGCAGCGCGCACAACTGGCGACTGATATAAATAGAAGTGCCGTCGGAAGATCCACAGGCAATACGATCGAGATGAGGCTTCACGAACAGCGGAAAACTCCAAAGACTCCAAAAAATACATTGTTTCGATATTTATGTATTCATAAAAAATCTGAAATTTCATGAAAACTTTAAACACATTTACCGAACCGAACCCACTGTGCATATTTAAAAGTTTTAAAAAATGATCAACATTTTGGCCTGCTATCTTGCAATTGCTTGCAACCACTGTGCGATTTTTCCAGAAAAAAGAGAGCGCAGTTGGCCAGGAAATGGAAATGGGAAAGAAGAAATGAGAAATGAGAGAGCGCTAAGGACACGCGCCTTCTTCGGTCTCAAATTACAGCGGCTCTCCCGCCGATCGAGACGCTCTCTTGCTTTCTGGCTTTCTTTCTCTTCTGCTCTCCTGGAACTTTCAGTTCAATCAACTTCAATTAAATCGATGAGCGACAATCATCGGCGAATGCAAATTAATTAGGCAACTTGGTTGCCGCCTGCCACTTTCTTCCTCTTCTCGGCTGACTGATTTGCGGCTGGAAAAAATCCAATCCAATTGAGCTAAACTATTTCAGAGCTTTCAGCCAGCTTGACCGGCTTTTCTTGATGTCGCTGACGATTTTCCCTGGATTCGCGTTTTTTTCGTCTTCTACTCCGGTGCGTCTGGTTTTTCCACTGTCCATTGGCCTTTTCTCAGTGGTTTCTTTTCCTTATTTTTTTTTTTTCTGTGGCATATGCGGAAGTGTGTGAAAGAGAAAGCGCATAATCCAATAAAAGAGTGGAAAATAGATGAGCGGTGGGTGGGGAAAAGTGGGTGGTGGTGGGCCACAAGTAACAAGTGCAACCGCAAATGTTTCAATGTAAAATTGTGGCAAGTGTAAAACATGGTTGCGGTGTGTAAAAGGTGTAAAAATAAAGGATTGAATATAATTTTAAATATTTAAAAGCTAATTGAATTCATTTCATCTGGTTGTATTATGTAGTCTTCAATTCTGCGTAGAATTCATCACTTCACTTTCGTGTTTCTCCCTTTTCCGGCGACTTGCACAATCCACCGTTTATGGAAAAACCTTTGCGAGTTTTCGCTAGTTTTTTCCATTTCAAGTGATGTGTTGTTAGTAGCGTCAACTGGCCATATAAAAGTGATAGACATATTAACCCACTAGTCCACATTGCTGCCAAATTCAGACAGCGTCAGACAAAGTAGCAATTTTCAGCTCAGTTGCGTGCCGCTTGTTGTTGTTGTCTGTGTGGGTGGAAAAGTGGGTGGAAAATTGGGTGGAAGTGGGCGGAAATGGGCGGGGTGCTGGGCGGTAGTGAAGCATGCATGCCAGACACGCGAATGCGATAAAAATTAACGGCGACGCCGCAAATTTAGTGGATCCATTTCAATCTATCCCATGGACCTTTCTTAAAATTCGCTATCTGCATTTTATGGTACTATGTACACTTCGCTAATGGAATGAAAATTATGTCTAGTGTTTTTTTTTCATGAATTCAAGTTTATAAAGTTAAAAAACAATCGATTTAAGTTAACTCATACTAGCTTAACTATGTTAGATTGATTAGAAATAAAATGTTTAGTCCTACATTAAAATAATCTAGTAGCTTAGTTACCCAAAAAAAATTTCCCTGAATTAAAGTGAAAGTTATAGGAAGTACGACTCCAACGACACCTTCGAATTTTCCTTTTTTCCACTCCTGTTTATTTACGATTTTCCGCACTCGACAGTGTAAGCCGCAAACGAAGGAAAAAAATGATAACAAATTGAGTTGGCGGCGGCAAAAACGAGATGAAGGAAACGAGCGCTTTATGACTTTGGCTAACTTTGGTTACGTGCATTGAAAAACCAAACTGAAAAGTCGAGAAAGGCGGAAAAACTGTTGCATGCTTTTAGGCCGGAAATTATATGCACGATGTGACCGTTAGTCAAGATGTCGGTGTGGAATGGGATATATCCCACTATATATATGTACGTGTTCGAAGATCTGAACTTTATAGTTTGCGTGTTTTTCTGGGTTTTTAGTGTTTTAATTTTGCGTTCGAATTGCACAGAAAATTTAAGAATAAAGTAAGTTGCTAATGATTATAAAATTATGATAAAATTGATCAAATAATAACAATATTTGTCTGATTTATACCACGAAGTCTATCTTTTGGATAGCTGTAATCAACTGATACTGTGGTATATGCGCTTATATAATAGCCAAACGTTTTTGAAAGCCATTCATTCCCATCTCTATTTTATATTTTCTATCCTGAAATATTTATGTGTTTCAAATTCGTGCACCTGTATTTCCAGGGCATTAATTTGCCTTGCCTACTTAATTTTTGATGGGCGTATAGTGTGCATGCGTGATAAATGGCTTTTATCTTTTTAAAGCACTCCACTGCACGGCTTTTCCAGCGACAAAAATGGCAATGATGAAAATGGGAAAAATTGTGCGTGCCAAAGGAATAAAATATATCCAATGTTGGTGTTTTTTTGCGCTCTTGTTGTTTTCAGCGGGGCAGCATCTGGCGTCTGCTTGCCTCTCATCCTTTTCCTCGACCTTGCCATCCGACCCCCTCCCCCAATGTCCCCCCTTCTTCCGCCCAATCACACCTCATTTTGGCCGCGACGAGATGACGTCTTTTGTTGCCGCGTTATGAGCAAGTTAATTATGGTGTCTGATATTTTACCCGACGCTCTTTTCTTCGCGATTTTCCTTGCTGTTAGCCATCAGTTTCAGGATTTTGTCGCAAGGATTCTATAAACTTATTTAGTCCTTATATGTCGGAAATTCTGTTTAAGCAATAGAATATCTAGAAAAATAACAGAAGCACAAATATTCAAATATATAAATAAATTCTAATTATTATATTCCTAGAGTAACAGCATTCTACATATTGTATCACAAGAAAATCCAGCAAGAATTTGCTTATTTATTCGCTTTCATACTGATTTTGACGTTTTTCATGAAGAGTTTGGGTAAGTGAGTTTAAAAATTAGGCTGCTGGTGCAGGACATTAATATATTAAAAAAAAGGTTAGCAGGTTTTGCTGCGGAAATCGTGGCAGGACTAAATTTATTAGTATAGGTTGTGAATATGTGTACTGCTACAAAATCGATATCTTAGTTTGGTTTGCCATCTACAGCAGGTGTAGCCAATATATGTGACTAGCAAACTGAAACTATTCGCCCCCCGATTTCCCATTTTCCCAGACGCCAAAAGCCATGAGTCACACACACAAGTTGAATGAAGCTGTGGAAAACTTTTGCCAGCCCGTTCGCTTATGAAAGGACTTACAGTCGGTCGAATTTCCTGTAGTTTTTCGGTGGTGCCACCGTTCGCTTGCTTTCGTCATTAATATTTAAGTATCGTCGATTCAATCGATCCACATAAAATGAGCTAAATAGCAAAAGTTGGGCCAAAATGTGTGAGCTTGACGGACACAGAGTCACGGCCAAAGAGACGGCATCAAGTCAAATTGAAGTTGAATTTCCCCACCGCTGTTTCGTTTAATTAGCGAAAAGTAATTACTTAATTAGCTTGTGTGTGTCTCCATTTAAGCAGCTTAACTTTCATGGTCCAAAAAGCGCATTTAAGGTTGATTAGTTTTACGGGAAAAGATTCGTTGCCCCGACTAATCTCTGATAGAATTGGTGTGGGAAAAATCGTGCCAACCGCAGGCAAATCAAAACTTCCATCAGCAATTTAATTGACCAGTAGCTCCACCCCTTCCACCGCTATTAGTTCGATTTTTCCCCACCTATTCATTTTCCACCCCACTCGCTCACACACACATAAATATGTACATGGATGTATAAAACATTATGGGCGAATAAAAATATTGTGTTGCCTACTTTCAGGCAATGTTTTTTATGCCCCTTGTGGTGCGATTCAAATACATGCAGATACATTTGCAGATACAGATACAGATACATGTACTACCTTTCAGAAAAATACACTTGCCATGAAATATGAACTTCGAAAAGCTAGATACCCTAAAAAAAATACCATATGTAACAATTCAATAATAAATGGATCACAAATGGATCTTGAAACTTTTTTAAAATAAGTTGTATGTGAAACTCTATTGATCGTACTAAACATTATCTTTTATTAGATAATTTCGAATTCGGTATAAAGTATTTGAACTTCCAGATGATATTGCAAATACCCTCTAGCTAGAGTATCGAAATATATGCAGGGGTATAAATATATTTTTGCATACTTTCGGTTGCTGGCATAAAACTCAACTTTGTGTCATAAACACCACTGAAATGGAGCGCCGCAACACCTGCGCCTGCTAAAACGCCGGCGGGCCACAACAAATCAAAAACACGACTACCCAAAGTGGGCAAAAGTGGGTGAAGGTGGGTGTTTGGAGATGTTTGGAGTTATGTCTAGTGAATAAATAAAAGCAATAAGCAGACAGCAGGCGACTGAAAGCAGGAGACAGCAGTCAGACGACAGCAGACGGCATCGTAAGTAGGTAAGCAGCGCTACTAAAAAACAGTTACGCCCTCAGATTTATCTGGTTTAGTGTTAAAATTTGACGCATAGATGGGGAAAAAGTCCAAGCGGAAAGAAGCAACCAAATGCTCTTTAGAAATATATGATATTAGCATAAGAACTTGGTAAAATGGATGTGGGGCATAATTTAGAAAATAATCATTTTATTAAATCTAGTTGTGAAAATATTAATATCTTTTGAATTTATTTTATTTTTATATAGTTTTACATCGCAAGAAAAGAATGGTGAAAAGAAAGAACATTAATACCTAACATCGAATTTAATCATTAGCTTACTATTAAAGCTGTATTTATTTATATTTAATGTTAACTATTTCTATTTAACAGCATAAGTTGCGTTCCTTCAAGCACCACACATTTAAAACATGCAGCGGGGGGTAAAAAGAAAATGGGTTGAGTGGATTACAAGTTTGCAACAAGCTAAAGAAGCTTTTCCCCATGAAAAGTACGGACGTAGATCTATGTACTTTTTATGTCCTGGGTCTCCGTGGGTGGAAAATTTGAGCATTGGGGAGCCGGTCAGGTGGGAAATGCTAAAGAACAACAGTTGAAATTCCCATGGTGCAAACTTTATTCTATTACGACTGGCAAAGAACAAGAGTTTGGGAAAACTGCTGGTGTGGGGTTTTCGCCCCCCTCCACGCGAAAAACCGAAACAAGAACAGCGAAAGCGAATAATTGAAAGTGAGGACCGGAGATCCAAAAGCCTGGGGTTTTGCAGCCAGAAGACTGCGGCTTTCATTGTCTGTCGTGGAAGTCTGTCTTCTTTCTCCGGCGACTTTTTCCAGCCAGCTGAGACTATTGGTTTTCCGCTGTCCCAACCTATTTCCCTCGCATTTTCCCGACTACGCTAATCCAGCGCCACATTTATGGCACTGGGATTTGGACGGACTTAGGAGTTGTACAAGAATTAGCTGCGTTGCCTTCACTTCTGGGCCATTAAAATGATTTAAATTGGAAATCGGGAATGGGAGGCTTGTATGTAAATAATGTCTTAACTGTGGCTAAGACCCAATGCCACCGAAGTTAGTTAAACAGCAGCTGGCGAATTCCCAAAGGGATTTTGGGGGGAAATGCTCGATTTACTTTTGGATGTGGCAAAGTTAACTTATTCCTAATCAAATCTTTATTATTGTCTAAATTATCAAATTAAAATTGCAAAAAGTAGTCAGAGCTTGTCATATGCTAATAGTGTTGTAAGTAAATTTGTTACAATTTTGATGTATCTCTTTGCTAGCATATCTTTTTCAATGTTGTATGTAAATTATACCTTTAAGCATTTACGCATACCTTACTTTTAATGGTGTTATTAAGTTAAATAGGAGTATCATCATAATTGCCATTAGACTTGAACATCAACTTGTCTGAGACCCCATTGCACATTGTTTTCAGTTAATTCTGGCCATTAACTGGATTAGATCCCTTTGAGTCTGTAACTCTACCAAAATTCCCCCACTCTGCACCCAGGTCACTGCGAAGTGGCAAGCCGGAAAATAATAATTGCCAGAACAATGAACAGCGGAAACTTTGGCTAATAGAAAATGCAAACAACATATTAAACAATTAAACGGAAATTAGCACAAAATATTCAAGTCGGCCAAGAGGGATGGAGGATGAAACTGAAGTGTAGCAGATCCGGGAAAAAGGATCCGGCATCAAGTCGGTTCATTAATAAACGACTTCAGACGGACGCAATTGAAGGTGAACGGAAATGAATGCAGTGGCCAAATGAATATATGGAAAATGTGGCAAGAGGAGGCGGACTCCTCCAGCGCGACTGCTAATGAACCTGGACGATGCCATTCAGGTGAAGCGGGGAAGACAGCCAAACGGAAACATCGGAGTAACCGGACGTGGGTGGGGATGGGCCGGTATGTTTCTGGCTAGACCCCCCCCTCCTCAAAAGACAAAGGGGCTGGTTGGCCAACTTAAATATGCAAGACAGCGCTCGGCTGGGCGCCAAATGTGCCACCCCAGCTCCGCCCACGTCGGCTTTTGCGCCCCCCATGAGCCCAGAAGCCCCCAAACACCAAACACCAAGCCCCAACCCCTAAAATCCCCAGGAACTTCAATGCCAGCTGTGCCGACAACAGCGCCAAGTACCGACTAACATTCACACTCTGCAGAAACACTGAGAGAAAATATCTTTTAATATATATACTGAGTGTTTGCAATCCAAGAAATAAACTTTTTCACTGGTGGTGGATTTCCCACTGTAAAACTAGCACTTAGCTCATAATTATTTATAAGTAGCTCTAGGGTATCCCCACTTATGATTCATATTAATAACTCGTAATATTTCTTTTTTTTGCTCAGTGCACCGCTGCACAGCCCACGCTTTCGAGCAGCATAAACTTACAACACTCTTACCTCATCATCAAGGTCTTGAACTTAAGGAAATTGATTTTATGCAACGTTTAGAGAAGAGCAGCAGGCAAATAGAATGTGGCAGCATAAAAGGGATACGACCAGAAAACGAGGACCAGACGTTTTGTATGCTAAACCGCAAAGAAAAATGGTGCCAGCGGTGAGGATGAGTGTAAAGTGACATAAATAAAATCCGTGACTATAAATCTAAGGCATAAGCGGTTAAAGAGTCAGCCAAAAGACGCGCCACGTAGCCCTCATCCCATCCCTACTCATCCCTACTCATCCGCCCTATCCGCGGTATCCTTTCTTACCAGCTCCACAACCTTTTTGGCATCCTCCGTCAGGAGTCGCAGCAATGAATCCAGCAAAACGCAGATAAATATGTAAATAGATACAACGCGGATTATGCTTTGGACAACAATGCAATGGATATACCTTAAATACTGGTTGTTGGGGCGAGAATTCAGCGATTTTGAATTTAAGACTTTAAGTGGGAGCTAAAAATGGATAATATGTGGGAAATTTGAAGTGAGTACCCAGATAAGAACTTAGCGAACTTCTAATTAAATGCATGTAAATAGGCTAGAACTAATTAAAATGTAAGCTAGTTTCTCAATCAACCGCTCGTTTCTAGACATTTTCAAAGTGCCAAATTTCCTAGGGCTGTTCATAATGTTTAATTCACTCGACTTGAAGAAGGGATTTACTACACCTCCAACACCTGTGATCCCCGTTTTTATGACCCACCCACCTGTTTACAATTCAACAATAAAGAGGGAAAATCAATCGAAGTTAGAAAAGGCGATTGTTTTTTATTTCAAAATTATTCCAAAAATGTGCCGAATTATTGAAATGTGTATGCAAAAAAATACTTTACATTTAAGATTTTGTCTCTTAATTTAATTGTAGATGTAACAAGAAAAAACAATTTAATGCGACAAGTAACAGGTATCCAAACAATAAAGTAAATTCCACAGAAAATGGATTTTCATAGGTAAAAAAAAACTCGATTTTTATGAACCCGCAAGGGTCACATTAAAACGCATGTTAAGCAACACGCAAAACAACTGGATAAAGGAAATGGGAAAAAGGGTTGGATTGATTTGGTTTGGTTCGCTTGGCTTCAGCTTTTCCTTTTCCCGGCAAAGGGGTTGGGAAATCCTTTTTCGCACGACTTGACTTCGGTTGGCAATGCGGCTCGACTGGCATTTTAATAGACTGTTGACAATTCTCACTGTTTACCGAGTGTCTGGGCGAAGAAACAGTTGAGGAAAAAAATCAAGAAAATTGCGATAAGTACGATTATTGCTGCTCTACACCTACCTAATCCCAATTAGATTAGTAATTATTATAGTTTAATGTTTTCCAACAAATTGTTTGGTTAGAGTAATGATTCGAAACGCGAATTCTTTGGCAATCCTTTTATTGGACTTTTGCAGGGCATTGGGGATTATAGCATGATACATGGTCCTTACTCAGGGATTTAACAATACGATGGAGGGAGTAAGGTTAATTTTTCTTGTTTATAGAGCAATGCTTAAACCCTCTGTTCAAGAGCCCCATTTCCTCCTTCCCCCGCAAAGTTGTCAACGGATTTTGATTTCTCAAAAGGGACTAAGTCCTCGGAAGATCCATCGCCAGTTCGAGAATCTGGTGAATCAAAATTCAGTTGCTCCTTATTGGCGGAAGTATTCCACCATGTTGAATACTCTTTGTGGCGCAATTCCTTGGCCTTTTCCACCAAATCCAGACATGTGACCTTGGCTCCGTCGGCCAGATCCTCAGAATAGTTGGGTATGTTTCGAATGATACGGAAGGTGCCCTTCACTCCTTCATTGTAGTATTTCCGGGATAGCTCACCCACGCTCAGATCACTCTCCTCAAGCTTCAGCGTTCGTCGCAGAAGTCCAAATACTGGTTGTAGGCCATTAGTGATCTGTTGGAGTAGGTGGTCCGTCTCCTCCGTCTTGCCCCAAACTCCAACTCGATTGGTTATGTAGACGGTCATCGAGACTGCTGCAGTGCGATACATCAGTGTGGTAAACATTATCGCAGAACTATTTCAAATTACGCTTGTTAACTATTAAACTATCAAGATATCGATTTGGATTTTGTTACTCACAAGAAACACGATTTAAAATGATGGGCCTACTAGGAGGACAAAAGAATTTTAAATCAAAAAATAAAGGCAAGTCTTCCATTTTTGCTAAAGCATTTCGAAATCACTATTGCACACTTTAAGAATCTTTCGTCTTTTTTTTTCCTTTTTTCAAAGCCATCAACTAAAGTTCTTAGGTGAGACAAGAGTTGTAAGTTCTTTTAAGTTTCCCACTAGCATCCCTTCATCAACGACGGTGTTATCCTTTTTTTGGGGGGGCGTTGTGCTATAAAAAAAGAATACACTATCCAACCAATAGCGGTAGCACGGAAACCCAAAACAAGTGAGTAAAAATCTAATCCATTACTCAAACCAGCAAACTGAAAAAGTAATGGTATTGCCCACAAGCAGAAAGAAGGAGGCGTCGATTGCGGATGCGGAGATGGCGTTGAGGTTTTGGATGGTGTAAATCTTTTGTAACATTTTGGTGTCCCCTTTTTTTTACGTATCCTTTGCAGCCCTTCTTTTGTGGAGCATATTGGTATATGTTATACGTGTAGTTATGCCACACAATCAAAATTATATTACTGCTCATTAGCTAATAACATTCGTTCGTTCGTTATTTGTTTGTAAAAGCCCTACACACACAGAAAGCGCCTTAGTTTTGTAGTGCGTTAATGGGTAGTAGTTAGTCGACATCTATTCTTCACTTTTTTGTTATTTTGGGAAAGGACCACATTCCGTGTGTGGAGCTACGTGAATGGAAATAAAACTGCAATTCGGTTCAGCACTTGAAACCAGTTAAATGTCGCTCAGGCGAGTCAAAGGCGAGACGAATCTTTCGGTCCTGTTTGAAGGATCTTTGACATCCGCCAAAGGACCAAGCTTCTCTCTTCGGTTTTTTTTTTTTTTTAATTTGCACAACTTCTGACCCAAATTCATTTGTCACAGAATGGAGGCGGCCAAGCAGCAAGGGACCAAATTCTTATCCCCTTTGGCGTGAGTCTGCCAACATTCTATAAATAAATAATAGAGTGGCCGTCAAAGGTGGGGTCAAAAGGGTCCTTGGCCAGGGCACATCCTGTGCCCGTATGTCCATTCATTGGCAGAGTCATAAAGCCGGGAATAAATGGGTCCTGCGTGGCCGAGGTGCAAGGCGGCAGAATGGATTAAAGCCTCTGAAAACATGAATTTCCTTGTGCCATTATTGCACTGAAGACACTACATAGTGAAAAGTCTGCTAGATAAGGATTATCTTATTTCAAATAGATGTGGTCTTAACTAAAATATGAATAGGTTTTACTAGTCTTATGGACACAATGGAATGTGCAGGTGCCCTGTAAAATCCCAAATAAGAAGACTTTACTCGTTGAGTTTTTGTAAGAAACTGATTTTATTTGGAAATATCTTCGGTTTAACTAGGTGACATGAGAATCGCATCTTAAAGTAAATGGCCTACGCAGAGGCCTAAGTAAATAGTCCCGGCCTTATCGAGGTCCCACGCTCGGGCACATCTGCCTATCTTGAGCGGCGAGGACCTTATCTGTGGTCTCCCACTAAGGGACTATTTTAGGAGGCGGGGAACGATCTCAAGTGACTGACTCATGTGGTGTGCACATGTTTTTGAGCAATGCACCCATGTCGCCTTAGATAACAAAATCCTAAATATAATTTATCGCTCTCGATTCATTTACATAAGATATGAACGGAGCCCAAAATTGTAAGTCTTTAAATATATTCGTGTTCATGTGTGAACATTCTGCCAAAGGGCCAGCAAAGCTGAGATGTACATTAGTATATTAGTTGCATTTATAACAGTAGTGGACTGTATTTATTTGATATATGTTCATTTATTTTGCAACTAAGATTTCAATGGGCCTAGTTTTTCTGGCTTTTAATTTTATTGGATTACAATTATGGTTTATATTATTTTTAATTCAACAATTTGTACTCAATTAACTTATTTTAAACATTTTGCTTTTTCTATGTAGAAGTACATTTTCTATTAAACAACGATATAGTGGACTGTATATTTTTATTTGTTATATTATTTTATTGTTTATTTACTATTGATATTTATAGTACTGGCAACGGACCTGCAAAGGTTATTGCTTGCATTCTTTGTTGCACAGCACATTTCCGTATGAAATATATTATTAATACTATCATTAGTATTAAAGCAATAATTAATCCAGCATGTCCGGAAATATGATGGAAATGTAAATCTTTCAATTTTTGATGGTTCTCTTTCATAAATTTAATTTCATTATTCAATCGTTCAAATTCCTCAGTATGATTTAATATTGATAGTTTCAGCGGATCCCAAATAATCTTCGGCACTTCACTAACTTCTCCTATATAAGGTGTTGATAATAATTCTTCACTTTCGGACTGAATGTTATGGTGGGCAACTAGAATTTTATCGTCGGTTCTTGCCGTACAATATGGCGCAATGCTTAAAACTCCTTGCTGAGGCAAATCAAACAATTCAATTTGAGAGCCAGTACATTGCAGACGGACTTTTGAATTCGCAGGAACCTTAAACAACCAACTACTTTTCTTTTCTAACTCTACCCAGCAATCTTTCTTCATTTTTTGGATAAGTCTCCACCTATCCAAATTTCCGATTTTTTCATCTTCCATTGGTTCGACTATTTCTAAAGGTGGTCTTCCAATTAAAAAATGACCTGGTGTTAAAACTTCTTGTTGGTCCTTCTCACTAACTATAGTGTATAATGGCCTTGAATTTAAGCATGCTTCTATTTGACATAAAAGAGTTGACATTTCTTCGTAAGTCAAAATAGTGTCGCCGATTATACGCTTTAAATGGTATTTCATTGACTTAACTCCAGCTTCCCAAATACCTCCGAAGTGAGGTCCTGCCGGGGGAATAAAATGCCAATCAATCCTGTCCTTTTCAAGCTGCGCTGCAATCGTTATATTTTCTTGTATTGCATTAATATTCTTGTTATTATTAATCATTTTCTTTACAGGTTTTACTTCCTGTGAGAATGATGATATAGAATTGAGCCTTTGCTCTAAAAAGTCCATGACATCAGAAAGTGCCTGTATTTCTTTTGTCTTTTTAACATGGCTTTCATATAAATTGAGTGATTCTTTATTGAATTTCCGAAGAATTATGTGAGCGAAAATTGCATCCACATCTTCTGGTAATTGTGCCTTTAATTTTATAATATAAATTGACTCGTTAATCGTGTCAATAAATGTCTTTATTTGCTTATTGGATTCTAAATTTAAATTTGGCATATCCATAAGCCTATTCATATGATCTGAGAATATGTTTCTTTTATTCTCATATCGCTTGGTCAAAAACTCCCAAGTGGCTTCATAATTTTCTCCAGAGCCGAGCAGTAAATGAGTAACCACATTTCTGGCTTCTCCTTTTAATGCTGACTTTAGATAATTAAATTTGAGAGAAGGACTGAGATCCTCTCTCACATGTATGAGCTCTGTAAAGAGTTCATTAAAAAGATCCCATTCTTTGGAATCACCAAAGAAAGTGGGAATCTGTATTTTAGGCAGGGTTGGTAACTCCTCCGCCTTAACAACCGTCGACATTTCAGCTTTATTTATTGTGCCACTGAGTCGACTATTAATGGCTGTAAGAATATTTTGTTTGTCAAATTCAAGTTCGCTAATTTCTTCTTCGAATAGCGAGCTCTCAAAATGACTATTCACCTGTTCAATCAGGTTATCTATTTTATGCCATAAAAATTCAATTTTATTTTTCCTTATTTTAAGGAAATCTGGACTACTGTCTATTAGTTTAGACGTATCTTCTAGATATACTCGAAATTGGCCAACATTATTTCGAAATGCCTGCTCTACTTTTAAAGCGTTGTTTTGTGCTATACCCTCTTTTTCAGGGTGACCACACATTTCAAGGTTTAATGTAGGGGGAGGGTTTGATTTAGGGACAGTGTTTGATTTAGGGAAAGTGTTTTCTACCGACTCGCCCTTAATTTTTTCATTTTTATTTTTAATTTTTTCTAACACCATCATTATTAAATCATACTGCTTCGCGTTAAAATATTCATGATCGACAACGCCGATCTTTAACAAATTGCTATGATTAGCAATGAAACATTTTTGAAGCTCATTTAATTTTAGAATTTCTACATCTGCTAATGTTGGTTTTACTTCCAACTTTCTAATTTCCAAAATAATTTCGGACTGCTTCTTAAGGAATTGAATAGTCTTTTCTGACATCATTTTGAAAATTTTTTGTAATTTCTTAATATATATAGTACGTGTATATGTATTTTATATGTATTTATATATATATGTGTGTTTGGATAAACAGAAAATTCTTGTTTTGACTTAGCTGATGTCGTTGTTGTTGCTGCTGCTGTTGCTGCTGTTGTTGCTGCTGTTGCTACTGCTGTTGCTGCTTCTGCTGCTGCTGTTGTTGCTGCTTCTGCTGCTGGTAGAGGCTCCTTTGAATTTGACTTCCTTCTCTTCTTTAAGGCTCCGTCGATGTTTAAAGATGATTTTTTTTTTTTTATTTGGCACGTTTTATTATTTTTGTAGTCCAGTCAGATTTTTTGTTTTTTAGCCATTTATTTCGGCATTTATGCTCTTTTGGCATATACACTGCACTCTATTTATGAGCTGATTTAATGCTATTAGAGCATTTATAAGGCACTGTTTTCAGGCACTTTTTATTTAATTTATGCTCTTATGGCATATACACTGCACTCTATTTATGAGCTGATTTAATGCTATTAGAGCATTTATAAGGCACTTTTGTTATGCACTTTTTAATTTCACAATTGCTGATGTATGGCCTCAAGCACGCCTTACCACAATTTATAATGGTACACAAAGCAACCTTTAGCTATAGACTATAAGGTGCTTGTTTTAAAACATAAAAGATTCTTTTGTATCTTTTTGCTTTTTATATTTATACTCTGTTCCTTACCTTTGGTAGGGGGAAACAAGAGTCACTTATTTTTGCTACCTTTAGCTGTAAGATGCTTAAAGGAGCTGGCCTTTCTCTGAGTTCCTTACCTTTGGTAGGGGGAAACTGCAGAGTCGATTAAAGGCTCGAAGGACCAAATGTAAAATCCCAAATAAGAAGACTTTACTCGTTGAGTTTTTGTAAGAAACTGATTTTATTTGGAAATATCTTCGGTTTAACTAGGTGACATGAGAATCGCATCTTAAAGTAAATGGCCTACGCAGAGGCCTAAGTAAATAGTCCCGGCCTTATCGAGGTCCCACGCTCGGGCACATCTGCCTATCTTGAGCGGCGAGGACCTTATCTGTGGTCTCCCACTAAGGGACTATTTTAGGAGGCGGGGAACGATCTCAAGTGACTGACTCATGTGGTGTGCACATGTTTTTGAGCAATGCACCCATGTCGCCTTAGATAACAAAATCCTAAATATAATTTATCGCTCTCGATTCATTTACATAAGATATGAACGGAGCCCAAAATTGTAAGTCTTTAAATATATTCGTGTTCATGTGTGAACATGCCCAATTCATTAAAATTACCATTAAATTTCTTTAGCATCCTAGAAAAAAGAGGAACAAACCAGACCGAATACGTGACTCTTTTGTGATCCTAATGAGCTGTCTCCACTACTTTCCCTTTTCTGCCCACAACTATGCGCCCGCCCAGAATTTTCCATTCCAGCTTAATAGCCGGAAATTAAATCAAGATTTGCGGGCTCAACTTTTGGGTATGCCAGCAAAAGATAAAACACAAAAATAAGAAGCGTAAAGGAAACGAATACGGGAGACAGCAGCTTTCATTTGCATATTTTGCACGGGTCCTAACTCGCATTTACAATTTTTCATTCATTTGTCCATTCCCTTGGTCTGGTTTAGCCAACCAAAAAAAAAAAACCATTCAACTGACATTTTGACCATGAAAATGAAAATATGTTGCAGTTTTTTACGGGCCGGCTAAGAAAAATGTGGTAGTCATGTGAGCAGAGTTTATGTGTGTGGATCTGTGAAAAGCGCAAGTGTAATTAGTGTGAGGCTTAACGGGGCTAAGCCAACAAACATTTTGTGGGCTGGGTTTTTTTTTTTAAACAGACTGCACCAAAAAAATAATCCTAAACCCTTTTTGGAGTCTGTTTTTATCATTTTATCTGTGGAGATTTTCAAAAAATTCCAGAAACAATTGAAGTTTAAGCAGAAAATAGGCATTCATATATACTAATTACCAAAGAAATATAGTTTTAAAGTTCTTTCAGCCCACGTATACTTTTGGTTCGTTCTGTCGCTTGGTTTTTTCTTGATTTTTTTGTTGTGCAACTCTGACTTTAGCACCATTACGAAATGGCATTTGGCTTGGGTTTTTTTTCCCACCAACTCGAGAGTCCGATGAATGCAACTGAAACTGGAACTGAAACTGAAACTGAAACTGAAACTGTCTCTTCTGGCTGATAAATCGCCGGTGGATTATTTACGGTCCGCTCTGCTTTTTCAGCTCCATGCATGGTTACTTTTTATGGTCGGCACCTATGACGTATACGCGATATTAGGTATACGGTATGCGGTATGCGGTATGCGGCATGCGGCATGGGACACCGACACTTTGTTTATTCTCTAATTTACTGGGTAGGCCAACAGAAACCGCATATAACAAACAGCAATCAGAGAAGCCAAGTGTAAATGGCCTTGCCAAGTGCCAAGAGTCTCGGGAATTATGATCCGGATACAAATTTTTCCAGCTTATAGGAGCGACAAATGAATGGTTTCAATGGTCACTAAAAACAAAATTCAAAAACGTCAAATATATAAAAGTGGCTTTTCCCATAAATTGGACAAAGAATGCGACACAGCGAAAATAAAGACTTTTTTGTACTGCCAATAAGCGTTCCTAAATAATCCTATCACTGAGTTTCGAAAAACAATTTTTAAACTTATTTTCTTATTTTCGGTCAAGTTGCGAAAAATGGCAAGAAATTTGGATTTCCAATTTTGAATACAGGTCGATTTGCTACGAATTCAAAGAGGTATGACATTCCAATTTTGGACAACTATATTTGTTGCTATCGAAGAAATAGTGATTATTTTTTACCAAAAAAAGAACATATTAAAAATATTGCCAAAAATCGGAAACTTACACATGGGGGTTTCTCCATAACTTGTAACATCTATATCAATTTCAAAATGTGTTCAAATCCCAATTGATGGGATGATCCCTATCCAAAAGTAGAGTACTTTGAAACGTTTTGTTGAAACATCCTCTCCCAGAAAAAAAAGACCAGAACAAGCCAAGCTAAAATTGCCACTTCCTTCAGTCGAAATTTATACATATTAAACCGAACCGAATTGACGATGAGCAACTTCCAGTACCTGTTTAAGGTTCTCATCGTGGGTGACACCGGCGTGGGCAAATCCTCCCTGATGATGCGTTTCACGGAGAACAAATTCCTCGAGAACTACATGTGCACGGTGGGCATGGATATCAGGGCGAGCTACGTGGAGCTGCTCGAGGGTAAGATGATGCTGGAGGTCTGGGACACCACCGGCGACGAGCGCTTGAAGTCGGCGATGCCGTCCTTTTATCATGGTGCCCATGGCGTACTGCTCGTTTACGACATAACGTCGTCCAAAAGTTTCGAAAACATCGGCGGCTGGCTGAAGGAGATAATGCGCATGTGTCCGGATAGGCCGAACATCCTGCTGGTGGGCAACAAGTGTGATGATCTGGTCCATCGCCAGGTGGACCCTGAGAAGGCCTTCCAATATGCCCGTCGTCGGGGATTCCACTCTGATGAGGCTTCCGCCAAGAGTGGCAATAATGTATATAACTTATTCCGTAAGTTGACATTTGACTTGCACGATCGGTATGTGAATCACGGGTGGTTCGAGGACATTAGAGAGCTACCGGAGGAACCAATTAATCCAGCTGACACAGATCGCCAGGGGGGCAATGACCCCAATACCTGCTGTTAAGCACCGCGACTTCATTTGACTTTTTATCATTAATACATTTTACAATTTCTATAACACAATAGCACAACAAGCTCCGTAAACTTCTTGCCTAATGAAAAAATCAAATATTTGTAATGTGAAACGGGAAGTTTGCTAAAAATTAACATAAATAAAAGTTTCCCAGTTTGAATGCAGGTGGATAGCGCATTTTGTTACAAATTCAACGATATATGACGATGTTCACTTTTGCACAAGTATTTTTTCTAGTTAAATTCTAGTTATATTTTGTCAAATCGGGGTAATGACTTTTCTGAAAATGTATATATCATTCCTTGGCATCTGAACTGTTGGCTATTGGTTTTAAAAATCATCCATCTTGTTATAACAACATGCTTAAGCATTAATTGATGACTTATTAGCGGTCGATGATGATGTATGATGTGAACTTTATCAGTGCTGTTTGTGGAATTGAGGCACGAATGCATTGAAATGTGCGATATATTGATATATTGTCGCAATTCGCATCAGTCAGTCGGTAAATGAAGACTCGAGAAGCTTGACAGTCATAAAAAACACATCAATCAGGCGTTTTTAAACGATTGCCATTAACATCGATGATGATGTTGCCGGCAAATCGAGGGGGTGGATCTTTGGGACTATAACTTCTTTTTTTATGCTTCTGTCATGGTCTCTAGCGCGATTTTATGGCAAAACTTCCGGTAATCAAGGAGATGAGAGCAGCTGTTGTTGTCTTTTGCATTTCGTTGTTTTCCGTTGCGTTTCCATTGAAACACCTTCGCCTTCGAAGGAGGGCCGTGCCTGGGCGGATGGATGAATGGGTGGCGATGGTGCATTGGACCCCATCCAAAAGTGGCCTTGATGCCATCACCGAACCAGCAGATCCTCAAAACAATGAGCCTTTAAATTGCATCTTCTGATATATAGGTACACACATATCGCATCTTGCCATAATAAGAGTGCTGATGGAAATGCTGATGGAAATCAGAAATAGTAACAAGTGACCATGGAGCCCCAATGCCAGACCGAAAGAAGGAGGTGGGGGGGGGGGGATGGTTCGGGGGAGAGGAGGCGTAAAAGTGGGAGGGTTGTGGAGGTAGAAAAATACGGGAGCAAAGTCTTTTGATTTATGCGCAGCAATTAATTTTTTGCACATTTTTGCTGCTGCTGCTGCTGCTGCTCGTGGCATGGATGTTACCATGGGGAAGCTGGTGTTGCTGCTGTGCGGATGCTTTCGGTGCTGCTGTTGCTGCTGCTGACGACACGGACACTGAACTATGTAACAGGCGACAAAGCATGAGAGGCACACTGACCCAAAGACCATTAAATCTGTGAGAATCATAGATACATTTGAAGTGAAACTCCAAGCCATTCAAAGCTATATCACGTTTTGGTATCTCATTTGCTACCACTACCATTCCTACCTACCCAATCTAAAATCTTTAATTGGTTTCTTGTGCACTTATCCACGATGCTGGCACCACTGTGCGACTGAGCACGCAGACACACACTGTGGCACATTGGAGCACAGTGCTTGCAAAAGGTGCGTTCACGCGTAGCAATGCATGGGCTCCCCATTGGTTCCCGCCCCAAAAATTATATATATGGGAGCCCCCCCTCCGTCCGTTTTTGTCATTCTCCAAACGGGAGGAACACTGTAGTCTCTACCACGGTGCGGAATTCTCCGCTCCATTCTGTTCCGTCCGCATTGCCTGGAAGTTTTTGCGGCCGAAAATGGGCAACGTTTTGGAATTTTAGTTTCGCTTTGTTGGCCTGCCCTCCTGCGCAAGGCCTCATGCCTCATGCCACATGCCCCATGCCACACGTCTCCGTTCTTGTGGTTGTTGTCAGGCTAAGTGTTTGTTATGATTTATATTGGTTTTATTAAATGTTTCAACAACCTTTCTGCCAAAAATTATTTACTGCAGCCCCATGGTAACTCGCACCAACCCAGCCAACGCACATACGCATCCAAATTGAGGGGGTGTGTTGGGTGGGGGGCAAAAGTGACCAGACACACAACCACCGAGGCTCCTGGATGAAGTGGCATTAAAGTTCGTGGGCGGGCAGCAACAATGTGACAAATTTTTGCACAGCTAATGAGCTTTAAAGGTGCATCTTTATGGCGGCAAGTAAGGATGGAGCAGCTGTCCCGGAACGGATGCTAATGGAAAAAGGAGGAACTTAAGTTTTAACATCAAGATTGCGTAAAATGACAGGGCGTGTAACACAGAAAGGGGTGTGGGTAAAAGGTATATAAAATAATGCTATCAAGCCATTTTTATGCTCTACCCACATTTAAGTACTTTAAGTTAGCACACTTGTTAAACAAAGTAGTGCGCTAACTTAAAAAAAAATGTACTTGCTTGTGACCAACTGAAATTTCTTAGCTTTATTTTTAACTATGGATTATTCAGCAGTAATTCTTATGCCGCACGCTTGAGCAAATCGGTTGAGAGTGCCCCGGATTGTCGTCGATACTGCGTGCCACTTGAAGCAACTTGTCATTGCAGTTCAGATGACAATGTTGACGTTGTGGCACAAATTGCAGAACGCAAGGAGCAGGTGGACCTGGCTCGTGGCAGCCAAGGAGCCACGAGCTCGAAAGGAGATCCGAGGACCAAAAAGTCTCCTTGTAGACGATGCACGTTTTTGACGGCTTTATTGTTTAGCCAGAGCTCCGCAGCCCCAGCCAAAAGTCCACGACATTTACGTGGGGGGAAAATGAGCGGAAAGTGCTCGAAAGTCGCCAAGACGTTGATTCGTCTGGGGAAAATGGGTAGCTGGGCTGAACTTGAATGACTTTTCATAACTTTATAAAACTTTGCACAACGACAATGAAGAAGAAGCCGCCTGACAATGGCCAAATGAGTGGCTGTGGGTGGTTTCATTTTGGGGGTGCTGGAGCACCAGGTTCGGGGTCACCTTTCCTTGCTTTAGCACGTTTCCGCTTCCGTTTAGTCTGCGTCGCTTACACTCGAGCATAATGAATATTTTCCCAAATTGAAATGTTGTTTGTCCTTGCCCGAGGGCGGTGGCTCCACCCCCAACTCCACCTCCGCCACCACCTCTACTTCCACTGACCCCACTGTACTTAGGTGCCCAACCCAGCGTACCCACCCTTCGAGTCACTTTCACTTTACGACTGCCGCGGCAAAGCTGCATAAATATGAAAAATGTAAAATTTAATATGCAATTTACGTCACTCGAAAGTTGTTTCCCTCATCTTGACTGCCTTTTTGTTTGTAGGTCCTTTCAATTTGCATATTTCTCACTCTCCGCCATTTCTTTGTTGTTCTTCTTAATGTTTTACACTTTTGTTTAGTGAACTCTAATTTTTTTTTTGTAGGGGGTTTTCGTTTTTGTTTTTTATGTCTTTGGTCATTGTATTGTCTGGGGAAATTTAGTGAGAGAGTCGTCTGTGGCAAATGTGCGATAAATATGTGTGCTGAAAACTTGGGGTTTTAGAATGCGGAGCCATATAATTTCATAATTGCGAAATCGCAGATTTCAATTGACGTCCATCTAAATGGCATTGAAGTGCGAACCTCGAAATCGAATTTCATGGCTCAACCAGTCACTCAATATTCATTCGCTCAATGATGGACAGACAGTTGTATGCTAAATATGATTGATATCCACACAAAGAGAGATCTCTCGAAAGCAGGTCGTGATTTCTATGCCCAGAGATCATACAAAAATGTTTATGGAGTTATCTGCAAAAAAAATGATCGATCATTCCAATCCCATCATATCGATTCGTTTGCTCGACTTCCAAGATGACAAAACATACATTGATGAGGGCGCAATCATCTATCCGTGAGATACTTTTCTCCGCGGTGTCCACAGTGATATCTCACACATTTCATCGCTTTGTGCTTGGTTTAAACTAATTTCAACAGCATAATTAAGTTAATTTGATCTCTACGACAAAAACCTCAATTAGTTTGATCAATTGCGGTGGAAAAATGTGATACATTCACATTAAAACCTAAAATACCCTTAAATTAAATGCCAGCTTAACACAAATATAAAATATATCATAATAATATATCAAAATTAAAAACTAAATAGGATTGTACATAAGAACTAAAATGTGCTCCATATTTTAGAATGCTGCAAGACCCCTTGGAAAGTGTATAATATTTTGTGGATTAGACGATGACAGCGGTGAGCAAGAAGCAAATAAATTAATTATGTTAATCTGTTTACATGTCAGCCGCATTAGAGCCTTTTCCTAACGACGCTTTTGCCGGGATGCGACAGACATCCTAGGAGTATCCGAGTTGTTTTTAGTTAATAAAGCAAACACCTGTCGCATTTGAAGCCGTTCTGTCTCCTGCGGACACGCATACGCACCGTTGACAGCGACAAACTTAAAACGCTCAAATTGCACAAACTTTTGACAATCATCAAGCCCATCATGACGATGCTGATGATGGTGATGGCGATGGCCATGGTGGAGGGCAAGACATATAAGAGAATATATAGACGGTCCTAGACATCATCAATTCTCGGTGCCAAAATGCTGGGGGTTGGGCATAAAGACCACAAAACACTTGGGGAGCACAACAGAAAGTTTCTGCGGTTCAGCGAGGTACAGTGGTACGAGCTGTTTGAAAACTATAAAATTATGTATACAATATTGTTTCTTGATTGCTAAATTCTTGTATTACTTAATGTGCTTTTCAACTCTATTGCTCTCGATCTCCTCATATTAATAGTACAATACATTTTTGATTACAAACAGTACGAGTTAGTACCACGGTCCATTGAAACTGATGTTGATGGGGCATCGTGCACTTTAAGCAAATTAGTTACGCAGCTCATGTTCGTGTGGGTCCTTATGGGCTCACCCTTGGATAAAAACACTCACACCACCACATTGTGTGTTGGCAAACAAATTTAATAAATAGCTAAACACACAAAAGTCACAACCCTTTGTAACCAGCAGGATGAAAGGGGAACGGCGAAGGGCTGGAATGAAATGATTCTTCCGCCTTGGTTCGCAACCCTCTCCCCCCAAAAAATAAGGTCCTTTCGCCCACTCAACAACCAAGCAACCCGCCAACCAACCCAGCAACCACCCAGTTAGACATATTCATATTTACTCAAGTTTATGGAGCCTTGTATTTGTCTTTGGTTTTTGTCATCGCCGACATTGCGGATTGCCACATAAAATATAACACTTCATTTACAGACCCTCGGTTTGTCGCTTGCCCTCGGTTTTTCTTTTTTCTCAGGCGGAATTTCTTCAACTACTGTCAGCCTACCACATCTCGACCATTCGAGAATGGGGCTCTTTTTGGTTGGACAGGCCTCATAATTTATATGCTAAGCATATTGCGCTCACAAGGATTACCAAAATATCGATATACATGGCTCGCATATTTACATGTTACACATATTAGTTGGCTTTTGGGCCCGTTACAACCGCAACTGTCAGCAGCAGCAGTAGACGACATCTCGTTGGGCTGGAGGAGTGGCTAATGAAAAGGTTAAGGCTGAGGTTTCCATGGCTTACTATGTGGCTGGTGTCAAGCGGAGTGGTGACCCCGATGTGCACCCTCGTCAAGTTGTCACCAAGCACGGAAAAGCGAAAAATCTGATGCACTATCCTTAATTCGCTTGCGATTAAGCACAAGATATACTAGCTACTTGATCAGCTGACATTTGTACAGTCATTAAATTATACTAGAGAATCCATAGCTGTTGATCACATATTTTGGTTAACTTGCAAGTTTGTTTCACCTAGTACTTAGACTATTTGAATAGTAAAACAATATTATTAAAGCTCATGCACCGTCACGATTTTAAAATGCAACCCCTTTTGACGAAGACTTTCGTGAAGAAAAGACCTCGAAGTGATCCTTACTTCTTCGCCTGCCCCCGTTCAACTGATGACCGTGACGTTGATGATTCAGCCGTCACACCCAGCCGCCGGTTAAACTGACCTGGCTTAACCCATTACGGAGCTCTTTTCGATGCCACCGAAGCATGCCACCGATTCCCATGAAGCGCTCAGCGGAGCATAAACATTTCACAGCCCATTGCCAACATAGCTAACCCCTTCAGGGGCCCAAGGTCCAAGGCCTTCGACTTGGTCTTCAACTTCCTCTGGTCAGCAGTTGGCTTCATTCCCCGAACACAAAACTCCCTTTATTATGGCCAAGAACAACAGCGAGACAGATACGGTTGAAACTTGAATTATTGTTTTGACCAACCACTTTCGCTTAAGTGGGGCAGCAGATCTCTTAGATCTCTTACTTGCCCCTCTTTGTTCATTTCCCTGATTCCAATGTTGAGTAGATTCCTGCTTATAAAGCAGCGCACTTCTTAATACATAACTTTATCAATATCTTAAGGATATTCGAGAATGAAGGCAGACTTTCATTTAGACTTACCCATGATGAAGTCGCTGGTGATGAAATCGCTGGTTTAGAATTCGCTGCTGATGACTTTGGATGGGCAGACGGCGTTGCGCAGAGATGCCGGTTGGGTGGCAATGGGTGTTGCTACTTCCGTTTCCGTTTCGCGCATTCCGCAGTGGCAACCGCTGGACTTTCTTCACTTCCGGCGAGAGGCCATTGATTCGAGTGGCCGCTGCACTGGCGCTCAGCGGTGACGTCATATTGGCCAGGTCACTGGCATCGGTGTCCCCATCCTCTTCAGACGGCCCCACCTCCTTTTGTCCCGTTGGGCGGGTACGCCGCGGTGGGCGTGGCAGCGGCTTGGGTGCCACACGGCGCCGTTGTTGTTGCTGCAGCTGATTGGAGGTTGTTGTATGGGTTATTGTGGTTGCTGCCGATCGGCTTGACTTCAGCTTAATATCGATCAGGCAAGATGGGTGTGCCAAATGATTATTATTATTATTATTGTTATTAATGTTATTATTATTATTATTAATGTTATTATTGTTGTTGTTACTAATGTTGTTATTCTTATTGTTGTTAATGCTCTGCCATTGATGAGCCTGCAATTGCCTTGATTGCATTTGCTGTTGTTGTTGCTGCTGCCGGTTGGCCGTTGTTGTTGCTGTTGCAGTCGCAGTTGCAACTGTTGCCGTTGTTGTTGCTGTTGCTGTTGCAGCATGACTCGGCGCCGATCGAAGATCGTTTAGCATTATGTCCAAATCGCTGGCCAGCGAGCTGAGCAGCTGCAATGATATTGCAAACAATTTCGGGTTAACGGAAAGTTCGACAAGCCTCAAAAATTAAAAAATGACTTCATGGAATCCCCAATAACACAATCATTGAAGTTGACCAACAGCTTAAGATCATTACGAAGCCCATTCATTAGAAAACATCATCGAAGCACTTGAAAAACGTTATAATCTTCAAAGCTTGGTTACAAGAATTTACAGTGAAATTTGAAAATTAACTTGTTAGATTGGCTAGAAAAAGAGTTTTTAGTTTCCATTTTAGCCTAGTACGTACTGCTTTTGGAAAATGATCATTTTGAAAGCACTTCCTCTTTAGCTTTTTATGCACAATCAATCGATCATAATTGTAATCCCATTAAAGTGCACAAAAAACGACCGACCAGTTTTTACTGTCTAACTTAATGAATTTACCATGCAAATATGACCATTTATAATTCGTTACTATATCTCGAGCTATAAAATCGATTGGCCAAGCAGTCAATTGAAATCAGGCTGCAAAAAAACTTATCGTATAGCTCATTTAGCTCGCATAGTTTCTGTCTTTTTAGTTGACAGAGGTTGTACCATAATATTTCTTTGCGTGCAAGAATCGGTGGCACTTGGACTTAGCCTTCGGAACTGGGCTCGTGAGGAATTCTCATAACACAAACAGTGGGTTGGGCTGGGCTTGAGAACTGAAGTCGCAGTTGGAGGTGAAGTTGGGCCGCCGGAGTTGGAGGTTTCTGGCGGATCGAAGGCGAAGTTGGGTGCCCCTTGGAGTTGGTGTGGCATGGCTACCTGTCCAACTGGTCCTAACTTCCGGCTGTCTGCGGCGAGGCCGTACTTCTGTGTTCGATCTCCAATAATTACGCGCCACTGTCTCGGCTAATGCAATCATAACGGGTTTTTCACCGGTTCACCCCAGAGAAACCAACCGCCTCCTACCCGTGAAAACCCCCTGTGTTTGCCTGCCACCCATGTCTGCGGTGCCCCATGTGCAACATCATGGTTAACGTTAACCATGTCCCGAGTGCCAAAAAAGCAGCAAGGCAACGTCAACCAAAAAGCAAACCGGCTCCCACGCTCTGTGCTAATTTGATCTCCACTTCTGTTTCTTTTGGTGTTTTTGTTTTTTAATTTTTTCTTCTGCCTGGTATTTATAAATATTTTTATGGTTTTTCTGAATTTTTTGTTATTTTTCTGAGGCTTTTTGTTATGGCCCGAAAGGCAGCAGAAGTTTTATGCAAATGTTGGCCAAAGAGTGAAATGGAAAAAATCGAGGAATGAATTGTTGATGTGAACCGAGCGAAGATCGCTGCAAAATAATTGCAAACCTGGATGTCAGCGAGATATTGCCACATAAGGTAATAACAATATTTTGAAACATATATATAAAATCAGAATTTACAATTCTACGTTGGTTTAAATGGTTTATTAAACCATTAAAGCATTCAGAATTGCTTAGCTGATAAGATATAATTTCTAAAAATGAATTTTAAAGTTTCAAAGAGCCGCTTTTGCCGATCTGCTAGTGCTGATAGATTTAACACCCATTTTTTCCATCCAAGGATTTGTTTTCCTTGTTATTGCGTATACGCCCCGTTACACTTCTCATTTTGCAGGCGGCAAAAGAGCGAAACGCGAAATCAAGTTAAACATATGGATTGGCATGTAATATGCCACATTCGCACACAGGCACACTACCAGACACACACACACACACACAGAAACACATACACACACACGCACAACACAGGGATTGAGACAAAGACATAGACAAGCCAGCCAATTGAGCAATTGCCACAGCCAACAAATTCAAATTGAAAATGTGGGCAAAGCAAGCAAAAAAACAAAAAAAAAAAAAAAGAAATGCAGAAAAAAAGGAAATAAAACGAAACTCAACCGCAGAGTGTCTTGTTTGAAGTACAAACAAAACTTCAATTGGCTGGCGGGGATTGCAAAAGGGGAATGGAAAAGGGGGCTCCATTCAGTCAGTCGGCAATTTCAATTTAGGCATCATAAAAAACGAAGCGGAGAATCGCAAATTATTCAGTATAATATTGCAAATTAAATTAAGCAGGCTCCCAGTGATCAATCTGTATTTAAAGCCCCTTTCACTTCACTCACCGCTATGGCATCCATCACCGCATTAACCATTTTCCTTGATTTGTATCTTTTGGTTCTGAGATTTGTTTCTCTTTTAACTTCCAGAGGTCTCCTCCTCCTGCTCCTCCTCCTCCTGAACTTTTATTGTTTCTTATGTTCCTTATGATTTATTTGACAGACGGTCAAACATTTTGCACAATTTCGTTGGGTTGCTCGTTTGGTCCCAGTTCCGATTCCGATTCCAATTCATTTGGCTCCTCGGACTCGTCTGAATCTTCCTTCTCCCCGCCTTTCAAATCTGTTGACATTTAATTAACGACAGGTGGTGGTCACCGAACCGCGGGGAGGTGGGTTCCTCGACTTGTACGTGCTCCTTTGCCTGTGGGCAGAGAATATATGGAAAATGAGTTATGGATTTTAGTGGGTACACTATAAGTGGGATCTGGCGGTGGGATGTATCGCATCGATTTCAGATTTAATAACATGGAGAATCGAAATGCAAAAAATAATGAGATCGAAATGAATGAGTAATAAATTGCTGGGAGTACGATCTATGGTAAGTAGTTGATTGGCAAAGCCGGCTTGTGACTTTAACCATTTTTCTGCAAACGAGAAAAGATACGTCGGCAGATGTGCATTTGCTAGATACTTTAAGGAACTATGACTCAGATAGCTGCCAACTTTGCCGACCCTCAGACTGAATAATGGAGCATTATTTACTATAAACAAAAAAAAAAAAAAAAAAACCTTTACTACGCGACTGTCTGAAAGTGAATGTACATATCTGCAAGATACATTCATACGTTTTTTAATTAAAACCCGTGGATGACGACTGGCTGTCCAAACATTGGCTCCAAGTTTGTTTGACAATGTCCGTGCCCCAAAACCCCAATGCCCTAACCCCGCTACGCATTTCATGGCGATAATTCCGATGTACATGTTGGAAAAAAAGAAACAGAAACAGAAACAGAAACTCAAGCTGAAGCCGAAGTCGAAATGAAACTGAAAACCGAAATAAAATGAAAAACTCGTTTCACGTATTTTTCCACAATTTTCCGCATTTTATGCTCATTAATTACATTTTCATTTCAATTTCTGCATTTACATAACCATTTCATTTCAGTTCATTCCATCTGTCCGCTTAACTTGTCCCTCGTGCTTATTTATTTATTTTTTGTTGTCCACATTTTATAGCTTAAATGCTGAACTGGCTCAAAAAGCCACGAAATTCCTCGGCAAGTTGACGGAAGTTGAATTGCAAATGAAATTTCAGATACAAGATACGCGTGTATATATATATATAAGAGCATATCTGACGAATAGCAACCAGAAGTCAGTTGACTCCATCTGAAATGCATTCGAACTCAAACTCGAAATCGCTGGCAATCAAACGAGAAGCGTGAAAAAAATACAAGTCAACGATCCACTCCACCTGCCCAACCCCCCACATTTCCATTGCTTTTTTTTATGGGGTATACCCCATCTCCAAATCACAATAGCTTTAAGTGCATACAAAATGAGCGTGTCGTCTTCAAGCTGTTTATTTGTATTTATTTGCTGCATAAATTGCCGATCAGAAATATACCGATGAGACGATGGATAATGCCGTACTTCAAATGGAATGGTACGCAAAATAAGCGAAGTTCAAGGTGGCATATAGAATTTATTCTAGCGAAAAATGATATATAACTCCGAGGATTATGCACTTTATATAATAATATGCGCTTTAATTTAAACAAATAACTTTTAGCACTTGACCAACAAGGATTGGGGTACTTAATTCACTTTTAAAGGTGTTAAATTATTGTTTTTGCATACGTGTTGTTGCTTCTTAATTATTTAAGCAATTTTGTTATTAATAGACCACTTTTTTTGAGATTACACTCGAGCATCTTTTACTACTGCCCATCTGAACTGGTCTTTGCCTTTGTTGACCACTTATTTTTGTGAGCTCATTAGCCAAATGTGTTGGAAGAGTCGACGGAGATATTTGAAGCATGAAATATCAATAACGAAATCAATATGATACCTAACGAGTCTGTCGATCGGATCGATCTCATGGGTTAACATGATGTTCGATTCGGTGTTATGAATAGTTCGATTTCGTCTCGGTTATTTATTGAATTTGTGTTAAGGTTAAATATCAGCATGAAATTGAAATGAATTGTGTTGTGTGATATTAACGCGTTGGGCCCATTCTCAGATACGATTAAACGAGAATCACGCAACGCTCGAAGATTTCGGCGGGCATATACGTCTAATCTTCTCGGAAGAGTAGAATCTTTATCGCTCCGTTCTTCTGGCCTTTGTCCCCGTTTCTTCGATAAACCAGCGTTCAAGTGTAAATTGAATGATAAGCCCGTTTACTGGGCTTACCCGTTTCCAGACTCAGAAGAGAGAGAGAGAGAGAGAGAGAGAGAGACACTTAGCTCCCTCTCCTTCTATGATGATGATTGTTTTAATGATGTTGATGATGGGCTGGATGGATTGGATGGATGGGGATGGATGGGGATGGATGGCCTTTCAATCTCAATTGGTCCGAAGGTGATTTTGTCGCCAAGGCGAAATCGATCGCATTTTGTGGCCTCTCAATTGATTTCTGAAGTAAATATATGGTTGCACTGGGAAAACTAAGTCAACAACTTGCCATTTCCTCGACTATTTTATGCAATCAGAAAGAAGCGCTTGCTTCAATTAACAAGTTTATTTACAGTTCCAATAGAATTATTAGTTTCTGACGATTCACCTTCAGTTTCTAGCAGTGTACTTTTCAGAGTGCCACTTGCCAATTGAAATGCATGTGGGTCAGCCATCAGCCAATGGTTCCAATCAGCGAACAACAAGTGTCCCTTTAATTAATCTGCACAATTGCATTGGCGTCACTGCAATCGACATGCGATATGCAGCAAAGTATCGTTTATCTGTACATACATACAATACGCTGCGGCGTATCTATATCTGTAGATACGGGCAATGCAGATCGCGTTGACCAAGGTCAGTTAGCGAGTGGTTAGACCAGCTTCGTCGCATAAGTTCGGGTTTTTTGTAGTACCTAACTGATAGGTTCCATAGCTTTTCGATCAGAGGAAAGAGGCGGCTTTTACTTTCCTCTAGACACAGTGAAAACCCACCGAGCAGTCAAGAAACCAGCAAACCAACAAACCAAACTGACGGAGAGACAATAAAACGACGATAGTTTGCACGGACAACAGACACAACCAGGACAGCCAACCCAGCCAACAACCAGCCATACATATCATATCATATCAGCAGCCGTGGGCAAACAGAACGCACCAAAAAAAAAACAAGCCAGAATGGTTGGGGTAGAGGGCACCGACCAGTTGATACCCCTTACCATTTCGTTACTGCATGTCCACACATGCTCTAAGCAATATAAATCCAGAAATAGTGCGAAAACGGAGTTCCTAAAACTGCAATCTCTACATCCAATAATATCGTATTTCATTCGGCAAGATCCTTGCCCAAAAGCCTTCTCTACACACAACGGCATGTTGCCCCAAGAGCCGGCTATCACATTTACGCATGGATCACTGGGTATGAAGGAAACATTTTGTTTGCAGCAGCGCATGGCAACCGAGAAGTGGCACCAACTTGCTGAAATCTTGAGGCGTCCAACGAAGAAGGAGGCGAACTAGACGAGGGACAGTAGGCGGACGAATTGGAATACGACTACGAATGCGAAGGCCTTGTTTATGAATACGCGGGCATTGTCTGAATGCGAGATGTGAGGCATGGCACAACCAGGAAGAGGTGGATATGGATGTGGATGTGGATGTGGATGCGAAGGAGAGTTGGCTGGCCAAAAAGATACACAGCAAATATAGATACTTCTGCGGTCACAAACACACATACAGATACAGATACAGATACAGATGCATTTTCAGAAACAGAAACCGATGCAGATACGGATCCAACACGGCCGTGTCTGTGTTTGGAAACTAAACAAGAAAATATGGACATATAGATTAAGACTTATTAAGGGAGCTCGAGCTTGGTAGTCGACCTCAGATCGCTGGGAATGCCGACGGGAAAAATGAAAAGAAGCGAACAACTCTGATGGAGAAATGCGGCATGTTGCGTGTAGCATGTGTAGTATGTAGTATGTAGTATTTAGTATGTGGCATGTCGCGTGGGGTGACATGTTGCCCGATCTGCCGTCTGCCACAAAAACACGTGCACTCACTCGCAAATATCTATAAGTATAAAGATATGGGAGCCCAGCTACAGATACTGTGCCACTTGAATTGAGGCAGGTTCAGCCCGCCGCACACTCATGGCCAATATTTGCCAGCAAATATGGTCGAAATCTATATTTAGACACCTACGATGCGCGAATCAACTGATCGATTCCCATCCACCGAGAAGAGAAGACAGAAAACCGGAGCGGATCGCTGTTAACTGGCTTTCTATTGGAACAGTTGGGCACAGCGGTTAGCGTTGATAGCCGAAAGCAAAACAAAGTCGAAACAAAAACAAGAGTGCGACTTTCAGACCTCGAGACTCTTGGCCAACTATTTTGGCTGCTGCTGCGCCCACATGGTAGTTCAACTGGTGCTAAAAAGTGATCGCCGAAAACTGATCGCACCGCCAATGCAGCGCATTAGTCAAAGCTGACTTTTTTGGCAATTTTTTTTCGTATTTTGTATTTTGTATTTTGTTATTTGATTTCTTTTTTTTTTCATGCCATCGAATAATTTTAACTCGACATTGCGGCATTTCGTGTGTGGGTGAGAAAAGTTCGGTGGGGAATTTGACTGAGATCATTCAGCAGGGCTAAGTACTTATATAAGCACAGTCAATAACCATCGGAAATTATGCCGATTTTATTAGAGTGTGATCATCTAGCAGTCAATGAATTTGGTATTCACAGAGATCACTTGAGAATCATGAGTTGTATCCATTAAATGGACAAATTAGTTAGTTAGCTCGATCGCACATTTGAGCTCTATAAATGTATTCTTGGAACTAGTAAAAAGATATTAACTGAAAAGAAAATATCCCAAAAATATCTGAGCATATGCGTTTATATACGTATATGGTGGGATCGCAACGATTCCTACGTGTATTTAAATGACCATCGCGATAAGCCAAAAAGCCAAAATATACGACTGGATTAGTGGGCACATACAGATGCGATGTTCCCATGCTGAGCGACGAGGATCATTAGCGAGGTGAGCCACTGACGATCGCTATCATAATGCTGGCATGGCAAACATACATACATAAATACATACATAGATATGCCTGCCAGACTGACTGACCAGCGAAAGCAACCCATTGATAAGACCGCTACAGACTATCTAAAGCTAATAGCTGTGACAACCGCAAATTGCATGAGGAATACCATAACGAGCGGTGGGATGGTAGGGGAAGGTACAGGTAGTGGGACACAGGTAATGACAGTAAACATTCTCCAGTTATCAGCAATCCGCTGATGCACGCACACAGAGAGAAAATTAGGGCATGTTTCACGCACACCACGGATATGCATATTATGTTAGATAATATAGATTATAATTGTTATACCATTTTGCTCCATTTATATTTGTGTATCTTAAGAATGCCCAACAGCACAGTACAAATCTGATTAATTAATCAATAGTAATAGTTGACCCTGTTTTCTCTGTGTACTTGTGGTTGAGCTAATATTGAGCTGATGTTGCGGTTTTGGTTTAGACTTGGAGCTCAGACTTAAGTTTTGGGTTTTTTCTTATTTTTTGTATTTTTGGCATGCGATAAGACTCGAGACAAAGCCAATTTCCGCCGACGATTTCATTGGGAAGATATGGAGCATAGGGGGTTATACATACATATGTACTAACAACAGCTGATTAGCCATTTGAGCAATTTGCAGAACAATCCGAAAACTCATTATCTAAATTTTAATTTTTTATGAGGAAATGACAACGGCGGCAGGAATGCGAATGCGAATGCGAATGGTATATGTACATATGTATGCAGATGTACGATGGTATATATATATGGTAGGTGCTATAAGGTGGCCTGCGAATACCTGGCCGATTAGCAATCCACTGTCAAAATGCATTGAAAGCGAAAGACGACACTAAAGGAAACAGGGACCAAGGGTGCAATGTACCGGAGTGTGTAAACCGAAGAGAACCAGGCACAATGTAAAGAAATCCAACGCACTTTTGGCGAGAGAGACAAAAGAGCTTTTCACTCAGAAAAAAAAATAGTTACTATTTATTTAAAGTGAAGTTTTACTCTCTTGTTCCAAAGATGTTTTACACAGATTTAGCATAATGACTCAAACTGGGAGCAATTGATGGCCAAACCAATTTCACCATCTTGAGTATGCACTGTATTTTCTTCGAGTGAAAGAAGGGCAAGCGATCAAGAGAGGGAGGGTGAGAGAGTGAGAGAGAGAGCGGGGGGAAGAGCGAAAAAGGGAGTCCGCGTGGTCGGTGAACTTGAACTTGTGAGAGGATGGGAACTACCGGTAAGTGGCTTCATGGATGGGCTCATCCTTTTCAATTATCACTTTCAATTAAATTACCCGGGCAACGCCAACGCCGCCAAAGTCGACACCTGGGAGCCTACGAACTGCGAATCTCTAGTTCTCAAGATCTCTGGAACCTGCTCCAATTTTTGTGCGCACTCGCACTCATTCACTCGCCGACAAACTTCACTTCACTTTTCGCACTTAACTCGGCTGCTGTTGTTGTTGTTACAAAACAATTAAATATAAATAACAACGTTATGGCGCAAAAAAAAAAAAAATTAAAAAATAAATAAAAAAAGATGTGTATTTAATTGAGCGCGACAAGCAGTGATCTTGTGCGACACAATATTTTTGTACTTCAGCTGCAGCACACAAGTTTAATTCTCGCGATCGCCTTACGAGTACGGGACTACACGGCTTTACGGATTCCGAAAATTACGGGTTCAATTTGTTCTAAACAATTCTCCTTCGACGAACCCAATCGTCCGACCAACCGACCGACCGACCGTTTGTGGCCGAGTGCGAACTCGAACTGAACTGAACTGAAGCCGCCGACAAAACGAAGATCGTCGCCGGCAGCAACAACTCGCTGCGATAATAGCAGCAGCAACAACAACAGCAAAAACAACAACAACAGCAACAACAACAGCATAAGCAAAATTACGAGATGCGAAACGATGGCGCACAGTGGTCACAGGGCTACCGAAAAATGGTAGAAATGTCAAAAGTACTTCACCCACAAGGTAAATCGATCAAAACTATTCATCAATAATAAAACTATATTAAGAGGTATATTTAACTTAACAGGTCAGTGGACACAGGGTTAAGGAAAGCTTTATCATATGTTTACAGAACATGTTAATAGGAATTTACTCCACAAGAACTGAAGTATTCATCCATAATAGTTTAGTAGTTAAACTATATTAAGAAAGAACTTAAACTTAATTGCATCGTGGTCACATGTCGGTCATAAGATCTTACATATTGCAACATATTAATCACAACCATTTACCGAAAACATAACAATATACTAATTTATGAAGGTATAATATCAATATAATATCATAACATTTTTATCGTAGATCATCTTGGTCACTGTGGCTAACATCGGTTGTATGAAAGACAGCAAAGTTTTTAGCTTTGTTAAAGAAATATTTGATATTAAAGTTTATTCTTTGTTTTATTCATCTGGTTAAGACATTGGTTTTACCAGTCAACTTAATGAAAAAAAGTTCCATAAAATGTTCTTTCCGTAAATTTACAATGTCTTAAAATGGAAATTACTATAGATGGATCGTTATATTGGTGTTTTAAGGTTACGAGATTTTCTTTTAAGAAGCGCGGAGTTGGTAAATATTAAATATTGCTCACCAAAGCAAATTATAAAGTGGCAGGTGCTGATTTACTTTCGATTTTGGAAAAGGTGCTTGTAATTATCAAAAATGTAAGCTGTCCCACTTAAATTTATCGTGTAATGCAAAATAAGCTTATATTATTATATATTATGAGTTATAGCTGGAAACCGAAACTAAGGCACATGGAAATCAAGAACGATTATTTTGTAATATCAGTAATATTTTTTCACATGGTACTGCTGACCAAATCAATATTTCTCGCTGTAAAATGAGACTTTTAATTGTTGGAAAATTATGACACCCATACATTTTAATTAGCAATCTGTTCTTTTTGTCTTTGGTTTTCGTTTGGTTTTCGCTGGAAATTGAATATACAGACTTTGGTTCACAATCTAAGAAATCTTAACAGATTCTCTTGAAAACTATCTACTATGACATATTCATATCAAAAGATATATTATTGTGCCCAAGAAGGTTATATCTTGTTAAGAGTGCGACGTGTTTGTTTCGCTTGATTAGCGTCTTTGTTTGCTATGTGATCGCATTTTCTGATCGCACTTTTTAATTTTTTTTTACAATTTACCTTATATTGTCAGCCACAAACAATTTGAAAACGCGAAAACTGTCGATGACCGATAAGCACTTGTCGATTACCGATTAGCGAACGTACACTGCGTTTTGACTTCTAGAATTGGAAAGAAGCTTCTGATTTTGCACCTTCTTTTTAGCCCGTCCATTTCGAAATTCAGGTTTTCTTGACATACCCCCATACCCGCCCCATTTGTCATGTTGTTCTTGTTGTTGTTGTAAAGTGCCATTGTGTCGTGTCGTCGATCTCATTCGCAAATTATCTTTGTTTGCGAAATTGTAATTGTTTTTGCCGTGCACAATTCAGCAAGAAACCGAAGAAAAGGGCTGCTCTCGAAGTCGCATTACCCTCTGATAGTTATTATTTCTTCAACTGCGATCTTGACCATCCCGAAAATATAAAAGAAACAAAATCACTCGAAAGAACTGTAAATAAATATATGAAAATACACAGCTAATTAAATTATAAAATTTTCAGGTCGAGAAATAGATTATCGTAGTCGACCTCAAAAGATCGATGCGTACCATCGATGATTATTTTATAAATGCCCTCAAGAGATCGATGATTTTTTTCTCAGTGCATGTGGAGTGCTCAACAGAGCGGCAGCTTCACTATTGTTGTACTCGATAATGGCTTTTCTGTTCACTTTTTTACTCGTCCCCAAAAGCGGGGCGTGTTCGTTGCTTTGTGCTTTTGTTTTGCTTTGTTGGTGCTGCCTTAGCTATTATTTTTGTTTTATTATTTTATAATACCTTAACATAGGGTATTTAAATATTAGGCAGAACTTCAAATGACCTATCCGCAAGGTAAAAGGTACTGCACTATTTTTGCTCTTGATAACTTTTCAACACCTTTCCGGTGATTACTGAGATTTTCAGTGCTTGTAAGGTAAGTTTAAAAAATGCAATTTTTTTGGGTAAAGAACCTACGGATCTCGACAACCTATGGACCTGCAAATACACTACCTGTAAACTTATTTCTGGACCGTGTCCCAGTAGCAACACATTGAAGTATGCTCTGAGTCTGAGTTTCAGATTGCGATTCCTATTCCGATTCTGAATTTTGTGTGGGTTGCGGATTGCCGCCGCGTCGACTGTCATTAAATAGTTTGCATTTCGCTTTTTACAATTGTTTTTATGTTTTCTTTTATGCATTTGTTTTGCCTAACAATAAACGATGGGTGAACAACAAATGAAACACATGAAAGCGAAAATAGCAACTAAAACAGCAGTTCAATTAACTGATTTTGTGAGAAATGAAAGCAATCAGATTTCGATTATAGACCAAAGTGTAGGGCATAACTTGATAGCTAACTCTCGACTGGCATTGCATACATTTTCTTTTTTTAGTTCTGTAACAGAACAGAAGTCTCCTATGAATCTATGCTATGAATCTTTTGAATTCGCCTGACAATAGCTTTCAAATGGTGAGTGCTATTTTCCTATTCACTTTCGACGGAGAATGAATGACCGACCGCACAATCGTCCGATTAAGTGGCTCATTAGGCGCCGAGGAGGTCATGTGAGCCATTTAGGCAAATTGCATAAGCGATCCGATCCACTCAAGTGCTGTGCTGTCCCAGCACAATTACACGCCGTACAATGGGCGTTCGTAGACGAAGATATTGTGGCAGAGCACACCTGCGATGGAAACACCACCATCCCCCCCTGGTGGACTAATGGAATTTTAACGTTACGAAAAAGCCAGCTAACCAAAACCACCCACTGGAATCCAGCATCCAAGGACCAGGATTAATGCGAACGTGGGGCGCATGTTGCTAATGTATCTCTTATTAGCGGACATACGCATTCCCATCCCTCATTCTCGTTCCCGTTCCCCGGCTCATCCTGCTCATCCTGCTCATCCCCCAGTGTCCTGCATCCTGTGTCCACGGCTAATCCAGTGGAACATCATTTTGAGCACCTGTTTAATTGCGTTAATCACCAGGAGCAAACATTATTGCCCGCGCCATCAGATGGCGGAATGATTATGACTGGGGTCCTCGGACCCTGATTTCCACGCTTTTTTTCGCCCTCAGCACTTTGACCTTTATCCTGGATCCTTGGGGTCGCGGTAATGCTAATTTTTATGTACTTTTTCTGGCACGCAGCTGGATGGAAGTGTCGTTGTTTTGCCTTGGGACCTTAATATTCCTATCTTTAGTCACATAAAAACATTATCACAAAACGGCGACTAAGTCCAATATATGGGACATAGAAGTTCTTTGTTGTGTACCGATTTCAAAATAAGTTCAAATCCCAATTTATGGGATTTTACATTTTGTTAAACATTTAACGTTTTGTAAAACATCCTCTCCCAGAAAAAAAAGACCAGAACAAGCCAAGCTAAAATTGCCACTTCCTTCAGTCGAAATTTATACATATTAAACCGAACCGAATTGACGATGAGCAACTTCCAGTACATGTTTAAGGTTCTCATCGTGGGTGACACCGGCGTGGGCAAATCCTCCCTGATGATGCGTTTCACGGAGAACAAATTCCTCGAGAACTACATGTGCACGGTGGGCATGGATATCAGGGCGAGCTACGTGGAGCTGCTCGAGGGTAAGATGATGCTGGAGGTCTGGGACACCACCGGCGACGAGCGCTTGAAGTCGGCGATGCCGTCCTTTTATCATGGTGCCCATGGCGTACTGCTCGTTTACGACATAACGTCGTCCAAAAGTTTCGAAAACATCGGCGGCTGGCTGAAGGAGATAATGCGCATGTGTCCGGATAGGCCGAACATCCTGCTGGTGGGCAACAAGTGTGATGATCTGGTCCATCGCCAGGTGGACCCTGAGAAGGCCTTCCAATATGCCCGTCGTCGGGGATTCCACTCTGATGAGGCTTCCGCCAAGAGTGGCAATAATGTATATAACTTATTCCGTAAGTTGACATTTGACTTGCACGATCGGTATGTGAATCACGGATGGTTCGAGGACATTAGAGAGCTACCGGAGGAACCAATTAATCCAGCTGACACAGATCGCCAGGGGGGCAATGACCCCAATACCTGCTGTTAAGCACCGCGACTTCATTTGACTTTTTATCATTAATACATTTTACAATTTCTATAACACAATAGCACAACAAGCTCCGTAAACTTCTTGCCTAATGAAAAAATCAAATATTTGTAATGTGAAACGGGAAGTTTGCTAAAAATTAACATAAATAAAAGTTTCCCAGTTTGAATGCAGGTGGATAGCGCATTTTGTTACAAATTCAACGATATATGATGATGTTCACTTTTGCACAAGTATTTTTATTCCCATCGAAGAAATTCGATCATCAAAATTTGCGAAAAATGGCAAAAAATTTTAATTTCCAATTTTGAATACAGGTCGATAGGGAATTTTTCTATGAATTCAAAGAGGTATGACATTCCAATTTTGGACAACTGCTTTTGTTGCTATCGAAGAAATAGTGATTATTTTTTACCAAAAAAATAACATATTAAAAATATTGCCAAAAATCGGATATTTACAAACGGGGTTTTCTCCATAACTTGGCTAAAAACGTCACTATCACTACTTTTATGATTTCAAAAAATAAAAATTTTACCAAATTTTTGCATTTTTGATAAGGGGTACATCAAAATCATCAAAATTCGCGAAAAATGGCAAAAAATTTGAATTTCCACTTTTGAATACAGGTCGATAGGGAATTTTGTCACGAATTCAACGAGGTATGGCATTCCAATTTCGGACCTGTTTTTTTGTTGCTATCGAAAAAATAGTCATTATTTTTATCAAAAAATTGCAAAAGAAAAAGTCTGACTTTTTCCTTAAAACTTGGCCAAGAAAAGTGGTCTATTTAAAAATGTAACCGTTGTGTACTGTTTGTCATTTCGAAAGAAATGGAGGATGTGTAACTGCGTTTTACGAAAATCCTTCAATTATTATATCGTCAAATAGTTTGCCCATTCCTTTGTCCTAGACAATCAACCCCCGTGTTTTACGTGCGCCTTATTATCTAGCTCCTCCTCCAGGAACTTGGCAATCAAATCTTTTCGCAATTGCACGCCCCAATTTACTCGGGCTTACTTTCATGTCTTGGGAGAGGCCATATAAGTGGGCCGACAAATGGGTCCAAAAAATCAAAGGACCTTGCCTTCATCGCTATCGTCCTACGAGTTTAAGTGGGATAGAACGTCTAACATTATATACTGTTTATTATTGCATAAGTTTCTGTTTGGTATTATAACTATGGTACACCATTTATTCAAGTTATTCTAAAGGGCTCTTAACAAAAAAAAAAAAAACGTCATTTCAAAGTCATGCACATAATAATAAATAAGATGTTTTCTGTGGCAATGAAGTGTGTCAATGGAACGGCGACAGTTCTTACAAAGAATATGTATGTTTAAGCTACGTGTGCCAATGATTCGAGAGCTAAGGCGGTGGCGGATTTACCTTCTTGGCGTATTTAGAGAACAGCTCCGTCATCTTGCCAAGCAGTGCATCCTGACTGGCCGTCGACAAGTTACCGACGGCGTAGGTCCAGTTCTTCACCACGAGATCCGGACTGCAGGTGGAAAAATTGATCTCAGGCAGGAACTCCTGCGGTTTAACTTCCTGAGTGTTCTTCGCAAGCGATTTGTTTAACTGGTTGAGCTGCTGTGGCGTGCGGATTGTCAGCTGGGCGTTCGGCTTCACCTGCTTATAGATCTCCGACATGTGGTGCAAGTACTTGTGGCCCATTGTACATTGATTGTTTGGATCGGCGATCTTCAGATTGCGCATCTCGCGCAGAGCGTACTGCAGACCAAGGCGGCAGTCGGTCACTGCAAAATATATAGTTTTAATCAAATGTCTAAAGTGACTTATTTGAAAACGATTACCTGTGGCATTCAACTCCTTTGATACGCGAACCCAGGCGGTTCGCTTGTCCAGAGTGCTCGCCTGCTCGTAGGTATTTGGTTGGCTACGTAGTTTCTTACACAACTCAAACGCCTCAATGGGGGATAGATTGTGACAGGTGACATTTCTCGCTGGGGTCCACCGCTTTCGGGCGGTCGAGATATTCTTGTCTTTATGAGACTTGACGGTGGCGTTTGACGCTGGCTTGCTTTCGCTTGTTTCTTTGGGCACGGAAACGCCATCAGGTACAGGAATAGGTTGGGCATCGGGTGCCGAAGCCGGAGCCGGAGCTGGAGTAATTTGAGTGAGCGTAGCAACACTTCTCACGCTATTCAACTTGCCGGTAAGCAGGCGCTTGGCCTCCTCCGTCTCCCATGGCATGGGTTCTTTGGTAAGGCCCGTTAAAAGGCTGGTCGGTGCGGATTTGGTCTTATCGGTAGGATCGGAGGACGTTAGAGCCTCGTACATGCTGCAGCGCTTCACCTCCTCAGACATCTTGTTGTGAACTATATAGTAGTAGGGCTCGAGCGGATGGTAGCGCACATTGACCAGAAACCTGAGTTGCTCCAGTGCCTGCCACCAGTTATGTGGCCAGGGATTTTCGATGCCGCGCTCTAGATCATCCAGGTATGTGCGGAAGGCGAACTTAAACATTGACCAAATATCCCGATGATTGACTGCAAAAGAACAGAAAATTACTAATAAACTATTGGCTTATAACATTGATTAAACATACGATTTGGGAATTTAAGGCGGGCCTCCCGCCACACCTCCTGCTTCTCCAGATTCGTTAACTGGGGCGGAGCTTGAGCATATTCGCCAGGTCGCGGCTTGCGCAAATCGCAGTAGAGATGCTCGTGATTCGCGAAGAAGCGTATTACTGCCGGCAACACGTCCTTGTGCTTCAACCACTGGTACTTTAGCGCTATCTCGTCAAATTTGCCAAACAAGCGATTCGATTTTTCCCACACTTTTACGCTGGCCTTAAACGGGCGCATCAGTTCCGACATCGGCGCAATCATGGGGAACACACTCATGTTGCTCGCCAAAAATGTCCAGCATGCGCGCAAAGCTTCCTCTGCAGGAGAAAAGAAGATTAGTAACGTACGAGCCAAAGCTTCCAATATTTATAGTTACTCCTACCTGGCATGTGAAACTTCTTGGCGATAGCCTGCCAGAACTCAACACACTTGGCCGCCAACTGTGGATTATCGTTGTGCAGCTGCGGCACAGCCATCACCTCGCGGATCAGCGTCGCCGTCCTAACCATATTAAGATTATACCGAGTAGCCTGGTTGCAGCACCAAATTTGCAATACATTCCCAGTGGTGGCATTCTCGTGCAGACACACGGTTATGTCGCCGAGCGGCAAGTTCTCCGGCTGACTGCCAAGAGATGCGGATCCGGCTGCAGTTGCTTCCTTAGCTGGCTGTGATGCTGTTGTTGCCTTGGGTACAGTCGGCAATTTGGCTGGT
This sequence comes from Drosophila sechellia, assembly GCF_004382195.2. Taxonomy (NCBI): domain Eukaryota; kingdom Metazoa; phylum Arthropoda; class Insecta; order Diptera; family Drosophilidae; genus Drosophila; species Drosophila sechellia. The sequence goes on from NC_045954.1 coordinate 10,382,385, forward strand.
GTCGCCACTGGTGCTGATATGTTATCCATGTCCACTGTTTCTAGTGCTGCTCCCACAGATTTAGCCTGGCTTGCTAATGTGCCCCGTATTGTGGCATATTTGTCAGATGCAGCTTGTGTTGCAGATGTAGGAAATAATGCTGTTTTACGTATGTCTCGAGTTGTTTGTCCAGTGGCGGTTGGTGGCGTAGGTACAAGTAGCTCAGTTGCTGGTTCTGCTGCAGGTTTAGCCATCCTGGTTGCTGTAGGTACTGCTGCCGGTACGATTGGTTGATATTTTTTGGGGTTTCCTAGTGTTGTTGCTGGCAATTTGGACTTTGTTGGTATTGTTTTTGCTCTCGCTGGTTCCCCAGTTGGTGCAATAGGAGCAGCTGCAGGCGAAGATGTGGTTGACAGTGATCCCATTGGCTTGCTAAACGGAACGCTATTGCTCTTGCCATCCCAAGCGCATTTCAATCCCGGCTGGTGTATTTGTACCATAGGAGCTGCAGTGGGTGTTGGCAGATTGCTTTTAGCAGTAATATTCGATGGTGTTGTTATGGGTACAAAATTGGGCAGTGTATGTTGCGGAGCTGGTGAACGTATTGACGATGGATTTTGTGGCCTAAGCGTTCCGCTGAGCAGTTCTCCCAGTGGCGATACTGGCCCTCCGTATACCCTGTCTTGAGTTTGAGCTGGATTGGTTGGAGTCGTCGTTCGAATTACAGTGCGGGGGACTACTGGTGCCATTTGAGGGATACCGGGCATTTGAGTCTTCGTATGGAGCTTAACCTGTAAGCCAGGAATCTGTGGGATCTGTGGACGCACTTCAGGCGGCTTTGCGTTTAAGCCCGCCATCTGATTGGTGGTGACAATGGGGGACACGCCCGTTCCCATAGCTCCCGCCGCCTTGGACGAAATTCGTACGTTGGGCGAAAGCTTTAGGGGTATCTTATTTGCCGAGCTCACACTGGTGGCGGACGTGATCTTGGGAATCACAAACGTGGGATGAACTTGATCGGTCGATACACTCGAACTGACGTTGTTGGTTGCGGCGGCGGATGTGTTGTTAATGGCTGGCCCAGAGGACCTCCTGACATTGGGGAAGGTGGGGCCAATGCTTGTGGCAGTGCTTGCACTGTTAGAAATGCTTGTGCTGCTGCCTTTTGTGGTGGGCGGATAGACAATAGCCAATGGCATACGTGCCAGCGCCTGTGTTTTGGCCGGAGGTTCCCCCGCCAATGTTATGGCGCCGTTGGCAGTGCGCTTTAGTGCGGGACGGGCCGTGGAATGAGAGGCAACGTGCGTTAGGGCTTGACTTATGGAGCCCTCAAAGAACCACTTGTCTTGCAGCTGATAGCCAGATAAGCGCATGGCCTGTAATTCGTGGTAAAAGGCGCGCAGCAGCAGCCAGGTGACCTCGCAGCGCTCGTGACCGCTCATCACTTCCATGCCGACCTTCTGCCAGAACTCGTCGTAGCGCGGGGGTTTCACCTTTTTGTACAGTGAGTCCTCCGTCAGCTGAACTAGTTCTGGCATGTTGCGCATCGTGTTGATCAGCGCCACCACGCTGTGGAAGTGCTCGATGGGCTCGTGCCAACCGTTTTGCAGGTACTTGGAAGCCTTGCATACGGTGCCGCGCATGCGCTGTATGTGCGGTTCCATAAAGTCCATCAACCGGCACAGCTCCGAAGTGCCGATATGACGTGGGCGATGGATTAACTCCCATTCGTAGCGAGTCTGCAGCTTTAGCCAGCACTTCATCAGCTTGGTGGCTTTGTCATGGACTTCGTTGGAAATGGCACTCCAGATTAGGCCGCGATGTCGTGTGTTCTGATAGCCCGTATACGTGGTATCGTACAGAAGGGGATAGGCATTGACTGCCTCTATGAGGCGACGCTGTAACTTGCTGCAACGGTAGTTATAGGTGGGGTCCTCCTCGAGATCAACATCTATGATGTCAACTGGCGGAACCTCCACCAACTCCACATCGGGCAGGGTTTCACGCTCAACCACCTGCTCTGTTTCAATAATCTCTGTCGGCTGGGCCTTGTCGACAATCAGTGGGTATCTGGACACATGGGGATACAGGAAGCGCATCTCCTCCTCGTATTGCATGCAAGGACGCCAAGGACGCAGGGCCGCCTGATCGCTTTGGATGGCACTGCGATGAAAGGCCCTTAGACGATGAACATGGCGCTGATATTTATAGCGCAGCTCTGACCAGGCTGCCATGCAGTTGTCCATATTAGTTGCCAGGCGGTGGGCGATTTTTTTCCATTTTCTCTCCCTTTGAGCGACGTCATGGAATTTCGGATGCCGGGTGTCATACAATAGCGGCTGGTGGCGTACCAAAGCGATGAGCCGCCTCTCAGCCATATATCTTTGCAGGATGCCGCCATCCCCAGATTCCGGATAAGTGCTTCTGCTGAACGGATTTGGGGCCTTATCGTCATCCACGCCATTCGTCTTTTGACCAATTGTGTCAGCTTTGAGGAAACAAAAACGGAAGTTAGTTGAACGGAAGACCACGTAACCAACTGTCGGACTTACAAACAATGATCAGGCAACCATTTTCGTTGGCAACTGGCTCCTCCTCCATGTCCTGGACACCGGATAGCGCTCCAATCTTGGGTTAAGCGCGCTCTTTCCCCACACAAACCGTCGAGAATTCTCGAGACGGAGAAACCGGTGGCCAATCCGCTGGAACTACTGCTATATCTTCACTCTTTTGTAGCAAAAAACCACTTGGAGATGGTTTGGGAACAACTTGCAACTACAGGATTATTAATTGCAAGCATAGATTTCTACGCAAATAAGGTTTCTTGCGACGCCAGAAAGTCGGCGGTTGCAAACGCGAATTGCTCGAGAGTGTTATCGACCACCGATGCCGTTATCGAAACATTCGATAAATATTTGGATTTGAATTTGTATTGCTAACCATTTTTGTTTTGTGTTTTCCATTACATTTAGGTGTAATAACCTGCATAACCTTATTAAGTTCAATATTTGTAAAGCCACAGTTTATTTGCGACCCATATGGATATCAGTCAAGCGCTGAGAGCAGAGTACTTCGTTAAGTTCTCCCACTTGCGAGCACTACAATCTCTTCGTTCTGGCAACGCCGCTACCAGTCAGCTGTTCAGCCGGCCCGTTTTTCAACGAATGTTTTCATAACGCGTTTTTCATTCAAATTCAATTGAATTGAATTAATTTACAACCAAATATCGCTTCGAAACATGTGGGCAAGAACAAACTGCCTCTGGCGCAGTGTGGGCCGCCTGGGTCGTCTGGGCCGCCAAGTATGCACGACGAGCGTTTCACAAGCGCGAATTTTCGCGGACCGAGAGAATCAGTTCGCCCATGGAATCCTTATGGATTCTCTCAAACCGTATGCAATACTGCGTCCTCGGGACTCCGCCTGGCAGGAGTTGCCCGCCTCTGAAGGCTTCATGCGACCACAGCCAGACGTCAGTGCTGCCGATCTCTATGCGGACTTTTTGGGCCTGGTGAGGCACTGTAACCGCATGAAACTACAGATCAGCGATAACCTATACGAAGCATTCACCCGTTGCTTCTGTGAGCAACTGCATCGCCTTACGGATGAACAGCTCCTTGGTTCGCTTAGTGCCTTGGCCGAGCTGCCCGTACCGGAATCACCCAAAGCCAAGAACTACATGGAGATATGGAATACCCTGGACATCGAGTGCTGTCGCCGCATCGAGCGTTGGTCCAGTGAACAATTGCTACTCGTGAGCGATGCCTGGTATCGTCTTGGTCTGGTCAGGATCGGCGAGTACGTGTGGCTGGCGCTGAAGAAGCTGGGCCGCAAGCTGAGAAAGCTGCCGCCTGAGCAGCTCGTTCACTCCATGTTCCTGTGCAATCTGCTGCGCCGACCCGTCTTCGAGATGTTCGATTTCGAGTTGAATCTTGCCCGCTGCGTGGATCAAATGACGCTGCCCGAACTGGGCGTAATGGCCATGGGCTTCTTTAAGACACAGACGCCCATCAGAAATCCGGAGCTGTTGACGCAACTGTATCAGCGATTAGACAGCGAGCTGGACACCGTGGAAGACATTGTCCTGGTAGCGCTGCTCAAGGTGCTGCGGTACAGCAGCAAGCTGCCACAAGTGGAGCCGCTAAAGCAGATGCTAAGCGCTCTGGAGTCGCAAGTGGATCGCGTTTCCCTGCTCACGTGCCTCCACATGGCTCTTCTGGGCTGCGAACTGCAAACGTGCAATGATGCACTGGTGGAGCGCATACTGCTGAGATTCGAGCGTGAGTTAGAGACTGCCCGCCTAAAGGATATGGAGCGCATTTGTCTGGTAATGGCCCTTTTCAATATTTCTACTAAGTCGGGTGTGGAACGCCGGTTGGCAGAAAGACTGCCCGATTTACTGCGCCAGCGAATGGAGGAGATACTGCGCCATCCTCGCTGTTTCTCCAACTGCCTTCAGTTTCTCACAATGCGTGGTGTTTACGATCTTGAGCTTTTGGGCGTGGCGCTGGAGCCGCGTTTCCTGAAGCATGCGTACCCAAGCGGATTGCCCGGCCGTGAGTACTTCCATTTGGACGGGTTCGCACGCCTCCTGGGGCAGGAATACCAGGGAGCACTGGTTACCGAGAAGCAACGCCTGCAGATGGGCCGCATGTACACGCAGTACATCCCCGATCGGGACGGGCGCTTCAAGCTGAACAGTACCGATCGCATTCTAGTGGAAATACGGGATGCGATCGCCATGATCCACCGTCCCGTGACCTTCAAGCACATCCTGCCGCAATACGATCGATGCGATGTAGTGTTCTGCTACGACCGCCGGCAACGGAAGGCGGTGTCCATAAGTGGTGAGGCCTGTCAGGATTACAGCGGTGAGATTCTCACCCGGAGGCACTTACTGGGTGAGAGGAGGGCTGCGGATGACCAGCTGGTCACCGTGATTATCGTTATTGCCGGCTGGAACAACGTAATCCGCGATAAGGAGCGGTTCACCGGCCAAATGGATATGAAGCTAAGGCAACTGCGGCAATTGGGACATCAGCCACTGGTGGTAAGCTTTTCTTTATTCTATGTTACTTATATTAAAATGAAAACATCCTCATACTTCGAACAGTACGGTCAAGCAAGTGAATGTCTCTGTCTCTTTCATTTTGAATTGAATTTATATCCTTTTTATTCACAAGCTCTCTCTCTTTCTCTTTTTATACGAAACGAACCTATTTAAATGTACCAATTTTATATATCTCCTTAGACTGCGTGTTGTATTATTATAATTATTTAATTATCTAATATTTTCCTGCCTCTTCCGCAGATCTATTGGCACGAGTGGCGGGAACTGGAGAACTCAACTGACCGCCAGGACTTTCTGAGACGCCGCCTTAGCCAAATGGCAAAAATTTAGCAGGAAATAAAAACGGCAATAGAATTGATATTAGTCAGTCATTAGCATTATCTGAACATTGTACAGGCACAACACTACGATCTAGTAATTATCTAGAAAAAAAAGGAATAATTATCGAATATTTAATAATGACCGCCCGCGGCCGACAACTACTAGCACAGCGTCTTGCTCCCGGATCCCCGCAATCGGATCGAATCGGACCGCAGCGGACCGTTCGTCGCGATCCATTGGATGGCGGTTGATGGCGTCGTCAGAGGGTGGCGCTCAACGCTCGCTTGGTGTACTCATAGACCACGAACAGGGTGGCCGTGGCTGGAATGGTGCGCAGGACAGATGGCAGCAGGCCACGGTAGAGTGCCAGGACGCCTTCGCGACGGACTATGTCCGCTCCCACGGCGAACATGCTCTCGTTGAGGTTCTTCACCTGTATGCGGCTCTTAATTACGTCTGCAGGAAACGTCGACGTCCAGAGGCAGACGCCTCCAATGGCGCCGGCGATCATCGTACGTAGCGGTCCAATATCATCTTTGGATTGATCATCCCTGCAAAGGAAAATAAGAATTATGCCAAAGTAAATAACAATTTAACTTCCATTTGAATAGACTAACGAAGATCAAGTTATGTATGTTCCTAAACCAATGCCATTGTGATTTAGTTTGCTGTCTAGCTAGGGATTTTGTTAAGATATTGTTAAACAAATTTTGTAAATGACTAAATTTAACTATACTGCCAATTTGTATGATAACTGAAGAAGAACGTTTGTTGTTCACTCGTAAATATTAATCTCATTAATCTCTATCTACGGAATTTATTTGTACTCACCTGCGGAGTATTTCACGCGTTCCCTCGTAGCTGCCGAAGAAAAAGAAGTACCCGGGCATCTCGCGCAGGAAAGTCGAGCTCAATCCTCGATAGAAGCCTTTGATGCCTGCAGAGAAGAGATTAATCAACGGGTTAGGCCATTGGTAGTTAAGAAAATAACGGAAATTGACACGTGAGGATGGGGCTGTCTATTGAATTCGCTTGAACATCAATCAAAGGCGAAACGGAAACGGGCACACATAGGAAAATTTCCACTTGACTGATAGTGGCCCAATCATGTGCATTGGCTGCAACTGCACGTTCCGCTTCCCGTTTTCCGATGCTTTCCAGCTATACTCGTAGTAGTAGAACCCCAGTATACCCTAGATGTGTACAGATCTATCTCGCACTACGTCACTGCTGTGCGTGGCATGTTTCGAGCTGCTGTTCGATGTGGCTATGAATAGTCTTATCAGTTTCCATAGAAATCCCTATTTCGCTTTTCGCAATCTGCGTAGTAAATACTCAATATTTATGTTTTGGAATATAACGAGAGGAATGCCAGCCTTCCTCGTGCTCGATTAGATTGGATTGACTGGCTTTTTATAGCCTTAGCTGCTTTTCATTGGCTAATGCTTCCTGTTTATTGCTAAAGCAATTTGGAAAATATTCCAAAAATGCCTTAAAAAGCACTATTTTCAAAATATTTTATGACCCGCAGATTAAGTTTGAGACAAATTAGATCATAAAAAGTGTAAAGTTTCGTATGTCAGACGAACAGTAGACCTATTAAAAATTTTTGTTACAATTTCTAGGGTATTTAATGAAAGGTGATCTGCAGAGATTATGGTTCTTAAAGATAGCCAGCATTGCAACGTTTTCAAGATCGCATTACCCTGGCATTCACTGGCGTAATTGAAGTCCCTGTGTATTGAATGCAAAATGAGTGCTGAAGTTTTGTAATTGAATGAGCGATAAGAAGTTTTTGCCAGGCGATAAGGTCGGCCAAATCGAGTCACTTCTAATCGCCATTGAAGTTATGTTCGTAAGATCATAACTACAATTATGTATCTGAATTGAAAGTTAAATTAAACCGCCATCAGAACGTCGGTGGATCCGGCAACACCAAGTGGATCCGATCCCCAACCATGTGGAGTGCTTCATTTGTGTGGGTGCGATGCGTATCTGTGCTTATATCGCGCACTGCGATGCGATAATTTTGAATTATTAGGAGGAACAGATCGCCGAAAGCCACGCGGAGATAATCTAATCGGACCGCTCGAGGCACGAGAACAACAACAATGGGTTTCCCGGTCGCCCAAGGCTACGCCCCCCACAAAAGATTCCGGGATAAGTGCGATCGTTGTGAATCATTGTGTGTCAATATATCCATCCATTTAATTTGGGCATTTAATAGTGCCCTAGTACAGTGAAGACACGTAACAGTGAACTGCAAATAGCTTCTGAGTGGACAAGAAACTAATTTTAGATTTATGGGTTTTCTGGTTCCTATGTTCCTTATTAACTTTTTAGACTCAATTTTGGTTCAGTTAAGTTTATATATGATGTGCACTGTACTTTCAATTCACTCAGATGTGCTGACCATTATTAAACTCAAACGATCATCAGAATCATGATAAATTCAATATGTTTGAAAGGTTATATACGAATGCTTACTCGGACGTTATATGGTCTTTAATTTAGGGAATATAAGTTTTATATAGTTTTTAGTGGTGTAGTGATCAAGAAAATCGGCAATCACTTGTTTGTTTCAGTTCGAAGATACAAAAGTATCTAGATACAAACGTAATTTAATAGATACAAAGCCAGGACACTCACCCTCGGTCCGCCAAATGTAGCGCGTCAGTGTCCAGGGTGTTCGTATGTCCTGCGGATGAGCCGGTTCAACGAAGTGCTTCATCTCGCGCAGCGCCTGCAGCTTGCACTTGATCAGCTCCGTGGGGCAGAGGGTCAGTGTGGAGAAGCAAGCGGCCAGGGAACCGGCGCAGGCGTTCTGCACGGTGGTTAAATCGCCAGCCGTCTCCTTGCCCACGCAGAAGGCAACGAATTTCTGGCATCCACCGTAGGCGGCGAACAGCACCGAGTTCTCGGCCACATTGGCGAATACGGCCGGAACGGAACCGGCGTACAAGCCGCGCAGGACGCCATCCTTGCGGTATGTGCTCAAAAAGCAATCCAACATGCCGCGATATGCCTCCGGAAAGGTTTGCAGCTTGACCTTGACCGTGTCGAGGGGCTGGGACACATACACCTGGGCTGCTCCGCCCAGGGATCCCGCCAGAAAGTCGATCAGACCCTCGACGAAGTTGATGTTGTTGCCCGTACCGCCACCGTGCATGTCTAGACGTCGTACGAATCGCAGGAAACCGCCGACCACGAACAACAGGCCGTCGCGTACCGCTCTCAGCGTCGATTTCACACTGATCGGCCTGTTCAGCCAGCCGCTCTTCTTTTTCTCACCATCGGTTTCTCCATCTTCCTCTTGTCCCTCCTGTGGGTGGGGATGAGTGGTGGGGTGTATGAGCGAGCGGTCCAATAGGGTTGTCAGCTTTCGTTTACACATCGCATGAGGGGAGTGTTCCCAATTCCACGCCAAAAGTGTGGTGGAATTGAAATCACTCATAGATTGTCGCAATATAATTTATTCTATTGTGGGTATTGTGTGTAATTCGATCAACCAAGGCAGCAGAATAATATTATTTTAATGATCAAATTAATATTCTAAACGAATATCACAATTATATATATGTATACAGATTCCGATGGTCTAATAGATTAACACATAATATTATAAAAACTAACGTCATTTTATATAAGATTTCCATCTGTTAGTCGATATAAATATTTCCATGATCGATAATTTCGATAGGGTCGATTAGCATAGGCTGTCATAATCATTATATAAAGTGAATATTTCTTTTGTGTGCGTGATAGTGTTATACTACAAGTGATCAGTTGATCGATCAGCTACCTATGCTGCCAAATTGATTGCGATAACTTGATCGAAGTGAATGTATCGATAGCTTGTTCGATCGCTCTCGACAACTCTACCTGCAGGGCGCGTTCGTAGGCCTCGATGATTTCGTCGGGCGTCATTATCAGCACGCTGCTACCCGCCTGACTGCTCCCAATTCGGGGGGGCGGCGGGGGCATCTCTTCATCGTTGGGTGGCGCCTCGTCGGTCGGCTCGCTCTTCGGGTGGCGCTGTTTGATCGGTTCCGGTTCGAGGGGGGCCGGCAGCGGTACGAATTCTGTCGCTTCGCTGCCGGCCTCTTCGCTATCTCCATCTTCATTATGGTTGCTGCTTGGCGCTGCGGCGCTGGCGGTGTCCCGCTCGCACTCGCTCATGGGCACGGGCGCGAGAAAGGGATGGGGCGCTGGGTCCGATGGTCGTGCTGTCCCTTTCTGTCCCTGCTCGAGCGATTTCCGGGAGAAAACGGCAAATTTTTGGTGTATGTTAAAATTTGTTATATTATTTTCTGGGTTTCTGAGATTGTTAATGAAAAGCCGGTGGGTTTGTGGTTTCCTTTCAAATAATTGTTCGATTTACGGTTTATTAATAATCGATAATTTGATTACGCCATATGCATATATAGGTGTATATATATCATGTGGATCAGATCAGCGATCTCTCTCCCCTTCTCTCTTTGTGTCTGAGTGTGTTTGTTTATAGTTATTATCATGGTTTTTGGTTTTTTTGTTTTTTATTTATTATTTTTTTATTTTCATTTGTTGTATGTGGTGTATATCTCGTTTCATGATGCTGTATTTCCTCTCCTTTATCGCCATCTACGCTCTTATATAAAGTTAATAATTTACATTAAATCATAACTTAGTTGTACAAATTTAGTACAGTTATGGGTAGTTTATATCGATATATAGCCCCTATGCCATACTGGATACGTATTATTTATAATTAAAAAGTACTAAAAAAAGACTTCGAATACTCGAATACTCATTCTGTTAAGTGTTAAGATGCTTGAGCTAAGTTCCTGATCGGTCGCGTATTGTATCTATGCATATTCTGCTTTACTTATATAGTGTGCATCTTCTTGTGCCGCTTTTTTTTATACTCGTATTCTTTGGATCGCTGAGTTTGCAGTTTTGGGATGGGAAAAGCTGAAGATGGGGATTGGAAAGCCGAATTTTGGGGATCTTGGAGTTTCCGCCCACTTGTAACACTTTGTACTCGTTTATATGCATTTACTTTCACTTGGTGTAAAAATATTATTATCAACATCGTTTCTTATATCATTTATACCTTTTTTTTCTATCCAAACTCAGCGGCGAATTTGCGTTTAAAAAAATGTTCTCATCAGCTTATGTTTTTTATCGTTATTTATGTTTTCTGTCGCATTCATATCTGGGTTATATTTATATATATATATATATATATATTTATAGTAATTATGCTTCCTATACAACTATACATATTTCTTTTCTTATTATTGTGTACAAATACAAAATCGACTTGCCAGCCGTCGAATGCCAGAGAAGCAAAACATAAAATACACTTAGACGTATTGGCACACATTTCGAAATGAACATTCGAAACTTTATAATTTCGTTTCAGATGATTCAGTAAATCGCTTAAAATGCACATACTTTTTGACTAGACAGAAATTGTAAAAAAATAATCGCAGTTGCAGCTTGAAGGTACATTAAAATGAATTCTTAAACTATTTTTAAAAAATCAGTAAAAAGAATATGGGGTCTCGTAACATAGTCTTATCTTTTCATTTATTTAAATTTGTGTTTGCGAACCCTTTGAGAAGTATTATGCATTATAATACATATTATCAAGTATAGGTTCTTTGAAATCTGCAAAAAACAAAAGGACTAGTCGGAAAAAAAACAAACTATAAATTAAACTACTGCATTTCGCTGGCGCGGTTCAGGATGTCCTCCACTTGGAGCCCACAAAGTGCACTTTAATCCGAACGTCCCTGTTCCCGATACGCGATTTCCGTTTTCCGATTAGTAGTAGGCGGGGAAGGGATGGTAGTTCGACGGATTGGAGGCGTGATGGTTGGCGGATGGCAGAACGGGCGGTGGCCTAACGCCCGGATGGTAATTACTAGACGCCACCTGATGGTAGGCTCCAAAGCTCCTGGCCATGTGGCGATTTTGGGCCGCTGCCGCCGCCGATTCGCCCAGGAGGCGTGACTGATCCGCCGTGCCCAGCAATCGATTGTTTTGCTCCATCAGCAGATGGGCCGTGGGATCCACCAGCAGGCGGTGCTGATCGGCCGCATTCGAGGCGGCCAGTATGCGATGCTGCTCCACCGTCGACAGCAGTCGATGGTGCTCCAAGCTCTCGCGACTCTGGTGCTGCATCTGCGAGGAGAGGAATGAGCGATTGTTGCCCACCGCCATGTTGGCCGTATTCGGTGTCAGATCCAGCGAGGCCATGCGCAGCATATCGTGATGCGTGGGATGGTTGTAGGGTAGTTGCGGTGGCGACGACACGACATAGTTGGCCGTGCGGCTCAGATCCACCGATGTGGTCTGGTCGTGCTCCTGCTCGCCCAACTGCTCGCTGAGCATGTTGTGCATGGCGGCCGCCGACTGCTGGTGCTGCTGCATCGCATGGTGCTGGCCATGACCGTGCTCCTGTTGGTGCACAACCGAAGCGGCACCGGCAACACCACCGCCACCGCCGCCCACCACCGCACCGCCCGCCTGCTGAGCCTGCTGGCTCTGCTGCTCGCGATCGGAGAGTATGTCGTAGATGTGGTGATGGTAACGACTGCTCGGCAACTGGAAGTTGTGATGGTAATTGCTGCTCGCCGCATTCGATCTGGAGCTCATGTCCAGTCCCTGGAGATCGGATAGATCGTTGGCGGCACTGGCCGCCGCTGCCGCAGCAGCTGCTGCGCTGGCCGCCGCATTGCCACCGTTGCCGGCGCCACCCTGGCGGTACTCCGCCGGCGAGTCCAAGTCCTGGCTGTTGTACTTTAGGTTGCTGGCCATGCTCTCGTACTTCGAGTACATCAGGTCGATCTGCGATTGCGGGAACTTCATGCGCATATCCTGGCCAGCGCTGCTGTTAATAAACAATATAAAATAAAATATTAATTTAATTTAATAATAGAGCATGCAAAATAGGACGAGCATCTTCACCTGTTCTGTGGCATTATGCTGTTCTCTTCGTCGCTGGACATCTGGTTGTGCCGCGAGATGTTCTGCCGCTGGCGCTCCTGGTGCTCCTGCTCTTGGACCGCCCGCTTGTGGCGCATCATGTCGCCGTTGAAGTTGTAGCGCGGTATGCTCGGCGATGAGGCGGGCGAGATAAGCTCGTGTTCCGGATAGGTGCTGCCCACGCTGGAGGCGTTCCTCCTCTGCGGTTGAAGGGCGGGTAGTGGCGATGAGGCGGACATGCTGTTGGCCCCGCCTCCACCGGCACCACCGCCTCCTCCTCCGCCGCCGCCGCTTGAGCTGCCCGCCGGAGTGCTGTTCGATCCGGGACCACCGCCGCCATTGCCAGCGCCAAACATACCGCCGTAATCTCGACCCGGTGATATCGGCGGTGGCGATGGCGGTGTGCGGTGGTGCGACGAGGAGAAGCCATCTGAGTCCGGGTGCTGCGGACGGGGCGTGCTGCCCGCATCCACGTCCACATCGTTCTGATTCTGGTTACTCTGCGGATTCGTCGGCGTCGAGGCGCTGGGCGATATATTGCAGGCACCCTGGAACATTGGCAGCGGTGGTATCTGCATCGGAAAGCTGCCCAGATTCTTCATCATCTTTAGCTCGTTCTCCAGGTTGTCCATGCCGCCACCGATGCCACTTCCATTCGCCCCGCCCGAAGATCCCCCGCTGCTTCCTCCTCCGCCGCCACCACCGCCTCCTCCACCCGTTCCACCGGCACTGCCCGCTCCAAAGCGCTGCGACTCGGGATCCACGTGGGCACTCATGGGACTGTCGCTGTTTATGTGGTTGTCGGTGGGAACCTGTGGGATATGTACAAGTGTTATATATCAAAAGTCCTTCTATGATAATCAAAATCATCATCAAAATTTTCGAAAAATGGAAAAAAAATTATTATTTTTTAGCAAAAAAAAAAACAAATAATAATATTGCAAAAATTCGAATATTTACAAATGGGGTTTTCTCCATAACTTGGCTAAAAACGTTATCACCGCTATCATGAAGACTGTTTTGTGCTGCTAATAAGCATAGCTAACTATCCCTATCACTACTTTTATGATTTCAAAAAATAAAAATTTTACCAAATTTTTGCATTTTTGATAAGGGGTACCATCATCAAAATTTGCGAAAAATGGCAAAAAAAATGAATTTCCAATTTTGAACACAGGTCGATAGGGAATTTTGCTACGAATTCAACGAGGTATGCCATTCCACTCTTGGACAAATATTTGTTTAGTTATGTCAAAAAACTAACTATTTTGGTTAAAAAAATCAGGTAATTATGGTAAATAAGGCCGATCATTAAACTACTATGTTTTTGTATAGACTTCTTCAGGTGACACATGGCATATGGGCACTCACCTTGAGGTCGCTGCTCTCGCTGTCAATCATATTGCCAACGGAGTTGAGGGCTGCCTCCACGAGCATGCTGGCCGACGAGGAGCCACCGCCGACGCCCACGCCCACGCCGCCGCCAACTCCGCCCACGCGGGCATTGGCGTTGTTGTAGAAGGAGCTCATGAAGGACTGCGAGTGGGCCAGGGAGTTCATCTGCATCTGGGGCTCATCGCCGCCGGCAACGGAACCGCCGCCGGTCGCAGGACCCGTTGGCGTTTGTCCGCCGCTGCCACCGCCCGCGCTCCCGCTGCCTGCTCCGCCGCCGTAGTGCGACATGGCCGCTGCTGCGGCGGCGGCGGCTGCAGCATTGTTGTTCGATTCGACGACGTCCAGGAAGGAGCTGTTCTCGTCCTCCTCGCGGCTGTGGGCGCTGTGCTGGTGCTGCTGGTGCGGCTGATGCGGCTGATGCGGCTGGTGGGCGTGGGCATGGGCATGGGCGTGAGCATGGGCGTGGCTGGCGCTGGCACTGCTCATCAGGCGGGCGAGGAAGTCACGGTTCTGGCCTAGCAATTTGCTATGCTCATCGACGGCGCTCGGCGGCACAGCGAATCCCAGATCCGGACCTGGACCGGAACCACCGGACAACTGGCCACAGGCACCACCACCACCAGGGCCACCGGTGTCGCCCGGGGCACCGCCTCCACCACCCGCTCCCTCGCCACCGACATCGCTGGAGTCCTGCACCTCCTGGATCCACTTCTTGCTGCCCTTGCTGACGACCAGATTTTGGCCGAGAGCGGCGTTCATGGCGGCCGCATGGCGGTAGTCCTGCTGGCCCGCGCTCTGGCCGGCGGGATGCTGGTGCGGGTGTGCGTGCGAGTGCGAGTGGGCGTGGTGCGTGTGGGCGTGCGCATGAACGTGCGAGTGGTGCGCTTGGTGGGCGTGAACGTGCGGATGGTGTTGCACAGCCGAGCCGCCGCCAACGCCGCCACCGCCGCCACCGCCACCACCGCCGCCACCATCGTCGTCGTCCTCGTCGTCGTCCTCCTCCTCGTCCATGCCCACGCCCACACCGACGCCCATGTGGCCCATCATGTGGCCCAGTTTGGCGGGATCCTCGCCGGCTCCGGCCATCGCTGAGACCGCTGCCGCAGCCGCCACCACCTGTTGCACCTGCTGCTGGGCACTCAATCGCTGGGCGGTGGTGGTGAGGAAGGACTCGACCAGGCTCAGCTGGGCGTTCTGCTTGCGACGCACATGCTCCAGCCGTGCGTTCTCCACCTCCTCGTCGTCGGGATCGCCGTGCAGCTGCTGCTGCTGCTGTTGTTGCTGCTGTTGCTGCTGCTGCTGGTGCGGCAGGGCATGGGCGTGCAGCTGGTGCGGATGGTACTGCGGATGCTGCTGCTGCGGATCGTGATGCAGCTGCTGGTGCTGCTGGTGGAGATGGTGCTGCTGCTGCTGATGCTGCTGGGCGTGTTGCTGTTGCAGCTGTTGGTGCTGCAGTTGCTGGGCGTGGTGCTGTTGGTGCTGTTGCTGGTGCTGCGACTGCTGCTGCTGCTGTTGCTGTTGCTGCTGGTGGAGATGAAGTTGCTGCTGGGCCGGCACGACCGGCTCCTTCTTGCGCTTTCGCTTGCGAGCGCCCGAGGAGGCGACGGCCGAAACGGAAGCGGAAAGGGAGGCCGTGGCCGATGGCACCTTGTCGCCGAATATGCTGGAGATCTTCGAGCTGAGCAGCGAGAGATTGGGCTCGTTGCGACACAGGTCCTTGATCGACTTGCCGCTCTTCTTGATCGCCTCGAATAGGTTGTCATCGCTGAACTCCGCGTCGCTCTGCAGCGATCCGCTTAGCATGGAGCTCTGGTCCTCGAGGCTCTTGCGCCGCCGGCGCGGTGCTTGCTCTGTGAACGAGGAGGGGGAGACGACGGCCGCATTAGGGCGTGGCTGCGCCTGCGCCGATGCCGCTGAAGCCGGCGTAGCCGTCGCCGTCTGCTTACCCAGAAAATCGACCTTCATGCCGCCGGAATAGGCATCGAAGGTGTAGGCCACGCTCCGCTCGATCTTGGGCATCTGCTCCTGGGTGTAGTTGTGCACCTTCTTATAGTGGAACTGCAGGCACTGCTTGGTGGTGAACGCCGCATTGCACTCCGGCTCGGCGCATCTAAAACGGATATATCAGTTGATTAGTATAGCCACAACATCGGGATCAGAATGCAGTAAAAGTGCACCCACTTGAACGGCCTGACGCCCGAGTGGGTCAGCATATGGATCTTGAGATTGCTGCGGTTCTGGAAGAGTTTCTGGCACCGCGGACAGCTCACCACCGTCGAGTTGCGGCTGTGCACCTCCTTCGAGTGGCGCTGCAGTGCCGCTCGCGATCCTAGAAGTTTTGAACATAATTTACACTGAAAATCTCGTAAAACTTCAGCCATATCTAAAATGAAATTGTATGAAGAAAATGAAATTTCGGATTGTGGTGATTTTGAAAGAACAACTTAGTGATAATCCATAACCAGAAACCAACCCAACAACGAACGAACCAACGAACGTACAACGAACATAAAACAAAAGCCGAATCACATAAGGCACGAATCACAAGACTATCGTTACTTTTGGAGGATCTGGTTGGGTTGGGCCATAGCAATCATAAGTTCGGAATGGGACCATACTCTATTACAAAACAAATGGCAAAAGAAACGAAACTCCAACCAAGGCAAATCATTCACTAAAAGCGTTTACACAATGCAGGCTACGATCTGGATTGGTACTCAGTATGCACTATGACTGAAGGACTGATATATTGGAATACTTGTAAATATATTTTTTTATTTTCTACTAAAAACTTTTATCTCGAACTGATGAATGCAAATTTTAGAGAGAGTTGGATTTAACAGAAGCTCTTTGATTTTTTGTATTGAATTCTTATATGGTAAACATTAGTATTAGTATTAGCAACTCATTTTCCTCTTCCTTTTCATTAAAACAATTCCTTTCTTCATTAACTATCCATTATAACTTCCTTATAATTTTTGAAACGCTAATATCGAATCAAATAAGTTCAGTCACTTCAGTGCGGATCTAGGATGTGAATGCAATATACGATATTTCAATTATGATTTATAGCATATACATAACATAAAACAAACCAACCGATAAAGGTTAAGTAAATAGATATAATAAACCAATTTAGCGGATGTACAACCAAAAAATTAGCAACCAAAGAGATGAGCGATCGCAGATGCTTTTAGTGTTACACATATCGCGATGTTGCTGTGGTGGTGACTTTGAGGTGTTGTATCTTTGTTAGTACAGCTAGATTTACAGCTAAGCGACTTTATACGATATTAGTTCATTTGACATTATTGTGTGGTTCTATAGTTTTTGTGGGTGTGTTCATATGAGCAAATCAAGGTCACGGTTACCACTTAAAATTTATATAAATTTCCACTAAAAGAAATCAAATTATAAGCCCCATTGTGTTCAAGGACTTAAAATAATATTAAATCAAATACGACTTTTAAAGGTTATAGTAAACCCTACATTACATTTTTAAAAAGAAAATAAATGGTGTTTTACTTTTTAATAATTATATACTCCGGCTCGACAAGTAAACAAAACGTAAAAATCATTGTGGAAACTGTGAACTCGATTCGCTGTTGTTGGTACAATCAAATACAAGTAGGTTGATTTATGCAAAAGCAGTTGGACGGCATTCGCCGGTATACATACGACATACGCTATTTATGCTATTTATGATATATATGCTATACAATCGATACGACATACTATACACTAGACACGAGCTTACGACATACGATATGGCAGTCAGTTGGCCTACGATGCGGCTACGTTATATTGGGTTACGTTACGCATACGCAATGGTGTACGATCACAGTTACGGTCTAGATAATTTGGGATCCTGCGAGCGTTCCGCTGGCAACTTACCGCTGTGCATGCGCTTAATGTGCGCCTTCAGTTTCTGCGGCTGGCAGAACTTGCGACCGCAAAAATCGCACACCGGTCGCGATCGATTCGGATTCGAGGCGCATCCGTAGGTGCGATGCATCTCCAGGTAGTTGAGCCGCAGGAAGAACTTGCTGCAGAATTGGCACTGGTACGCCCCCTTGCCGTCGTGCTTCTCCGCCGCATGCTTCATGATGTTATCCTTGCCCAGCACCGGTTCGCCGCACACCTTGCAATGGTACTTGCGGATGGTCAGGCTCATCGAGGGATCGTGGAAGACGGAGCAGTGGGTGCGATAGTACAGGGGGTGCTCGAACTTCAGATTGCAGCCGCCGCAATCTGTGTGGGTGGAAACAAAACTTTGATTAGTCCATGTCTCTAATGGACGGAGAAATCTATTTGCTAGCATTGGTAGCATTCTCTAAACAGATGCAACATTTAAACGGGCATTTCGTGGGATACATACTCGTCTTTTCCGTGTGCTTTTTGCGCCACATGGTGTTGCAGTCGTCGCTCCAGTAGAGCAGCTCCATTCCATTTCGCAGATCGCGACAGCTGACGAAATACGCCTGCCGATCGATGGACACCAGGTTGACGTTGCGCTCCTCGTAGCTGGGAGCCGGTCGCACGAATCGCAGCCAATTGGAGGCGTTGGGATTGTCGCAGCACAGCAGATACGACTTGTCCGCGCCGGCCTCGCACATCTCGAAGATCCACTTCATGTCGCTGCCCTCGCGCACCTCGCCGGTCTGCACTGGCTGTCCGATCAGTGGGCCCAGTTTGGTGAATGCCCTCACCTCGGTGCGCGCGAACACGCCGGTCACATTGGGCTCCACGTTGTGCAGCTCGAATTCCGCCGGCACGGAGGCCTCAGCGAAGGTGATCAGCGGCTTGGTCTCCAGCTCCGACAGCTGCGACGACTCGTCCATGTCCATGTCCATGTCCTCCATATCCTCCATGTCGTCGTCCTCGTGCCGCTGTCGCCCGCTGGCCCGCTTCGCCTGCCGCTGCGCATCGGCCTTCAGCTTGGCCAGTGCCTCCAGATTCCGACGCTCTATCCACTCGCCCAGATCCACTGCATCGGTCACATTGCCGCAGGCATTCCGCAGCGGGCACAGCTTGTGATCGTGGGCAATGGAGCACTCGCGGCAGGATTGATGCGACCGGAAGGCAATGTCGTGCTCGTCCTCCTCTTCGACGAAATTCTGCTCCATTTTCATTTCGCGGGCCAGCGCCTCCTCGTCCAGCTCCTCGTCATCGTCGTCGTCCTCGTCGTTTCCGCCCAATCCGGCACCCGGTTCGTCGTCGTGCTCATCGTACGAATTGGGTGGCATCATGGCCGCCGCTTTGGCCGCCTGAGATTTCTTCGAGCCCTGCGACTTGGAGCGCACATGGAAGTTGCCCGCCTGACCATTGCTGGCGGTGATGCCATCAACGGCATCGGCGGGCGGCAAAACTGGCAGTAGGTGGGGGTGCGGCGGTTGGTCTTCGTCCTCGTCCTCCTCTTCGCTTCCATTGACCGCTGCAGCGACTGCTGCTGCTGCGGCCGCTGCTGCCGCCGCCGCAGCGGCTGCTTTTTTGAGGCACAGGGCATTCGGCAGGGACTCCTTGCTGTTCGCCTCCAGTTCGCTCTTGATCTTCTCGGCGATGCGACAGTCGAGGACCTCGGGCAGGGCGGAGGATGCGGCTGCCGCCGCAGCCGCTGCGGCGCTGGCCTTAAGTGCTGCCGTCGCCGCCTTGGCCTCCTGCTTCTTGGACTTGGCGTAGCTGAATCCGGCTCCTGCTGCGCCGGATCCCGATCCTTTGTTCTTGCCCGCAAATCCGTTCAGCGCCTCCGAGGTGAATTGCACACGCTTCTTGTAGCGCTTGCGTTGTGGCGGGGTGGGCGTGGCCATGGGAATGGAGGCCGCCGAGGCGGAGTCACCATTTCCGTTTCCGCTCGTGTTCCCATTTCCGCTGCCGTTGCCATTGATCGAGGATTCGGCTGGGGCGGCAAAGTCCTTGGCGCTGAGATTCGGCTCCAGCTTGAAGTTGCCATCGAAGCCTTTTGTGGGCGTGTTCGCGGGGGAGGGCGGGGGCAGGCTGAAATAGAAAGGGATGCAAAGAAAGTGTATAAGTGGGTTGTCTCTACATATTAGTCTATTCGATACCTAAAACCCCATTTAAAATGTATGAGCTCTATGCTTAAGCTCTTTAAAAACTAATTTCGAAAGCCAAACGCTACGATAATTGAGCAACATTTTAACGTATTATATGTTATCTAAAAAATAACTCTATAAAGTGGATTAGTTTTAAAAAGCGTGCGGTGGCAGGATTAATGGTTTAGCTCAATAGTTGGCGGGGTATATGAAAGTGGGTCGTTGGGACTTATTTATTTCTGGTCTATGGTCTTGTTCCTCCCTCGGCCAGGAGCAGAACTTATCCTCCTCCTCTCCTCCTCTTTGCCCATCTATCGCTTCTCTACATTTCGCACTCACTGTTCTTACACGTTGTTGTCGCCTTTGCGTTTAATTAATTTTGCTTACGCTTTGCCGACTGTTTCGCGTCCCTTTGGGGGGTCAAAAGTTGTGTGGAAGACGGGATCGGCGGAATCGCCATAAGGGAAGTCTGGACCACTGTCAGGACAAAAGAATATGGTGGCAGAGTCCAGACAGCCCAGGAATGTCATAATAGTTGGGACTTATTTGTGTAAATTAATGGTGCAATAGTGCTCTAACAAAAAAGTTATATGCAGATGCGACCTATATCTATAACATTTACCCAGAGTAGGTGGTATACATATAGATAGTTGTATGTATGTATAGATGTATGTTAGATATATATATATTTCAAGCACACTTTTTTATGTGCTTGTCAGCAACTAGTAGTTGCAGGGTAATTGCAGCGTACAAATCACCCAATCTACGGAAATCTTTTTCCTTTTCTGGTCACCTGCATGGGGCAACTTTCGAGTTTCGCTCGTTTTGAATTCATGCGGAGGAAATTCATCAGCGTCCGCATTGAACTCTAGTTAATGCTGCACATGCCACATGGTTTCCTTGCCATACGATTTCAGTTACCACACACCCCCCCTGCTGCTCCTAATCACCTCCCCTGGCGTTTCGACGCCCCCGCCTTTCAGTTTCTCTCTTTCTCTGTCGTTGTACGTCCCTGTGTTATCGTTCATTAAATCCTCCACCTTAGAACCATAACAACAATATCGAAAACAGCGGCAACAGCAAACGATACCGTTCTATCCAGCTATCCCCTGCCATCAACATCTCTGCCATCGTAGCCTTCCCCTCGGTATCCACTTACCCTGCTCCACTTTGTCTCAACCTTCCACTGCCAGTGCCACCCCGCCACCCCCATCGCGCTACTTTGACCGCAGAGAGAGCGAGCATGCTCCTGGTTCCAGTTCCATCATCTGACGATGGGGGTTCGGCACTTGGATCCCTGGGCTGGGGTTCCTATTCTGGTGAATGCGAGTGTCTCTACCATTAATGTGCTGCTCGAAGGCCTAGCGGGGGGAGGTGATTCGTTGGGCGGTGGGTGGTTGCTGTGTGGGTGGTGCTGGGCGGTGGTGGGGTGTGTGTGTGTGGCGGCTTGGCTCAATGGGTTTTTGGGGAGTTTTGGGATTCTGTTTCGTGTGCGATGCTCGTTGGCGCATTAAGCACACAGCCAGCGACACAAACGAGACCCACACAGATACACACACACACAAGCACACGGCACACACCATTACTAATACACGCGCACTGCTACAAAGACAATCGCACAACAATTTTGTGCTTTTTGGCGAAAATTCGCAGAAATTGGCGACATGGCGTATACGAAATGCGAATTGGCAAAAGGCAACGAAGGAAATAGCGGTACGATGAGTTGGGCGGATTCCTGGGGGGTGGTGGGCGCAAGGTTGATTGTCGGTCTGTTATCTATTGTGTGTATGTGTGTGCTGTGGGAATCGCACTCGCACAAGGAGATGCGAAAAAGAGCCTGCTGATTAGTGGGCAAAAGTCTACGCGTGTGCGGATGCCGAAAGAAGAAGAATCATCGAGCAGTCGAATTCAGATTTCCTGCCAAAGTGCGGTAAAATGATCTGTAGGGCTCTCAATTCGGAATCAGAGATGATATAAAGTGGCAGAAGACATTTAAAAGTGTCCCTGGTGAATATTAATTCCCGATTTATAGCAGTTTAAGGATATCCAGGATATATCATAAATAAGATACAACACAGTTCAATTGGCAGTTGAATTCAAAGGTGAATCATTTATTGCAAAACAAAGTCGGAACTATTGTAGATTTTAGTTTTGGGGCATTCAAGGACCTCTTTCAGGACTTTCTGTGTTCGATTCTGGAAATACATAGACAGACACCTTATGTTGCCGCATGTGGTGCAACGTGTTCTGCAGTGATGATCGAATCGAGAGAGGCTCCATTGTGCCAAAAAGGACTCGCTTGTGTGTGTTATCCTGCCAACGGCCTCCTTCGTGTGGCATTCGCTTCGTATGCCAGCCAATGCCAAAGGAAAAGGCCGATAAAGAGCCGGAGAAGCAGAAGCAGAAGGAGGAGGCGGACTTGGAGGGAGAAGCACACAACTGAGATTCAGACATTTCTGCATTGGCATTTTGCATTCGTTTGATGAGGTCGGTGGGCAGGGAGAAGAGGGGAGAAGCGGTGCCCATATTCAAAGCGCCAAATGGCGCGCTCGACTGCAATGCAACAGCAGCAACAAAAAGTGTGTGGCATGGCCAGCGGGCGGAGTGGGGTAGGGGCGGCAATGTGGGGCAAGGGAGGAAAATTCGCGACGCATTCACGTTGCAAGGATACGAAGGAAACTCCCAAGCACTTGTGTGTGCGTGCAACCCACTCTCCGCCTGC
The DNA here is from genome assembly GCF_004382195.2 of Drosophila sechellia. Classification (NCBI taxonomy): domain Eukaryota; kingdom Metazoa; phylum Arthropoda; class Insecta; order Diptera; family Drosophilidae; genus Drosophila; species Drosophila sechellia. The sequence goes on from NC_045954.1 coordinate 10,404,892, forward strand.
TTTATACACTGATCGAAATGGGATTATAGATTGGTTCTCCACCAGACATGGATTGGATTACATAAGTTCATGATAAATCAATAATGAAAATAGTCTGAAGTATAAGTTAGACAACAAATAGCTTCAAGGATTATGGATGCCTTCTCCAATATGAAACATTATTTCATTTCACTATCAGTTAACATATTATTGTTGGCGAAGGATTTCTTTTCCTTTATTTTTTGTTTGCTACCAATATGAAAGTCAGAAAAGGCGATTTGGCTGTCCAAACACTGTAGCATTGTTCTTTAATTCTTTCCATTGTTTAAGCTCAATATTTTTGTATCCGTGTATTTGCATGTGTGTGTGTTTGTGTAACTGGGCGATTGGCAACATGGCATGCAAATGCTGGCAGCAACAAAAACAACACTGCCGACCATGTTGCTTGAGTTTGCGCCTGTGTGCGCCTGTGAGTGTGTTGCTTTTTCCGCTTCCGCTGACATGGCGGCAGCGACTGCGAGTCGAGTTGAGCACAGCGGGCTACGGTTCCGACTACGGTTTCGACAACGTACGGATAGTACGGAATACGGAAAGTACGGAATATGAGGAATATGAGGAATATGGTCGGATATATACGGAATACGGCAGCGGCGCCCACAGAGGCGGCAGCAACATGAAAGCTCCGTTGCATGCAACCGCATGAGTACCGCATTTGTGCCTTTGTATCACGCGGCCAAAAAGGGGTTGATGATGGAGCCTGATGTTGGGTGGTAAGTGGGTGGTGCTGCTGGCGCTGGCTAGGATGCATTCGGGCATGAATCGCTTTTACATGGATCGCTTTTGTACCGCTCCCCACCGAGCTTCTTCTTCATCTTCGCCTCCGTCGCCGCCTCCTGACCCACTTGAGCCACCTCCGCCAAAAAAAAAGGGGGGATTTCCCGCCCCCTTCATGTGCAACTTGTGTGTGTGTGTGTGTGTGTGAGGTGCCCAAAAAGCTTTCCTACAACATGTGTGCGAGTGTGTGGGCTCATATCTGCGAACAACTATCAACAATGATGGCCAGCGAAGCGTTGCCATACCTCTCACTTCCAGCCGATTCCACTCTTTTGTCTCCTCCTTTCGAGAGCAGGTTAATTAACAGAACAAGATGGAAACACGAAAAAGGGTTCTAGAAGCATCCTTGACTCCTACATACTCGCTGGCTATCAAAAATTCTATCTCTTCGATGCATGAGTTTTGATACCACAGTACCACATTGCCACTAAAACTTTTACAAATCACGATTATAATATGTTAACTAAAAGAACTTTTCAATTCTACGTTGTTAGTTGCTAAACTAACTTCTAAATACCTGTTGCATATGCAAATCATTATTTACAAACTTATTTCAAGCATTTTTCAAGCAAGGGGGCGAATTAACCTGACTAAAACTTGGTTAGATCGCACATCCCAATTAATTCAAAGGGATATACATATTTAAAGCAAATCAGTACTCACTTGTTCAGTCGATCCGTATCGTTATCCGCCAGGTTCAAAAGGTAGGCAACGAACTCCACATCGTTCTTGAACTGCAGCCGCGTGCGCATGTGCTCCCACTTCTCCGCGTTCTTGGTGCCTATGTAGATGTTTTTACTGTAGTTCTGATGGCGGTACTTTCTCCTCTCGCTGGCCGCACTGCTGCCCCCGCTGCCGCCACCATGTTGCTGCTGTTGCTGTTGCTGCTGCTGCTGTTGATGCTGGTGCTGCAACGCCGCCGCACTGGAGGAGTTGATGCCCAGGCTGAGGGAGGAACCTCCGCGGGAGTTGCCGCCACCGGTGGCCATCAGATCGTTGCTGCAATTGGTGCCCTGACCGCCCGGGCCCAAGCTGCCGTGCGTCGAGCTGAGCGCGTGGTTGCTGTTGTTGTTCGTGGAGAAGCTCGTGTTGCTGTTACCGCCCAGCAAACTACTGGGCGGTGGCGGCGCAATGGTCGTGGCACTCCCGCTCCCGCTGGCCATGTCCAAGGCATTGGCACTCTGCTGCTGCTCCAGCTGGGCGTTCAGCTTGGCTGCGGAGACGGCTGCTGCCGCCGCTGCTGCTGCAGCTGCCGCTGCTGCAACGCTCATGTGCAGGCCGCTGCTTTCGGCGGCGGCCGCACTGCTCAGATGGGCGGAGGAGAGGGTGGCGCGGCTGTCCAGATGACTGCTGGCCACCTCGTCCTCGTCGTCATCATCTTCGTCCTCCTCCTCACCCTCATCGTCGTAGGCAGCCGGCTCCTGTTGCTGCTGCGTATGCTGTTGCTGCATATTGTTGCTCGCCGGCATCAGATGTCGCAGGTCCGTGGGCGTGAGATCATGCCCATTGCCCTGATGCTGCTGCTGCTCCTGGTGCTGCTCCTCGTCATCCTCATCCTCTTCCTCCTCGCCATCCTCCTCGTCGTCATCCTCATCATCGTCGTGCTCCTGCTGCTGCGACTGCAGATGATGATCGGCGCGATCACGTGACTTGGTGTTACCGTTAGTGTTGTTGTTATTATTGTTGTTGTAGTGCTGCTGCTTGTTGCCGTTGTGCAGCGCACTAACTGCTGCTGCAACTACAGCTGCCGCTGCTGCAGCCCGTTGCTGCTGCTCCGCCGCCAATTGTTGTTGCTGCTGCTGCTGTTGCTGCTGTTGCTGCGACACATCCTGCTCCTCCTCTTCGTCCTCCTCCTCGTCGTCCTCCTCCTCTTCGTCCATGCTGCTCTGCGAGCTGCTGCTACTGTGGCCATAGTTGTTGTTGTTGGCGTTGCTGTTAACGGAGTTAGCCCCATTGTTGTTGTTGTTATTGTTGTTGCTGCTGCTGCTCGTGCTGTGCGGCAGCTGACCCGCTGATCCCGCCGAATTGTTGCTGTTGTTGCTGATGCTGAGCGCTGCTGCTGCAGCTGCTGCTGCGGCGGCCGTTGCAGCGGCGCGACTCAGGAACGGTGGGCGTGGCACGAGGGGCGTGTCGGAGTTATCGGAACTATCGTTAAAATCGAAAGCACTGAAATCAGCGGCATTCGCGGCATTTGTTGCACCTGCTGCTGCTGGATTACCGCTGCTTGTTTTGGACATGCTGCTGCCGACGCTAGTGTTGCTGCTGCTGCTGCTGCTGCTACTGCAGCTGCTGCTGCTGCTGCTGCGACTGCTGCTGCTGCGACTGCAGCGTTTGCTGTTGTTTTTGTGATTGCTGGTGTTCTTGTTGCTGCTGCTGACTTGCCGCCGCTTGGCTGTTGTTGTTGTTGTTGATGCTGCTGCTGCTGCTGGTGCTGCAGTTGCAATTGGTGTTGCTGCTGTTAGTTTTAGTGTTGCCTTTGTTGCTGTTGCTGCGCTTTGCCGAACGCTGCTTAGTTTTTGCTATTTGTTGTTGTTGCTGCCGGCGCTGCTGCGACGCGAATGCTTGTTGTTGCTGGTGCTGCTGCTGTTGCTGCCGGGGCGGTCTGCCTCCGATTCCGCTTCAGATGGCGCCTTGCTCTGCCTCTGCTGCTGCTGTTGTTGTTGCTTCTGCTTCTGCTTCTTCTTCATTATTCACACACACAAGTCGCGCGTGCGACCCACTACACTTTTTGTTGTTGTTGCTGCTGCTGTTGTTGTTGTCGTTGTTGTTGCATCGCTTTTACAGAGCTTCTTGCTTTTCAGTTGTATACTGCAGTTTTCTGTATTTTGTTATTTTTCGAGAAATACGAGAAATAAAAAGCATACGTGTGAAGCAAAAAGGAAAAACTGAAAACTGGCGGAGCTGTCACTGTCCACGTCGACGCAGACGCCGACTGCGACTGCGACAGCGACAGCGATGGAGGAGCAACGCGAGATATGTAGCAGTAAAAAAAAAATACCGTTAACCGAAAGCCACTCGCTGAAGCTCCTGTCCTTTCGCCGGGTGGCAACTCTGCCACTAGGGTTTTCTTGTTTTTAATATTTTTATTTTTTTTAGTATGCTATCAGCACTTTTTTATTATGTATTCATTCTATTGGGAATGTTTACTTTAACGGCATTTTTTCGCCAGCCCGGTGGAATTTCTTTATTGGTAGTTATTGAACATTTAATTAGTCAAACAACGTGGGATCTATCACTCGAAAAGGTCGTTTAGAATTTGCTTACTTTCGTGGCATATTCTTGGCTTGCGGTTGGGTTTTTGTGGCCAAGAGTGCTACTTGTTATGAAAACTCATGCTCCAAACGCACACACACAGACACGCACACACAACGTTAGTTTGCGAATTTTTGAGAATTGTATTTTCACTATAGTCACTTGCGAAAAAAAAAAACAAAAACAGAATATAATTCGTTGAACAGTTGTTCTTTGATTTTGACAAGTGACTTGCAAGCTGCTGGGATTTTTTGTTGTTATTGTTGTGTTCGCTGTTTCAATAATTTCGTTACTATTTCTTTTTTTGGAGGACGAGGGTGTGCGTGCAAGTGTATTGGTTTGACACCCAGCGAAAGGACTAAAAAGAGATTGGGAGAAAAGAGGGCGATAGAGAGAGAGAGCACGCGAGGCGGTGGCGGTTTTCGCCTTGTGCCAATACACGGTGAGTGGCGAGGGGGAACGGGGAGATGTTGGTGGGTGGTTTGGGTGGTGGGGGTTCGGCTGTGCTAGACGCCTCGCCTTCTTCTGCTCCTTGAGCCTTCTTGCTGGTTGCCTTTCTTACACACAGATTTCCACAGCTTTTCACTCGAAAATAACTTGTCAAAAAAAAGGGTTGCACACTGTTATTTTGCGATCTGGCACTTCTTTAATTATTTAACTGCTGCTACTGTTGGCAATTCTTTTTCATTCTTTGCTTTCTTTTTTCCCCTATGCGTGTTCTTCTTGGGCTTGTGTCGTCCGCCGTTCGTGATTAGCGATTTCTCTGCGAGCGCTCATATGCCGTTACTCGCTGGTCGCGACGGAATGAAGGACTTTTTATTTATGTGTATGTCCTCGCCGCAGTCGCAACGGATGGCAGCGACGCCGACAGCGACGGCGGCGTCGGCAGCGCCACTTCCTCCTCCGCTCTCCGTTGCGAAAAAGTCCTGCGAAGCCGCTAAAGCCCCCCCCCCCCAAACCCCAAAAATCACTCACACACACACAATCAAGCGCCTGGCTTACGGAGAGCCTTTCTCCCTCTTTCTCACATACGCGCTTACTCGCTCTCTCTCTCGCTCAGTCTCTCTCGGTCGCTCTCTGTCCCCTTCTCTCTTGCGCTCGCACTGTCGAAAAAGCTCCTCGCTGAAGTCGCGACTTCGGCGTCGTGTCCTGTCGCTGTTTTTGATGTCGCGAATCCTTATCGGTGTCCGTGTATGCGTGTGTGGGGGTGTTCCTGCCAGTCCGCGTTTGCATGTGTGCGTGCACTCGCGAATTGAGATGACGACGACAGCAACAACAACGATAACCAGAACTCTGAAAAAAAAGAGTTCAAAATTTGGTGAAGCGGCAACATAGTTATCACTTTAATCTCTTTAATTTTCATTGAAAAAAAACAGTAGCAATTTCGGATTCAGGGTCCAAATTCTTCTATGGTCTAGATTTATAGTTGGTTTCGTATAAGGATTATACACTTAAATCTTACATAACCACGTAATTTTTCGCAGTGTGACAGGATTCAGAAGCGAGTGGCAGGAGCAAAGCGAATTGGCGCCACCCCCAAAAATCCATGCGAAGCCAGCCCGTGCGCGCCCGTGCCACTCCCACAGTGGTCATAAATCGAATTTTTGTTTATGTGGTGGTAAGGCTGCTGCGAAGCAGTCGTTCGGCCGCCACCCTCCCCATACAGCCCCTCCCTCATCTGCCATGGGCCACCCATCCGCCCACAATCGCACCCCGCTGAGTCTGCAGCCAACATCCTGTCATTCCAGCAGTCGCGAACGCCGACGCAACGTCGCTGCCAGCGCCAATGGTTTACGGTTTGTTGTGTTTCGGTGCCACCAGCAGCAGTAGCAGTAGCAGCGGCAGCAAGGGGTGGTGGGTGGTGATGGGTGGCGATGGGCGGACGGATGGATGCAGCTCCTTGTTTCCGTGCGGGTGGTGGTGGTTCTGCCAACTGCGACGTCGATGCCACGGCCGGCGTCGCTGCTTTGGCGGCCAGGCGCCTGCGTCGCTCTCGAATTTCCATCGAGAGCGCTCCCCGGCTCTCTCGAGCGCTCTCCTTGCGCCTGCTCCGCTCTCATCTCGCTGCTCCCCCGCCGTCGCGCCCACGCTCCCCCGCACTCTATTATCACCACTACTATTCCCCCCAAAGAGGACACGCTCCGCCTGAACGTATGCAGCGATTTTTTCCGTGCTGGGTTGTTGTTATTCTTCTCGCTGGGGGTTGAAATTCCTTGTGTGCCTGTCCTCCTTCTTTGCCGTGGTGTATGTGTGTGCCAACAACGCGTGTGTGTGTGCGAGTGGACAAACAAAGTGTGCGACTGTGCCGTCACTTGCGTCGTGAGCAGGGCTGCAGTGCAAAGATAACAGAGCCAGGGCTACACTTTGGCCAACCTATGAAGAGAGACCACTGTTATCAACAATCGAATTTTATACAAAAGTTCTTATTGGGATTTTATGGTACAAAATAATCAGTATTTCTTATAAATAAAAAAGTGGATCATACCTCTGTGAATTCGTAGCAAAATTCTCTATCGTCCCGTATTCAATTGGAACATCAAAATTTTTGCAATTTTTCGCAACATTTTATAGAAAATGCGAAAATTGGTCAAAAAATTGTTTTTTTCAAAAATTTTTTTTTTCATAAAAATAGTGAAAGGTGAAAGGTGATAGTTAGCTATGCTTATTAGCAGCACAAAACCGTCTTCATGATAGCGGTGATAACGTTTTTAGCCAAGTTATGGAGAAAACACCGTTTGTAAATATTCGAATTTTTGCAATATTATTATTTGGTTTTTTTTTGCTAAAAAATAATTAGTATTTTCTCAATAGCAATAAAAATAGTTGTCCAAAAGTGGAATGGCATACCTCGTTGAATTCGTAGCAAAATTCCCTATCGACCTGTGTTCAAAATTGGAAATTCATTTTTTTGCCAATTTTCGCAAATTTTGATGATGGTACCCCTTATCAAAAATGCAAAAATTTGGTAAAATTTTTATTTTTTGAAATCATAAAAGTAGTGGAATGGCATACCTCGTTGAATTCGTAGCAAAATTCCCTATCGACCTGTGTTCAAAATTGGAAATTCATTTTTTTGCCAATTTTCGCAAATTTTGATGATGGTACCCCTTATCAAAAATGCAAAAATTTGGTAAAATTTTTATTTTTTCAAATCATAAAAGTAGTGATAGGGATAGTTAGCTATGCTTATTAGCAGCACAAAACAGTCTTCATGATAGCGGTGATAACGTTTTTAGCCAAGTTATGGAGAAAACCCCGTTTGTAAATATTCAAATTTTTGCAATATTATTATTTGGTTTTTTTTGCTAAAAAATAATTAGTATATTCTCAATAGCAATAAAAATAGTTGTCCAAAAGTGGAATGGCATACCTCGTTGAATTCGTAGCAAAATTCCCTATCGACCTGTGTTCAAAATTGGAAATTCATTTTTTTGCCAATTTTCGCAAATTTTGATTATCAAAAATGCAAAAATTTGGTAAAATTTTTATTTTTTCAAATCATAAAAGTAGTGATAGGGATAGTTAGCTATGCTGATTAGCAGCACAAAACAGTCTTCATGATAGCGGTGATGACGTTTTTAGCTAAGTTATGGAGAAAACGCCGTTCGTAAATATTAGAATTTTGGCAATATTTTTACTTTGTTTTTTTTTTTTGTGAAAAATAATCCGTATTTTCGCAATAGCAAGAAAAATAGTTGTCCAAAAGAGGAATGTCATACCTCGTTTAACTCGTAACAAAATTCCCTATCAAATTTGTAGTCTTCCTAGTAGATGCACTGCGGCTCTATGGACCCAGTTATATTGCAAACGGCGGCCAGCAGATTATGGTATTGTCGGGTATGCCAGGCTATGTTGTCTTCGCCCAGTTCCAGGATTCGACGAAAGGCTGTTTCGAAGCCCGGAAGATTCCGGAGATCGGTTCTCATGAACATTCGTAAAGCGTTTAGCTCTTCTTCCGTGGTGACCTCTTTCATGAGAACGGTAACTAGCTGTGCTAGTTCATTGGTATTACTTCCATATCTAAAAGTGCAGAGGTGATATTACTGAACGGCTTAAGCTTGTACAACCTCGTACAATTTAATGATTGCCTTGATGTTGTCCACCAGGTATTTCTTGGCTATGTTATAGCCCAAAGGATTCTGCGCCACGGCACTGAAAATCAGCAGGACATCGTTCTTGGGCATGTATCGACCGGCAAAGGCCAGGTTGAGCAGCTTTTCCAGCGCCCAGTTTTCTCGACTGCAAGCCATGGCACTCAGAAGGATCCTTCGCTCTTCGCTCACATTTGACCGCGTGTATAGCCTCCTCAGCAGCGTCCAATCAGCTTCCGTTCCAAACTGAATGGCAGTGCAATAGATGGTTTCGCTTAGATCAACAGGAATGCGATTGGTCTCCAAGGTGAGGCTAGCGAATTCCTTGAGCGCGAATTCCGCACAGGATTCCAGATCAGTTCGGCAGGACAACTGCAGGACGATCACCATCAGTTCGGTAATGTTTCCATTTTCAGCTGCAGGGGCATCTCTCTTAAAAAGCTCATCAAACTTGGTCTGCATAAGGTCTTTCATGAAGCCCTGAAAAAAGGGATAAGTTCTACACTAACAGTTATTCCTGAGCTTAGTCAATCGTTCGGAGCTTTCTAAAAACCAATTCTTTTAAAAGCTGAGCATAAAGAAGCTGACCAAATCGTAATACCCTTGCTATCGATAGGCTCCACCTACATCACAAATTTTAGTCACCCTGTATTCGCAAAGCTTTTTGGTGTCAAAAAGGGCTTGCAATAAAGCTTTCATATCCTTTCACAGACTATGAAGAACTTACCTTGAATGTAGAGATTATGGTCGTTTGCCGCAGGGTGCGATGAAGCCACTCCAGATACTTGTCCGCCGCCTGCCACACGATGAACTCGTTCTCGTTTCGCAGATGTCTCAGAAAGTTCAGGGCCAGATCGTAGGTGACAACCCCGGCGCCGGCCAGGTTGAGGACATCGCTGATCAGCTGCGCCCGGGTGAAGCGGTCGATGCTGCTGGCATTTGGTCCGGAAAGAGCATTTCCAATCAGCTGCCAGTTGCGCTCGTCATAGGTAACGCGACAGGGCGTGGCCAGCCGGAGATTGAAGACCACCCACTTGTCTGGTTGGGCCACCTCGTTAAGGATAAGCGGACTGGCGGACTGTCTGCCCTGGCAGGTCAGCCATTCGCTGGGCAGCGTCGATACAAAGCTATCGATGCCGGCTGTTGCGAAGGTCAGTGGCACCCACCAGCATTGTTGGCGTTTCTGCATTAGCTTGCCGGGATTGCGCAGAAAGCGCTCTTGCGATACGGTCACCTCGTTGGTATCATAATTGCGCACCACTCGGATAAGCGGATAACCCGGTTGCATTGTCCACGAGTCCATCAGCTGGCTCACTTTGATATCCTGACGCAAGCTCATCTGGTTGTCCGACTCCTCCTGCAATGTGTGCCACAGGAATGCCTGGTGGAAGGAGGATCCCTTGTGGGAGCGCTGCAGGTACAGGCGCAACGCGTTTACAAAGGCCTGGGTACATGAAGATTATATAATAATATAATAATTATTGAAATAAATGTACCTGGGTGCCAATGAGTGAGTGCAGCATGCGGAATAGAAGGGCTGACTTCTGATTCGCCTGGGTATCTGAGGACATCGAGGCGTAAGCAAGACTCATGGGATGAGCACTGCCCTTGGAGTCCTCAACTAGTACACCCAATGCTTGTCGAACCATGGATAGCTCATGGAACCGCCAGGCGGGCTCCACATTGTCTACGGCAAATCCGGACACATAGTCGGAGAGGCCATTGTGCAGCCAGTAGAGGGCGGCATTCTCCAGATCGGAGAGCCAGTGGTGGGCAAACTCGTGGGCCACGTGACTGGCCACCTGCTGCTTGGCCCTAGTCGTCGAGCGCTGCGCGCTGTAGAGGAATGCTGCCTCCGGGTAGCTCACCAATCCCAAATGCTCGTGACTCTTGAAACGAAAATAGGTTATCTATGTTGCACTTGTCTTCAATACTCCACCCTTACCTGATAGGCCGTGTCGGGCAGAACCAGTTGGTCAATCTTCATCGCAGGGTACGGCTTTCCAAAGAGGCTAATAAAGAAGACAATAATCTGCGATGTAATGCTGATGGCGTAGTCTCCCTGATCGGCGATCTTCGGTCGCAGCCAGGTGGTCAGCGCGGGGCCTTTAGGGATCTCCGCGGACGTTCGATTGGTGAACCGATTGATGGAGAAGGCCAATTTCTGTACTGACATCGCTGGTGTCTGCTGAAAGGTAGTCCATATGTAGTCATCCTTTTCATGGCTGCCAAAGGAAATGAAGTAATGCAAATATAGTACAAGAATGTATATACGAACTCGGAGGTTTTGAGTACTCGCATGTTGCTCACGGCATTGGTGCCCCGGGGATGCGCCAAATTAAGGATGAAGGGAGCAAGGAAGGTGCGATTCTCGAAACAGGGAAAGACGGTGTTGGCCAGATTGGGAGCCAACTGCGTGACCGCTATCCACTGCGGATGGTGTCTGGAATCCATGTAGCCGCCCACAAAGTAGCCACTGGCGCGGGACAACTGGCCACTAAACTGGACCACCAGCGTGTACTCCTCGCCCAACCAGAGCATACTATTGAACACGATGCCAAGCTGGTGGACGCTGCTAGCTTGCCACATTTTGCGCACCGTCACCCGACCACCGGTGTTCCTCCGGACTAGCAACACGTTTTCCCCCACTTGCAGGCCATTATTACTGAGGATAATCGTGCGAGTTTCGCGCCACACGCGCAGCCGGATGATAACCTCGCCGCTGAAGTTTCCACTCAGTTTCAACGGTTCCACCTCGGTCAGCAGGCTGAGATTGTAGTGCAGAGGGCGAAGGTTAGACGCAGCTGCTCCAGTTCCACCTATAGGCAGGCATAGGTGCAAAACAATCAAGTACCAGGGTAGCTTTATCATTTCTGACGGGCAGATTTAGAATGATCAGAATTTGATGGTCAGAATTCGACACACTTAATCGCTTTGAACGGCATGACGACTGCCCTCCCGAAATACACTCGGAAACGAATATTAATTTAAATTAAATATAAATGACTTGTAATGGGCTCGGCAGCAATGATTCAATGCGGGGATTCCAGTGAAGTAGAAGAAGAAAATGAACCTGGAGCGAATCGAATGCTGAAATATATTTTTAAAATGTACCGTATGATAAATAGTTAACTGTGCTTAAGGATGCACAATCTTAGCTTAATTTAAAGCTTTACCATACAGATTTTGAAAGCTGTCGTAGCGCCACCTGTCTGCCACAAATGAAGACCCACTGCACCCTTGCAACCAGCTGAGCGGTAAGTTAGTTGCAGGGTGGATTTCGACTACGATGACAGCGCCTGCGCAAGGGTGCCTTTCTTTTGTCTTGCTCTCCGGCTCTCTCGTGTACTGTTATTCTCCCGCCTGCGAGGTTAACACGTTTGCAAATGTCAAAGTCATGACTTCAGAGTGAGTTGCTCGGCCGTTTTAGTTTCAGTGTGTTCTCAGCATTTGGAGTACTTCGTTAAACCAATACGGTGCGCACACAAACACGCCAAAAACGCCAATTAAACGATACGATAATAAACAATATTATTTAAAACCTGCACGAATTTGTGTAAAAATCGTGGATATTAAGCGCGTTTGCGGTAAATCTAAACGATTTAATTTCAATATATTCTTCTGAATTTTTCTTCGATAATTAGAGACTTAAATTAAATTTCCCCCGAAAATTCTGCGGCCCATAAACGCGCGCGTGTTCGCCTGATTTGCCAATGTGTTCGTGCGTGTTCCTTTTATGTGTGTGTGTCTCTGTATGTTGTCTATGTGGGTTGTTGTGCGAGTGTGTGACTGGGAGAGTACTTATTATGTAAAGTGCTCATCTTATTGACAGTTGACAGTGGCTAGTTGCGCTGATTTCCGTGCCGATTGCCTTTGACCAACTGCCAAAGTCGGATGGCTTCAATTTGCTAATTAATCGAGTGCGAACCCACTTAAGTATGCTCCAGCGTTTAGCGCACGCATACACTTGTACAAGCATATTGTGTTTGTCTATTTTAGTAGCAACATGTCTTTGGCAATCGTACCATTTCCAAGCAAGAGAGGAAAGAGAGAATGAGAAAGTTTGGAAAGAGCCCTCACAATTTACAAATTTTTATTATTTTGACTTTCCCCTTCACCCTTGTCATCCAGCAAGCGTTCTTTTGCCCTTCGTAATGTCAAAATATTGCAGACAAAAGTCTGTGCTCCGCACAACATTGCCAGTCTGAAATACTTCTTCCGTTAGTCACATGTTTCCAACAAGCTGTAAAGAAAATTTGATTGTATTGCATGGTTTCCTTGTCAACATATCTGAATGTATTAAATAAAAATAGCAGGCAAGATTTTAAATCTTAATTCTTTAATTAATTGTGTACATTTTTATTTGCTTCTTGCTTTGAATTGACATTGCCAGGCTAAAATTGAATGTCAATTCAAATTGACCGCCACTTGTCGCGTTCCCCACATGCGCCACTCTCGCTCTCTTTAATTTTTTCCCTCCCTATCTTGTTCTCTCTGTTGACTATGGGAAGCAGGTTAACATACATAAAATCTGTTAACTTTGGTAGCTTAACACTTTGAGTATTATTAACCCATAAGTAATTCAAACATATAATGTATGCTAATTTTTTTTTACGTAATTAATGATTGTAACTATTTTATGGAAATTTATCTTTGTCTTAAGGAAAACGAGGAACTTTTTTTTTTAAATGAAGTTGTTTCTTCGTTTTGGACTAAAATATAAACAGCTGAATCCAGAGATCTGAGTGTAGCAGATGTCACGGATGTAGTGCAGTTAAGGGTTAACCTTAACATCATCCCGCTGTTGTGTTAACAGCGCTAACGGGACTGCCGCTCTCTTTGTCAATCCCCCCTCACCAATCAACACACTCATTGACAGCACACAGTTGCTGGTCTTGTTTGGCTTGGTTTAGTTTTAGTCCTTCTTTGAACGTGCTGCCGACGAGTCACGAATTCGCAAGGCGTACGCATGGGATACCGACTCCCCACTCTCCCAGTCACATACTTTTTTTTCCAGTGTTTGTGCGCCCAGTGTGCGTGTGCGAGTGTGCGTGCGCGTAGATGTGTGTATTTTGATGAGCGTGCAAACAGCAGGAGAAAGCGAAATAAGAAATAACACAAACCCACGCTTAATATTTATTATTGTACTCAGCTAGCTACTGGCCATTTGCATGTGATGCGAAGCTACGTGCTTACAGCTGTTCAATTGTTTGATTCCCCGATTGCAACTCTTCGCGATCTCCGCTTTCGGTTTTGAGTTGTCCCGTTGAACCGCTAACTGTTTACCGTTAACCGATTTGCCGTCCTGTGTGCTTGTCGCTCTGTCAGCGTGTGTGTGTGTGCGTTTATTTTGTCTTCTTTTGGTTAATTTCTCGTGTAGTTTCTCGTTTTTTTTTTTGCTGTTTCGCCTGACAAGTGATATTGCTCTCTCGCTCTGAGTCAGCAGCGCCTGTCAAGCGGAGGGTTGTTTTTTTTTCCTGCCCTGCCTCTCCCCCTCAATCACCACACCCTCCCCCTTCGCTCAATTTCTGTTCCACGTTGCCTTCAAAACTTGATTTCCAACCACTTGCCGTCGCCGTCGACGTCATCGCAGCCATACAACGAACCACCGAGACACCACCCCCACCAGCACCCCCCCTCATCTGTTCCCACTCCAACCTTCAGTGTCATTGGCACTCGCTAACAGTTTGTTCAGTTTGCCTTTAAGTTGTGCGTTGTCTGCGAAATGAAAAGAATATATATAAATAAGAATAAAATAATAAAGACCAAGGGGCATGGCAAATCAGTTTACGATAATTTTGTTTTCGTACTGCCCAAATAGAAAGCAAACTAATGCAAATACAAGACAATAAGTGAACTCAGAACGGTTTGCAGAACCGTTAAACGCTAAAGAAAAAAAAAAAACAAAAATCCAAAGAAAAAAGATAAACGTTGCACCCACCACCGCCTCACGCTCACCGCCTCACCGCTCGCCCGCTAGTTTAAAGCTAATGCCACCGCCCACCACCACTAGAACTACTACTTCCACCACAACCACTAGTACCACCACCACCAAGAACCAAGAACCACAACCACCAAGTACCAGCTTCGATCTGAATCACTTCGCAATCAAATAACAAGAAAAGAGTTAAATGTAAAAGAAAGAAAGAAAGAAAGGCAGAGTCCAGATTCCGAGTCCACTTGTCCAAAATGTCGTCAAATGTTGAAAAATGTGAGCTCCACCAAAAAAATGCATTACTAGATGTGTTCGTTCCCGTAATATGTGCATTTAGCATCCCCATAGAACCTCTAGCGTAGCTCTATCTATTTCCTTGATAAAAAATCAAAAGACGTAGCGCCCATTCTCTTTTCAAAAATAAATAACTTACTAAGCAACCATAGAATCATTACCCGATTTGTCTTGCCTTGTTTACCACTTTAGATCTAGACTCTTGACAACAACTAAAAATAAGCCACACTCGTTTTTGGTTTTATATTAGCAAATAAGAACTATAACTATACTTTATATCGGTCTGCCTCTCTCTTTCTCGCTCTATCTCTGTCTCTGTCTGTCGCTCCATTTCTGTCTGTCTTTCTTGTTCTGTCTAGTTAACATGCCTTGAATCTTTTTTACCCACTCTGTTAACTTCTCCTGCCTAAGAAAACAAACTTTCCCACTCGAGTCCTTGAAAATTGGGAAGACCGACTGAGAATAGCATCTGAAAAAGTGAAGTTCTCAAGATGGTTCCTGTGCGTTGGCACTCGTTAAAACTTCCACTGATTGGCTGGAGTCCCGATTGTAAATAGAAGCCCCATTTCTACAAAATCCCTGAGTTTCTATTAGATGTTCAACCATTGCCTGCTTCTTAACCAACCTGCATGCTCGAGAAATCATCAAATAACTACAGATTATTAATTTGAGAATGCTAAGCACACACAGACACACACACACATAATGATTGGGTAGATCGGTGGATCAAAATTACACACTCCATTGTACGTAAAGTTACATAATATCCGTTTCATTCCGTTTCGTTTCGTTTCTCGTTCCTCGTTCGTTTCTCGTAGTTCCCAAGTTCGTTTGATGCGTTCGTTCCATCGTTCCTTCGTTGTGTTTTCCAAGTTAAATTTTGTTGTACTCGAATTCCCAACTGGCCAACTAAACCATAGTTGGAATACGCAATTGGCAAGCCAGAAGCCAAAACTGAACAGAAAACAAAACAGCAGCTGCCAGACAAAGAAACAAACAACAAAATAAATTAAACCTTAACCCAATCTAAATATATATATATATGCATATATATGTATATTCATCCAAACCTAAAGTGTGTCTAATCACCAATTCTTAACGTCAAATTCTCTTTAAACTAAATAATCCACACACGAATCACACAAACCAAAAACCGAAATCAAAACCAAATAATCGAATCGAAATCGAAATCGCAGACCCATGCAAAATTCGCATTGACCACCAAGCATATGAGCTTGTGGCTAAAGGTAAGCTATGAATAGTCAATATTTCAATGTTTATTTGTGAAAGGAAATCCGTTAAATGGAGAGATTATTACTATCAGTTCGGCTGCAGTACCGTGTACATATTCAATTACGTTTTGAAACATTCAAATTAAATTATTAGCTTTAATGATTTCCACGCCTAAAGCTTAAGGTCTACGAGCTTATAATATTTTACTGTTGTATAAATCGAATATTTTTCAAAGATCTTTTCATAGAACATCAGCGATTGAACTCGATAAACTCATTTACTCTGCGGTTTAAAGAATATCCACGGCATCTATAGTTTTTATTGACTTTCCATAATGAACTGAACTCGTCTGAATAATGAATAATTTCCATTGCTGGACTTATTAACAAACCCTTTAAAGCCTCAGCTGGTCGTTAAAATCGTGGAGCAGTCGCTAGTCTGGGAAATCCCCCGATTGGCTCAAGGGAAATTCCCTCTAAATTATTATCTACGGTCCCTTCCTGGTTCCGCATTGATTTGTCACATGTCCGGATGTTGTACGTTCCTGCCCCTCACACATCTTGCCGCATGCAACTATTCATTTTCAATTATCCTGTTAAATTAATGCCTTGTAGTACTACTACTCGTCTGGTCCATCCTCGACTTCCTTTCCCAGCTGCCAGCGACCAGATGCCAGCATCATACCCAAATATCCTTTGTCTGCGGCATGATTCAGCTCAGCTCAGCTCAGCTATCTGTGAAAAGTTTGTTTTTTTTTCGCCCGTTGCTTTTGTTGCTGCTGGCCTGGCGACAATTTCAACGGCAGACGGCGGCTTGGCTCTAAAATATTGGTTATTAGCATAGCCCGGGGGTGTTTGAGGTATAAACAGGGTGGCTGGGGTTTATAAGGGAAGCTGACAAAGCAGCCAACGCTTTTTGTTGCCTACTTTTTGGGGTCAGGGACTTGTTTTGTCAGCTTTCAGTTGGGCGAGCGCAGAGCAGAGGGGCGAGCGCCTAGCAAATTGCCAGACACACAGAATCGTGTGAGGTATGATGGAGGGGCACTCTGTATAGATAGAACCCGCTTATACATCTATTTATCCGCTACCCACAAGTTTTATTCAGCCCCTGCTGCCGCCGCTGCATCTTTTGTATTGTGAATCGTAGCCAAATGCATTCGACGCCATGCCATCCCATGGCCAATGGGGCTGACAATGCACAAAGAGCCACAAGAAAGATGAGTGGGTGGGTGGCTGATTGTCGTGGCTCCACTCGCTTAAGCCACCCATTAGCCACCAGCCTGGTTGCTGTCGTCATCGCTCTCCCTCTCATCATCATCATCGGCGTCCCAGCTATCCTTTTCATCCTTGTCCAGCTGGCCTGGCCTTCCCAGCCATCCCGTCATTGGCCACTGACAATTCCGGCTTTTGTTCAATCGGTTCAGTTCAGCGCGAGCTAATTTAGCGTTAATCGAAGAAATACACACTGGCCACCCACCCCCACCATCATCACCATGAACACAAAACAGTCCCATTCACCCTTCACTCTACTCTGATTGCATTAGCTTGATGGCTGCATTGGCTCGTCACTAATTAGTTTTGAATCCTTCAACTTCTTTGCCAATTCTCCGATACCCAGTCAAAAAAACCAATGATATTAAATGACTTATTGGGGTTACAACCAGCAAGAAGCTAATGCCCCATAAAATAGAAATTCAATCTCGTGCTTAAAATCTTTGTAAGTAACAAAATCAGCATCAACTAAAGGATGTACTTCAAGTACTGTAATATTTAAATGTGTCACCTGACAACTGCATCTGTGAGTGCAACTGTTCACGTAATCCCTTGAAATGCAAAAAAGTTTGGCCAAGGAAATGCTTTCCTAGAAACATGCACAGACTTACATGAGTAATCGCATTGTTTTAATAAAATAATATTCCACTTTGTCAGCACTTTGAACATTGTGAATGTAACAAAAGTTGTGGTCACTTGAAAAGTCCCTAAAAAATTGTCATAAACTTCCAATCCGATTGTGTTCTCAATGCGCAAATCGTTTTGTGACTTTGAGTTGCTTAACAAAACAGCACTGCAACTGAGGAGAAATACTAATGCTGCGGAATATATTCCAGACTGAGTCAGTCAGTCAGTCAATCAAGAACTGCAATTCCCTCAATTATCTAAGGCTATTGCAACTTTCAAGTTTCGCAATGTCCGATAATGCCGATTGTTTAGCAACAAACCGATGGCCCCAAGCAATCCAAAGTGACTGAGCCAGTTTTGGGGAACTCTGATGCGCTCAAAGCGTCTCCATTTCAACGGTCGCAATCCCCATTAATTGGCCACAATAGCTGGCGAGTTGAACTTGAGTTTCCTTGGTAATTGGACCACTACTTCGGCTGCAGTTTCCATTTCCCACTGCTTACTCAACTTGGGAAAGTCTGCGTTGAAACATCACAATTATGGCTGGCAGGGAAAAACGCTCCATTTGCTGGGGCCTTCGTTTTTAAGTCGGTGCACTAAGAAAAATACTTTCAACATTACTTTATATATATTTTTTACTCCTCATACTACTTTATTTTTGTTTATTTTTTTTTTAATTTTAAATTTGGTGGCTCTGAGCTTTGCAATATATATTAAATATATCCGTCAAGTTGGTATCCTAAAAGAATCCTTTCCCTTTGATGATAAATTCTTGTACCCTTTTTGTTGCCGTGCTCTTTTTTTTTGCCATTCTGTATAAGTGTGCGTGCGAAATCCGGATGTTGGCATATGGCTCGACGCATCTGTGAGTGGAAAAACGTTGCGCATACGGCCCGTGCGCCCAGGATGCCGATATGCATTCGTGTGTGTGCTTAACTAATATGCTATGAACGTCGCTTCGACACATTGCAATTGCCGCCCCTTGCCGTTGTCATTGTTGTTTCTGTTGTTGTTTCTGTTCTTTGGGTCCTGTTCCTGCCATTGTTGTCCTTATTGTTCGCCACATTTGTATGGCGATTTCCACAGCTTGCACTCCAGAACGCTAAAGCTGGAGCAATAAATGTTTGCTGTGGCCAAATATTGGGCTAGATGCTGGGCCGATGGCCTTGGTGCTCGGCGCAATGGCGCAAGAACAACAGTGGACGAAATGGGACATCCTGTGCTCCGGAAGCTCCGAAGTGCTACATACACTCAAGGAGCCATCAACTGAAGGATGCGAGGAGAGCTGGGAATTGCACTTGAATGGGGGGCTCTATTTTGAGCTGGGCTAAGCTGCTGCTACAAAAAATATTCGAAGATAAAGTATAGTTCAACATCTGGAAATGTGTTGATTTTAAATGGGATCATACAATTCCAAAAGCCCCATTAATATATTTTTTGTTGCTATATATCCTGATGGTTCGTAAACTTCAATATGTAATCCGCACTCAAAACATTTTTTCGAATATGCTACAAAAAAGTCACGCAGCTATATTGCTGCATTTGTGATCGCCGTGGCATTCAACCCGTTTGCGAGGATATAAAACCTCCTTAATTTCCATAAACCAGGCAACGGTTACGAGGCTGCCACACGAGTCCTGTGCCTTTTAGCTGTGTGTGTGCGACAGGTAAGTGAATTTATGTTGCACACGCTATGCGAAACATGCCACTGCAACTGCCCATAAAAACGTGACAGAAACAACAACAAAGCAAATAAGGAGCCGTGGCCCAGGGCTACGAACATTCTCGCACATCCTCGCACATCCTGGAACATCCTGGCAGCAATGTCGCCTCATGCTCTGGTCATACAAAACTTTCAACGTTCTTGCAACCGAACCGAGCCAGAAATATTATTTATTGAGGCGATCCCTCTGCCTACCCGTTTGTGTGTGTGATTGTGTGTTCACCTGGCTGCATTATCCCCATTTCCACTGCACTTTGGTCATTTGGCTTGCCATTTCGCTTGCCCGGTTTCACACTTGGAGAAAAACGTAGTTCATTTACAAAAAAACGGCATTATTGGATATTTCTGGCAGGTAACAGGTTTCACTGTTTTTGATTCAGTATTCATAAGCACACAACAAACTTTATTAGAGTATAAAACTACTAACAGTCAGTTTGTAGTCATATTTAAGAGCTGTGTGTTTTGCTCAGTGTATTAGCTCACTCCAAGTGTGTCTGTTTCGCTTGCAACGCGCCACGCATATAAATCGTTCAAATTGAGCGGGGGGTGCTCCGTGCACCGAGCACCGAGCACCGTGCACCATAACAATGGCCACATGCAACCGAAGAGGGAATAAAAGTTTATGCGATTTTGCAAGTTGTGGAATTAGATAGAAATTGCGAGTTATCCCCGCCACCCCTTAAATCAATTTGAGAACAATTTCGGTGGGGAAGGCGCTGGTCTGGAAAGAATCCCAAGAACCTTTGGCCAGAGTCTTTAAATCAAGTACTGCAGTCCGGCCTTTCATTTATGATTTCCAATCAGTTCTGGGTGAGAGCTCTCTGTGTCCAAGTTTGGAGCTGAAATTATATTACATAGTCGAGAGTAAAGTTTTTGCCCCAACCCACCGGCATACATGTATACAAGATAGTATGTCTGTACATATGTACATATGTATATCTTTTCTTGACCCACACAAGTCATTGATTTTTTGGGCGGCTCTCAATTGACTTGCTCGTCGTCCTTCAAGTTCGCCTCTTTGGCATTACGCTCAAATTACATTTTATTCTAGATTCCCTACGCTGTGTGCCGCCCGAAAACCATTGGTAGTATTGGGTATTGTTTTTCCTTAGCCGTTCAAGGATATCAAATTTTTAACCACGCGTCACACATGACAGCGCCGGCAAACAGGACAAAGGATCCTGGCGAGGGGTTAAAAATGCTGAGAGTTAGTGGATACAGTGGACGGGGATTTTGGGAATGGGAATGAAACACACAGGATCTGAAACCAAAACCAAAACCAATACGAAATGCTGCTATTGCACCACCAGCTGAACCACCAAATATAGCGACCACCTGCCAGGATGTGCCACGATTTTAGTTTGCAGGATATGCATTGAATTGCTGTCTGCCGAAAGTTTCCTTCACTCACTAATTACTACTTTAAAAAAAGGCTTAGGTTTCCTAGTTTTTATAAGCCTTAAACATCATTTATTTATTAATTTGCGTTTAAAAACGGTTGACAGCAACTTTAACAAGATATAAGTTTGAAAAGTTCTAAGTATTTATTTGTTTTCAATTTTCGAAGAGTACATCTGATTCTCGCACCTGCCTTTTTAACTTTGAGACTTCGATCTTGGTATCGCAAATTGGCCCTTACTTTTCATATTTACCATATTTTCCTCCGTACTGCCTGTAAACCAAATCGGCTTATCGAATGGAATGGAAAAACTACCCAACCAACTTAAAAGTTGCGTTTATCCTTCCAGAAATTCAGTGACTTCGCTTCACTTGCCAACACTTTGCCCCTTTTTTTCCAGCTGGTCTTCACCTCAAATTTTTTTTGCATATGACAAACACGTGGATGGGTTTTTGTTTTTGTTTGCGCCCCCCAAAAAGAGATGACCCTTTTTGCCTTTATTTCTTTTTGTTTATTGTGCATCTCCCTGGTTTTGAATGGCTCTGTGTGTGGAGAGAGTTGTTGGCTTATTGTTTGCCTAATGTTTAGTTTTTACTTTCACGCAATGTTTTCATTAGAATGCCTCTGAACAAGAAAAAAAAAGCAGAAAAACCCCAAGAACAGGCTGACAGAGTTGGGTACAAAAAAGTAAACAGAAAGGCCTGGAAACCCGAGGTGGATTTTCGGGGGAGCTCAGGTATCGGGTTGACTTTGGGGACCGCTGATGTTTTCATTTCGCCCTTGGACCAACAAGGTTGTAGGCCAACTTTTTATGGTGAACACATGCCGAATCCAGCAGACGCCCAGGATGAATCCGACTGAATCCCCCAGTACCACCCACTCGGCGGCAGCCAGCGCCCACTTTTTTGTAGGAATCCCCGTGCTTGGAATCGCTTCCTTTGAGCATCTGTCTTTGGCGGCTCTTTTGTTTATTTTGCTTTAGCACATTTTAGAAACAATAAAGCAAAACTTTGAGCTTTTTGTGTCCTGCCAATGCTGCTCGTCCCAGGCTGTATCCTGTATCCAGTATCCTGAATCCTGTAACCCTGCTCCCCTCCCCGCGATCCTTTTCGCCCGCCAATTCCCTTATTATCTCCATGCTCGGCAAGGTGGCCATAAAAAGCGAAAAAGCGGCGTCAAAAACAGAAGGCAAAGTTGCCTCACAAGTCCTTCGTCCTTTGCCGCTTTCCTCCGCCAAAGTGCTCGAATTATGAAAGGAAAGAGACGACTATATATATATATATATACTGACTCAAGGGTAAGGCGAGCGGAAGGGGGAGGCGGAGGAGGACCCCTTTTATGATATTTATGCGTCTCCTTTTTATTTTCAGCAATTTTCGTTTATTGATTTTTCCCCCACCAAAAATGTTGGCCGAACTTTAGTTACCGAAACCGAAGAAGTAGGGTATGGGATAGGCCAGATTCCGGGAAAATAAGTTTTCTTCGGTTATCAAATTTACTCGGTATTGAATTTCGCACCAATGATCGTTTCGGTCGTTAAAGAGGTTTAAATACATTGCTTCTCTAACCAAGAGCGAAATTTATTTGTTTATTTATTTAATATTTATTGCATATACTCGTAGAAAAAAAATTCTTATGTCAACGAGAAGCCTGCTTATCTACATTGCGCTATTTATGTAAAAGAGTATATATTTAATGAGCACTGCAATTGAAGTAAGCTCCTGTAATATTGTCTGCATATAACGATGATCTGAAGTACGGGGATACCTTATTTGTTGTGGCAGTAAAATATGTAGGTTAAAAGTGGAATGTTTCGCGTACATTTTATTACCTCCATTCATTGTCATGGTCGGCCCTCTTTTCTGGCATTTAGCTGCATTCGGTAACGCTTCCTTTGGAGGCACTTACTCATCGCGCCATTCCATCATCAGGCCAAGTTGCCACTTGGCCACAGACTCGGCTTTGCCTCTGACATTGTGGCTTTTAAATTGCTTATTTGGCTTAGTCCTCGTCGTCGTCGTCGTTGTTGTCAGCGCTGTTCTGTTGGCTAACCGCAACGTGCCGAGCAGTTTAATAACCAAGGCAACGTCGTCGACCGGTGAAAATCCGCATACCCTACCTACCGCCCCACTTTCATCCTCATCGACATCCTTTGAGGAGCCACAATTCAGGGGAGCTGGTTTTCTGGGAAAACCAATGCAAGACTCCAAGCTGATCAAAGCTGATGAACGACTGAACTTGCGTTGAAGGGGCGTCGGCTTAAGGACCAACTTTATTTCTCAGTGCATCCCTTCTGGTTACTTGGCTAATTATCTTTCTTGACGCAAAAGAACAACGAGAAAATGGTTCAGTACGAATAGAGGCTATGCCTAAACTGGGGTTTAGTTTAATTCATAAATAAGTATTATTCTTTGCTAAATCGAACCAGAAAAAGCAAATGGACTGGAAATGTATGCCATTTATAGAAGCCTATCCATAAATAGCACTCAAAGGTAGTCAAAGAAAGTGAAATGAAAATCGTTTCATCTGAACATTAGGTATTCCATGCCATGATATTCGATGTCCGGCAATCAAACGGCAACCGAAATCAAAAATTGACAAATCAAAACTCAATTGCTTTCGTGCCAACAAAAGTGTGTGTCCATGTGGTCCAATAAATCATTCACTGGATTGTATTCCCAGCAGAAATGCCATTACATGATTGGTCCGGATTCAGATGCAGATGGCGATGCAGATGGCAAATGCAGATACAGCCTCTGAATCCAAATCGGTATCTGCATCTGCATCTGCATCCGTATCTGTATCCGTATCTCTATCTGTTTCTATCTGTATCTCTGTCATTTAACAGGACGTGGTCGAGGCCGAAACTTAATTGCATTGTCCTGGCAAAATTTTTGGCATAGTTTCGGAGATTTTGCGACAGCTGCAAGTGGCCAAATATTGAAAGGTGGCAAATGTGATTGAGTTTCCACCTCGGCACAGTGGGCAAAGCCAGTAGCTTTCGATTTAAATTTAACGCTTGAAAACAAACCGTAAGTGCCCGGATTTCGTGCAAATTAACCAGTATGAAGTTAAAAAAAAAAAAAAATTCGATATAGTTTTGGAAATTTGAGCGATGGCGGTATACTGGCTCATCAAATGCGCAAAGTGCAAACAGTTGCTACTCGCACCACACACCCCGCAAAAAAAAAAGTGAATCGGTCTTTTGGGTCAGCGAAAAGGAAGAGTTATCAAGGCGAACACGCTGGGGGGAAGGTAGGTCATCATTCGGGGCATTTAATTTTCGTTATGGAAATTGCAGAGGAAATTCAGGAATTTTTGCAATGGCAGTTGGTGTTGGTATGGGTATGGTTATGGGTGTGGGTGTGGGTATGCGAAATATAAGACGGTTTAATCGATTTATTCCGCAAACGCGGGTAAAATTCGCATTCGAGAGCAGAGAGCGGTTCGGCGTTCGCTTTTCACATCGATCATCTCATATGTGGACACATTTGTGCTGAGAGGGATTAGTGCTATCGCCTCCCTTTCCCGGATTATTGAGTAAAGCTCGAGTGATTGCAGCACTATTCGGCCATTGCACTGAGCGAAAAGCAGAGCTCTATCCTAAATCAATAGATTATGATCCTAGAAACAATCGTATTCGAAATAGTTATAGCATCTGGACTTACATATTTGACAGCAGAGTTCTTTATATGTTTTTAATGAAATCATTTCCTTAATTAGCTAATTTTTCTCGGTGCATCATTGCGTTTGAGTTGTGTGCAAAAAGGGATAAAATGAACTTGGGTAACTTTCCCTATCTCTATTTCCCCCTGTTTATTCTCCCGCCCATTTTTACTCGTTTTCTGTGTGAGTGTTTTGTGTTTAATTTTGTGAAATGTTTGCCTGGTTTTCGAACTCTCGACGTTTGCCTAATTTTACCGCCCATTTCAACCTGCAGTCAACCGTCGTGCCATTTCACTGACATACCCCGAAATTCTGGTCGCCTCTCCAATTTCAAACTCGCATTTCCTTTTTATTTCCGCCTTCGCTTAGAAGTTGATGAGATGTTTATGATATTATGTATATATATATATGTAGTTGTGGGCCACGAGGGGTAAATCCCCGGGACCTTTCCAGCCTGTTTTATATGTAAATTTTCCGATATCAAACAGGTGAGAGATGTGTTCGCGCGGGGGGGAGGGGGAGGGCGGTGTATGGGAAACGCCCGAGGCCGTGCGGGGTCACCATAAATTAGAATAAGTTATTCTCGGCTTGCGTATATCAATTGCAAGGAATTGGAGAGGAAAGGCAATAATAAACTAATTTAAAAGTCTTTTTCAGAGCTTCGAAAGGGATAGTTATGATAAACTTTGTGATTTAAACTTTTCTCAAAAGAGATAAATGGCATTTAAATTGTGAAATTAATAAATTCATTGAAAAAATAATGGAGATTTTGCGTGGTGAGCGCGTTTGCATTTATGTAGGGCCAAATGAAATTTGTTGTGTTTTAAATAATTCTTCGTTGCACTGGATTCCCAGGAAGTGATTAACTTACCTGGGCAAACTTTGTTCTTTGGTTCAAATAGGTGGATCCTGGCTAATCATGGCAGGGACCTACAAACGTTGCCCTTTGTCCCGCTGGCAGTTAATTCATTCGCTGGTCGCTTCGTGGACCGTGTCCAGTTTATTTCGGCGATCCTGCGAAGGTCCTTTCGTTCCGCAACACGCGCTGCCAGTTTAAATAGCTTAGTTTGCGTCAAAGGGAATGGGAGCAGGAGCAGGAGCAGGAGCTGGAGCTGGAGCGGGAACGGGAGCGGGAGCAGTGTAAATTTAATTCTATTCCACATAAATTTCAGTGCGGGATTGGGCACACACAAAGCAAAGCAAGAAGAGAGATGCCTCGCGAGAGGCGCGAACCTGAACCAGAGCGAAACCTGAACTGGGACGCTCAGCGGATGGAGCACTCCTCCAGCGGATGGATGATGATGATGATGATGAGGCGGCCAAGGACGGGAATGCAGATTGGGTATGGAGATGGGAATGAGGATGGGGGTAATGGAGAATGGAGAATGGGGTTGCTAGCCAGCGAGAAAGGACGACGCAAATTTATTTAACCTGCGGGCGCAGAGCGCATATTTGAATTTATTTGCATGGGGGATGCGCGAAGGCAGCGGGGGCGTGTCCTGAGTGTGTCCTGGCCGCTGTGGCACTGAAGTAATGCCAAAAAGTGCGCAAGCAACACACACAAAAAAAAATGAAGGAAAATCCAAATTGTGCGGACGACGAGAGAAGAGACGGGAAAACTTTTGCACAAAGTTGTTGCAAGTTGTTTGTATGCGCCTCGCACCGCGCCGCACCGCAGCGCACCACCCCTGACCCATGACCCCCAGACCGTACCCAATCCCTGGACACGCCCACACAATTTCCCCCGAAATGAGCCGCGCGTCGTTTGACACATGCAGCGCCACCTGGCGGCCGTCGCCATGAATTTGAATGTTTCAAACAGCCGAAAGAAACACAGTTGCAGAGCATAAAAGAGTGGCGCAAGAGGCGCAGGAGGAGTAAAGGAGGTGCGGAGAAGGAAAGAGAGGGGCCTGCGAGAAATGGTAACTGTAAACTTTGCACTCGGCCAACAGGGCGGATGGGTAATGCCTGTGGAACGGGGCGAATACGTAATGTCATTTCGGTGTAGCATACTTTCGTGCTACATTTAAATTCATTATACCCTGCAGGAACTTCGAGCCAATCCCAATGGCTGGAAGTGGATGGCCACTTTTGGAGATCAAAGTTTGACTTGAAAACAATTTGTATCCAAATATTCACAGAATCTGATATTCTGCTTACCTAAATTATTTATACTCAAAATTGGCATTTAAAAAAGATATATCAATTAAAAAGTTACTTAAAAGGGAATTCCTATCAAAATTGAAAGAAAGCTTATTTTTTGACATATATCCTAATATATACTTAACAAATTCTTGGGTCACAGCTGGATATATTATATTAATGATATTTTAGTCAAATATTTCTTCCCATTTCAATTCCAATTGTCACCGGCCTTCAAAAGGTGCAACTGGCCATTCACCTTGAAGTGGCTTCCACTTTGGAGCTTAACTTGAAGTTCACTTGAAACTTTTCCCCCGGCATAATTTTTTCCGTGCATTTAAATTCATTTTAGCTAGCAGTGAGACAAAAAATATGCCAAATTAGCTGAAATCTCTTTGGTGGAGTGCAGGAAATTGGAGGAGGGAAATGGGCGGAGGGCGTGGTCCAGGCCTAATTAGCCCTACTGATTCGCCTGTGTCTGTGTGCTAGTGTCTTCATTAGAATGCAACTGTTTGCCAGGCTCTTCACGGCAATCTACAGTAAGCTACTGCAGTAGCCTCTCATCCTAGGAAATATCCTGAGCGTCATCATCCTGCGCCTGTGTCTGTGACCCATTTCTCTGCCAGCTGTCGGCTTATTAATGAGTTTTTGTTGGCCAACTTTGCCGGCTTTCCTTTGATTTCTTCTCTCCATCTCCGAGCTGCTGTCTTCACAATTAGCTAAGCTCTGTCTTAGCAAGTCGACAACATGACAACAACTGCCTCCTTTCTTGTAATTTGGCTTGTGCTCTCGTACTAGGCACTGGGTCCTGGGTTCTCCATCGACGTGTTCGCGCATAAATCAGAGCTTCAAAAGTCGGCAGTGGCACTATTCACTATTCAGTGAGCCACTACAAACTGCAGTTACCCACTGCGCGGCTGCATAATGAATGCCATACGGCCCAGAAGCCCCTTTGTATCCCAGCTCATCCTCATCCAGGCTCACTCTCTTGCTGAATGGCTAAAATTGCATCCCAACGGGGTGGATTATGTTGGGATTAAGGTGCATTTTGATTGATTGAAGTAAAGCGCCGGCCCGGACACACACACTTATCTCTCGGAAGACGGGATCGAAGCCTGACGCACAGATTACTTATTAAGAGCTCATGAGGTTGGGCTCAATAATTGATGGATTCCTTGTTGGTAGAGACGCATCGGGAAGTTAATGTTTACCAAGGCCATTCTTAACATGCTAATTATAATACTCATTGATTTGATTAATTACGAATTATAATGCCTTAAGTGCTAAGGAAACTTAGGAACTGTAGTCCGATTTCTAAAACTGACTTTCGTAAACTTTAACACAAACACATATGTTCACACTATGTTAGCTTCCAATGCAGTTGGATTTCAAGGGTTATTTCTGAAGCGTTTAGAAAAAGCCCCACAATGACCTCAAATGGTAGGGAAATTGTAATCAAGTCGGAGCTAACCAAGAAGTTATGAAATTTTGTAAATACCACAAAAATAACCAGAGCAACAAATGTGAACTTTGGTCTTTTCCTATTTTCATGTTTGCTGCTTACTTATATGTGCATCCACTTGTTTGTCTGACCATTTTCTATGGCCATGATCTTTTTGAATTTGCCGTGTGTGTGTGTGTGTATTTGTGTGCAGTTTTAGATGAATTTTTGCGAAAAGTTTTCTACTCTGCAAGTGACCCTCCATCTGCCTATATATCCCTTTCGCTTGCGGTTGGGCCCGGGGCATAAATCCCTTGCCTACATTTCAGCGCATACAGAGTTGTCAACAAGCATTGACATTAATTAAAGCCCAGCGTTGCATGCGAAGGCAACTTGCAACTCTGCTCATTTGTGATTGTGTGTGTTTGTGGGTCGCGTGTGTGAGTGCCTGCGGCGGCTTCAGTTAACCATTAGACTTTAATTACTATGCTAAAATTCACGCTCGTCTGCCGCACCACAAAGCACCAACAACGGCGGCAACACAAACTAGAAAAAATAGAAAGAAAAAAAAAGGAAAAAACTTGTAGTAGTTACACAAGTGTATGCGAGTATTCTCTTCTGCTCGTTGCCCCCAAAGTATGCTTTAAAATTGCATTTCACATGTACTAGGAACCCCCCATCCGACAGCTTAACCCTCGTCTTCCTGCAACTGTCGGGCATCCTTAACCCTCTGCAATGTCCCTGTGCCACTTTCGCATCACATTTACATTCAGTGCTATATCTTAATTGAGCGTTTCTTTCGACGGCTTATAATTGTATTATTTTCATTTATTTAAGCACAACTGTTATTGAGCAATTGCAGACACTCATACCACTTTAAATTAATTTCAATGCGAAATTTAATTTTATAGGGATTTATGAAAATAATTGTTAACTATTCGGATCGATAAATCATTATGAAGGGATGAATTTCAACTCGAGTTTTTAGCCGACTTTAATCAAAAATACGATATTTTTAAATTGTTTTTTTTTTTTTTTTGCATAGTTTGGACAAAAATAATGGAACAGCTAAAATTAAGACTGTTTTGTACAGCTAATAAGCATAGATAACTATCCCTATCACTACTTTTATGATTTCAAAAAATAAAAATTTTACCAAATTTTTGCATTTTTGATAAGGGGTACCATCATCAAAATTTGCGAAAATTGGCAAAAAAATTGAATTTCCAATTTTGAACACAGGTCGATAGGGAATTTTGCTACGAATTCAACGAGGTATGACATTCCACTACTTTTATGATTTCAAAAAATAAAAATTTTACCAAATTTTTGCATTTTTGATAAGGGGTACCATCATCAAAATTTGCGAAAATTGGCAAAAAAATGAATTTCCAATTTTGAACACAGGTCGATAGGGAATTTTGCTACGAATTCAACGAGGTATGCCATTCCACTTTTGGACAACTATTTTTATTGCTATTGAGAAAATACTAATTATTTTTTAGCAAAAAAAAAAACAAATAATAATATTGCAAAAATTCGAATATTTACAAACGGTGTTTTCTCCATAACTTGGCTAAAAACGTCATCACCGCTATCATGAAGACTGTTTTGTGCTGCTAATAAGCATACCTAACTATCCCTATCACTACTTTTATGATTTCAAAAAATAAAAATTTTACCAAATTTTTGCATTTTTGATAAGGGGTACCATCATCAAAATTTGCGAAAATTGGCAAAAAAATTGAATTTCCAATTTTGAACACAGGTCGATAGGGAATTTTGCTACGAATTTAACGAGGCATTCAAATTTTGACTATTTTTATTGCTATCGAAAAAAAAGGAACAATTCAGGATAAAAACATTAGTCAACGTAAGTTGACATGTAATTGTCGCGCGACTGAATGAATGGTTGTTTTACACGCCTGGACCAATGCAACTTTCGAATATACATGAAAATATTTGTTGAAAAAACAATTGATTATTTGTATACATCGATGTCTGATGCTCCGCCATATGGCTGCGATCGATGTATCCCCGGTTCTCAACTTTTCCTAGGCTGCCAGACTCTCCTACGTCTAATTCGCGCTTGATTATCATAATTAAACAATTTAGTTTCAAGTGTTGGACTCCCATTTGTTGCACTTTGCTCTGTTTCCCCAGTGGCGGCAGCAGCAGCAACAACAACGGCAACAACGATTCAAATGCATTGTTCGTGTTAGTTGGCAGTTGTTGTTGCTTCCTGTTCTTTTTGCAGCAGTTCTTAAATGTAAATTACGCGCTTTGTTGACTTTGTCCCTGCAGCAGCAACAGCAGCAGGCAGTAAAAAAGGGTGGCACACATACATATGCATGTATGGGGTATAGGTTAGATGTTGTATAGGGTATGGGTTAGGGCGCTGAATGAGGTAAGCAGTGCACACATTATAGTTGCCATTACCTCGCCGCTACCCCTCCACCACCCCCTCCGCCCAAGCACTGCACACGCTGTAATTGTGGCCAGCTTTGAGCTGAGAATTTTCCCTGAGCTTGTGTGCGTGCTTGCGAGATTGCTGTCAAAATGTTGTAGGCACCCCCAAAAGCCCCCGTTTTTCGCCGCCCCTTTCCTGCCGCCACCTTTGATTGTCAGTTTTGGACAACGACTCTGTTTGTCTGGCAAGTGAAATTTTGTTTGACGTTGCTCGATTATGCATGGGAAGTAGATGTGGATTTGGATGTAGATGTAGATGTGAATGTGGATGTGGATGTGGAATTGGAAGTGGACTCTGTGTTTTGGGTGTGACCCTTTTGGGGCCTTTGCCTATGGTTAGTTTATGCGATTGATTTTTGGTTTTACTTGTACTTGTTCTTTGTGTTGGTGCCACGTGCAAGACAACGCCAAACGTGGCGTGTGTGCTACAAAATTGTGTATTTGTATGTGTGTGATTGGGCCCCTACGTATACGTAATATCCGTTAGGGAATAGCAGTTATGTAAATTTCGTGTTGAGATTTCCTTCTGGGCAACAATTAAGTAGTTCTTAACTAATTGGAAAAATACTTGCCCCGAGTTCTTGCTTCTTCGCTTGGTTGATTTTTGCGTTCGTTTTCTTCGTTTCTAATTAAATCACTTCCTTTTACTTCGCTGCAGTTGTTAAAAAATGAAATGCATTTAAAACCAATTAGAGGAGTCTTATTTAAAGACATTGCATTTCTGTTGCACGGTTTCTTATTCCCACTTAGACATTTTTCTGCCCCTCTTTGTTTATCTTTGTTTTTTTGTGCAATTTTCTTTTCGCCATGATGAATTATTTCCGCTTTTCCTCTTATAAATTCATTACGAATACTGTTCATTTCAAAGTAATTGAACATTTCTCTCCCGCTGCTGTTGTAGTTTGTGCATATTTCACTGCTCAGTTCGCATTGCACATCTTCAAGTGCAGTTTTACCTAATTGAGAAAGTGTTGCTGCAAGGAATTTTATGCGCCTTCATTACAATTCACACTTTCCCAGTTTCCATTGCCCCTTCGTTTCACTTTGACGCTATCTTTTTCGCATTTCCGTCTTCAGTTTTAGAAACTCACCTTAAAGTTTGCCCATTTCGTCTCCTGTTTCTGATACTTAATGTCGAGTCACACCATTCCGGGTAACCTCCTGACACATTGGCCTTCAAGGTTGTCATTTGTACACTTACCCGTCTTGTGGTGACCCACTGTTCCTTCGTTTTTAGTACCCCTCTGACCGCAGCATCAGCCATTTCTTCGCCATTATCATTTGACACGCTACCAAGTTGCCTCTGGTGACCCCGCGCCCCACTATTGCCTAGTTTCCGGCACGTTTGCCCCGAGAATTTTCCCATTTTTGCATTTTGCTCTCTTGCTTTTTAATTTGTTTTAATGAACTTTCAAGCCAACGTATTCCATTCGAGTAGGAAAAGGGGGGATTCAGTTGCAATATGCTAGCTCACTTGTATAATTACAGGCGCCATTGCATGTGCATCTCCAGCAGCCTCCGCCCGTGAAAAGCCCCCTGAAATCACCCCTGGAATATCCCCCCCTTCACATTTCATGTGCCCCCCTTTTGCGCCGCCTCTAGTTTCTGGGCCTGGGCCTGAAGTGCGTGGCTTTCATTAATTTTAATGAGTTTTAAAAGTTGTTGCCATTTTTTTGCCACACTGCACGTGCAATGCTTTTTGCCCTCCTTGAAACGTCGCTGTTTTTTGCCCTTTTTTACCGCAGACTTTTTGTTGATTTTATTTTATTTCATTTATTTTGATTCTTCCTTACTGTAAGTTTTCTGTGTGGGCTTGTTTCCCCCAAACCCCCGTCATTTTTTCTTTTTCTTTTTTTTTTTGCCACTCAACGTGTAGTTTCTGTGCACTTGTCATTTGTTCGGCGGCAACAGCAAGAACAAAACTGACAATACCAGACTTTTATCCATTGAATGCATACACACGCACTAAGAAACAGATCTAAAGAAATATAGGTACAGATTGTATATATATTTATTTATTTATACATACGTATGGGCAATGACATTTATTTCTATTTGCAGCTGCATTTGCGGAAAGGCAATGGAAATGGGAAGGAAGTCAGGAAACCACAGGGGGAAACTAGGGAAAGTGGTGAAAGGCTGGGGGTGGTGTCATCGCCACCTGCTGTGTGTATAGTTTACGCTTAAATAACTCACAGCTGTGCATAATTCATACTGAAGACTTAGCACGAGCCCCCTTTTTCTGGACATGGACATGGAAATCCGAAATCGGATATCGTAGGGTGGGAAGCGTCGCAGGGACTAGGATGCAGGAGTGGGAGTAGAGGAGCTCCATTAGACGAGACTGCTGCAAAACTGAAAAGCCATCATCATACGTTCTTGGGTGAAAGGGGATTGCTAGAGTGGAAGTAGTGGATTTCACCGGGTTAAGTGGAAGTTCCTGCAAATGGAGACAGCCAAGATTTGGGAAATTATATGCGAAGTCTCGAGAGCTTCGCTACCATTGAACTCCACAAAGATCGTTGAGATCGCTTTCATTCGCAGAGCAAACTAAACTGAAAGCTTTATTAAAGGCAAGACTCTGTGCTATTCCTTTAGTCAGTCAGATTGTTGTTCCGTTTTTTGAGCCTTGGAGTTGGGGCTTGGAGTTTTCGGGGCAAAAGATGAGTGACCATAATGGAAATCAAACCAGAAAGCCAAACATTTGCCAAGCTGTCGTGTTACTAAGTGCGTTAAAGCAGCTCAAAGAGAAGTGAAAATAGAGCTGGCAGAAAGATGGGATCCTTTTATGATTTTGCATTCCCCAACGCGGCCATTAGTACCAAGTATTTTCCCTGGCTTGCCTCGTTTTCGTAGGCTCCTCTGAGAGAAAGAGAGAGAGATATAGTGTCTTTTGTCCTTTTGTCCAACAGCTTGTGGCGCTTTCGCAATTTGATTTATGTGTTGCCCCCAAAACATTCATTAAGATATAATCATAACGCATAGAAAGCGCACACAAACAGGATGAGTATGGCTATGGGTGTATAAATATAGATATACGTTCGTCGGATATGTACGTATGTATATGTGTACGTTCATCTATCTCATATATCAAAATGTCCTTGTTTTATATGTGTCTGTGTGTATGTGTGTGTTTTCACTTCTTTTCAGTCGCTTACTGTTTTTGTGGCATCATGAGTGGCGCAAACAGGCACATTTTTTGGCCTTTTTCATTAGATTCACATGACCAGAAGATATAATGAGGTTTGGGCCCCATCTGTTTCGCCTGCAGTGCAAAACTGGCTGCAATGAGTGCCAAATCAGGCTAATGGCCCACATCGTTCGGACATTTGTTCCTATTGTCGCTTTGATTAAAGAACGGAGGTTCTTTAGAAGTTCTTAAGAATTTCAATTTAATTTCTTTGACAACAAGAAATATGTCAACCTAAACGGTTATTAAACTATAAATGGAAAAACATTTAATTTAATAAATATTTTACACCTTACTTTAGTGGTAAAAAGGTATTCAATATAATTTTCCATTGGGTCGCTGAAAATCCTATAAATGCAGCAGAAAACTTAATAAATTTATAAACTTCAGGCGAACATAAACTTTTACTCTATTAAATCGTGCCCGTTGTTGATTATTTCTGTTGCTTCTTCTAATTTTAATTTCCTGTCTGCAGTTTTCCCCTACCTCCGCCTTTTTCCCCCGACACCATCAGGCTGCAAAAATGCAAAATAATTAGAAATGTCCCCACCCACATGAAAGTTGAGTCAAAAGTTCAGTTTGTTGTGCGTGCCTCAGACGGAGACTCATTTGCATGGCTACCAAATAAATAAACAAATCATACACAAACACGATTTAATTCTACATATATTTATACATATACATATATGTTTACGCTCCGAGTTTCCTGTATTTTGAAATAGGTATCACCAAATGATTTACTAAAGTCGGGAAAGGTGAAAAATTACTTGTTTATAGTAGATTAATAATAGTAATTGTGAAAGTAGTAAATACATATTTAATTTTTAAATTGCATGACATGTATATTGCATAAATGCAGTAAACATATGTAGTAAATTGTGAATTTGTGACTATTTTCCAGTTGTGACTAATTTTCTTCTATTTTTACCATTTCTGTGTATTTCAATCAAATTACTCTATAACTCAAAGCCTGATTTCGCTTTAATCGCAATGACATTTCCTATCTTTTCTCTCTTTAACTTTCTTTTGTATTTTTTCGAATAAATAAACTTTTGCCAATGTTGACTAATCGAAATCCATTTCCATTTGCTTATTTTCAGGTAAGTTCAGCCCTTTTGTGCAATTTATGCGAGTGAATTATATTGCAAATACGGTTTATGCTAAGATATGGTAAGGAATCTGTTATCTACGACTTCTTTCGGGAATTTCCCTGTTGTTTGCAAGGGGTTGTGTTTAAGAAGAAAAAATGGTTGAAGATATTCCGCATTTCGTTGTAGTTTTTTCCGTCCTCTTGAGAATTGATGTACTCCACCGTCTTGGGGAAAACCCCTTCTGGCAGTTTTTCCCACCATGTTGTAACTGCAGAAGCTAAACCAATATTATTTCTGCCTTCTATCTATCCTTCTTCGTCACCCCTTTCCCCGAAATTTTCTCGGCTGCACTTTGTCTTTGGCTTCTCTTTACTTGATTTTTCGGTCAGTGGCAATTGGCCGTCCGACGGAAGTAGTTCCCCACTGCCCCTTTCTCTGCCCCTCTGCCGACGTCCTTTTTCGTATAATTTTCCGGCTGTTTTCGCGTTGCAGGAAACCCGTGAATTTCGCGTTGAATTGGCCGGTCGAGTGGGAGAGGGGGTGCTGAAAATTTGGGGGAGGTCGTGAAAATGAATGTCGTATTTGTTAAGCCCCACCCACTCATTTCCAAGCTTCGCTTTTCTGTGCTAATTTCTGCTCCAGTTACGCGGCTGGCAAATTGGTGAGCATTTTGCGGATGGGATGGAGTGAATGGGTGGGCCCCCCAACTCTCCAGCTTATTAAATATAATTCACATGGCATGGCCAGAAAGTCGTCAAACAACAATGAATGCTGAAAGAGAAACCGCAACGAGTTAATTAGGTGGCTTAAACAATCTAAACTTAAACTGTGCAAGAAGGGCAGGGTCAAAGGTTAATGGGAAAACGATGGCATAAGCAGTGCAACTGTTGAGTGGTCCAAAGTTTTCCATCTCATTCTCAATTTGCAATGAAGCAAAACCACCAGCAAGCAGCTGACACGGCCAAAAACTGCATTTGCACAAAGTGCGAACCGAGAAAATCGCATGCGTGTTCCCCTTCTTACACTAACAAAAATAAAAGACAACTTTCCGTAACATTTCAAGTTTTGTTATTAATTCGAAGATAAGTTTTAACTGTAAATCCAATTATAAATGTTGAAAATGTACAATTAAGTATGTTTATATGCCATGAAATAATAACAAGTTTTTAGAACTATCGATTTTCTGAAAAAAAACGTGAAACTAACTTTGGTTACGTGTGGTTCATTCGATGCTCTAAATATCTAGTATATCATGGCTTCCTCTTCTAAAGAGTTTTAAATCGTGCAAAAATATGTAAAATATTTTCCACCAGCCATAACCAGGTCTTAATCAATAAACGAAGTTTAATGTGACTTTTTCAGAAATCATGCTATAAATAATCGTTTAAACAATCAATTAAATGAACGGCAAGTAGACATGCAATTTTTTGTATCACGTCGAATCAAATAAATTATGTGGAATGGAAATGCCGATGATTGTGATTGCATAAATATTTGCACATGAATTAAGATTGAACGATAGATTATGTTAAATTGTTCATATAAATGGGCGAATAAAAAACCATATTTCGAACTTTAAATTCCGCTTTTACGTCCGACATGATTTATTCTCAAATTGTTTTTTCTTTTTTATTTCGAGTGGCCAATCGTTCTTTTCTTTTTCCTCTCAGTGAGCTGCCTCCATATCTGTATTTTTTTTTAATGCATGTTGAAAAGGGCTTGCAGGCGTATTGCGGGCCAAGGGGGCGTGGCAATGCAGGGTACATGGCAAGCGCAGTCATTGCGGCTAAAGCGGTTTCTGCGGTTTCCGGCAGCCGCAAGGCAGCTTCCTCTGCCCCTCTCGCTCTGGCGCTGATGCTCCATCTCCATCCCACTTGGCCGCAAACTGCTTTTGGTCGTCGCCTTTGGCGTCGCCTGGCGCTGCATTGATAAAACTGACCTGGGGGGATAGGGGTGTACTATGGGTTAAGGGGGTCTGCGGAAACGGGACAGAAATGGGTTAAAAGTTAAGGGGCGTTGCATGCCCCAGCCGCAGTAAAACAGTTGCAGCTACTGATACAGAAAACCAAAAAGGGGGGTGAGGGGCCCACTCACCGATGCGAAATTTTAACAAGATTTCCACAGTTTTGTTAAGGGACAACAAATTTGATTAAATTTGTCTTGGGGCCAAGGGGAAAATTGGGTGTGCTGCCATTTCCCTGGACACTTGAGCTCTCTCTAAATTGTAACACTTTTTATTGGGAAAACAAAAACCCTGGCAAAACATTGTATTTTGTTATGCCAGCCAAAGGAATATGTTCAATGGCGCTCAACTGGATAAGGAAGTACTTTTAACTCTTTTGAGAGGCATATAGTCTGGATCAATATGCTTAAAACGTACTTCCTGCAAGACTTCAACAAAACATCAATCTGTAAATCAAATGTAAAATGCAGCGAAGTAGTGAATTGAGTACCTTGTGTTGTTTTCTACTTGAATTGTATTCTGCAATTGCAATTCCCCCTTCCGTTGATTTTTCATCCTATTTTCCTATTGTAGTTGTGCTTTTCCTTTCCTCTCCTCCTTTAGTGGATTTCCCACTTCTTTTGCTCATTCTCAACCCATTTCATATTCCTTACTTTTCTGTTCACTCCACACACACACAAAGATATGAAAAGAGCTTTCCTTGGGTTTTCCTGCCACTCAGCCACGCCCACCATTTACCCGGTCCCTCGCCCACTTTCGTGTGGTGTTTTTATGTGTCTTTGTTGTTGCTCATTCCGTTGTTGTTTCATTAGATCATTTGAAATTGTATGCCAAGGCGTTGTTGTTGCTTATTTGCATAAATATACATACATGTCAGCATATTAAAGCAGTTGGTTGCTGAGTGTATATAGCCATTAGCCACGTGTGTGTGTGTGTGTAAAAGAAAGCCCGAGTTTTGCATGGGGAAATTGAAACAAATCTTGAACAATTCAGCTAACTTTTTTGTTGTTACTCTTTACCACTGAGGCGTAAGTTATTAGGACCCCGATAATGACTGCCCCGAAAAGTAGGCAATCCGAAATGCAGAAACTCCGAATGTGGCTAATGTGGCACACATACCAACACAAAAATACCACCCACACAGACACACTTTGCCTGCACTTTGCAACCCCCATCCCCATCAACTGGGAATGCCCGACATTTAGAGAATGCAATTCGAATTTAAAGGCTTTAAAGCCCCCACTAAACTAAAAGTGGGTGGGCGTGTTTTGTTTCCCCTGGTTTATGATGCGGACCGAACGGCACGTTTAAGCAATTGCAAATCTTTTTATGGAGTTTTTTTCCTCTATGTCGTAGCCTCAATACGGCCACATAGTCGTAGTGCGACTGCTGTTCGTGTTTGGGTCTGTTTTTCGGCTCTTGGCAGTGGATCAAAAATAAATATATGTAGAGCAACTCTGAGCTAACAAAATGAACAAGTGCAACGAGGAAATATGTTATTAATACAGAATAATAATCGATTTACATGCATATACAGAAAGTTACATTGGAAAATTGGTAACTAATAAGCAAGATTTTATACATCTATGCTTATAATGCTTATTATCCATGACAAAAAGGTTTAATTTTGCATAAAATGATTGTGTATCCAATAACGGTTTATCTTTCCTTTTTCATTCATTTTGCTAAATTTAAGTAGCTCTTTTGTCTCCAAATTGTTAATCCCATTAGTAATTAATTGACCGCTTAGATTGGCAATGCAATCGAAATTTGCCATTTAATTGTTATAATTTTTCGTTCAATTCCATAAATTATAAATCATTAGGCGCCCAACAACACCCCGCCCCGCCGAAACCAACCCCCCGCACAGTTGGCAATTATTTCAGTTTCACTCCGCCATTAATTATTTCATTTTTGTGGCTTCCATCTAATGAAATTGCAATAATAACGATTGCCGCAGTTTGCGAGCCACTGCAATGACCTCACAACTGTTATCGCTCCGGATGGAGCGGTGGGTCTACGGTATTAATCTTTATGGTTACCGGAGGTTTGGGTTCGGGGGGTCGAAGGTCCGTGCTCCGGGGTGTCCGGGTGTCGTTGGTCAGCAGCGTTACGAGTCGTAAAAACCAACTAACGATGGTCCACGGCAGAGCTGTAAACTTTGACCTCAAGTTACATTCTCTGGTGTTTTGTACACCCTATAACTATGGAAATATTGCTACACAATAGAAATTGGATATTGAGCATATTGTTTTTGATTTGAATAGAAATAGCTCATTGAACCTTAAGTTCTTGAGCAATCAATAAAGGATTTGATGTTTTACCTTCATCTTTAAAAGAATATTTCGTATTTATAGGGTATCCATGGTTTGCACCAATTTGATACGCGTTTCGGCCATTTGCCTTCTAGCCAAGCTAAACAACAAGCAGACAAATAAAAATTGTTGGGCTTTGCTGCTCGCTTTGCGTTTGGCATCTGTCAAAATGGCAGCCAACTTGGCGGGTGGGTTGGTTGGTTGGTGAAATTATGGCCGGTTAGTTGGGTGGTGCGAGGCATTTGTAGTGGGTGGTGCTGTCACGCAAACGTTTGAGCAGAAAATGACGATGTCGTTTGCCCTTCCCGCTGAATAAGGTCCATATTCCTCCTTCTCCATCTCCATTCTTTCTCTCTCTCTCTTTCGCTTCGTTTTGCCGGTTGTGTGTTTATAAACGAGTTTTGCATTAAATTTTACAACAGCAGCAACAATGGCATCGCACGCACACAAAATGGAGACATCAACGTGGCTATATCTCGGTGTGTGTTTGAGACAGGTGAACGAACGTACCCATTGCCATCTTGGCCATGACAGCTCCCAGTTGCCTTCTCTGCGTTTCAATTTTTCCTTCCCTCGTTGCGCTGATTTGTCAGGGTATAAAACGGGGATATACATATAAATGTTATGACTTAATAGCGGATGCAGAACGAAATCATCATTTTCTCGGCTCCCAGTTTCCTTCAGCTTCCCTTCTGGATTTGGCTAAGTGTGCCATGTCAAGTGGCCAAATCAACAGATTGCCATCCCTCACACATGCACAGGGTACGTATACGTAATATGTGAGTTGACGGGTATGGAAAACTGAATGGCACCTTGGCAACAATCTTCCATCAGTTCTATCAATCAATAGCAAATTAGACATCTAGTGCAGAAGTAAAGTTTCCCCCATCAAAAGTAACAAAATCTGTGAGCAATACTGTAGTGGGTATAAATATAGACGAAAGGCAAGCAGCGGATAACTTACAAGTTGCTATATCTAAAACCATACACTCATGATCGAAATTGACTTGACTGGAAAATAAGGGCACTATCAGCATCGAAAGTAGAGTGGAGCCTATTGAGCGGCGAAAGGAAATCGAGGGAAATTCTACTTGGCTGACAATTGAACTGACTTAATTCACTGACTGCAGTTTCGAACAATTGGCCAGTGGAAATCGACTTTATGAACCCTCGGCCATGCATCAAAAAAGCAGCCCCACCATCTCAGTCAGCACCTTCGACCTTCTGCTGGGCATTTGGCTCTCAGTTTTTCTGGCTTTCAAGCCTCGTCCTGTTTTTCCTTTCCCTTTCTTTTTGTCCCTCCCTGGGTTTCTTTTTTTTTTTTTTTTTTTTTGTATGGTTTATGGGCAACAACTGGGGACTACGGCAGTTTGGCATTTGCCAGCAGTCCACACACACACACACGCAGACGACAGCTGTGTGTGTCATGTCCAGAGCCATAAATCATTTATTTGAAAATTGCTATTGTATTGCGGTTTAATAGCATGTGATCATCATCATCAGCAGCAGCCACACGAGCGCCACCTTGTGGACAGTGGCACACACTACGTGTCGTATTCATAGCCAACTTGCATCGTTACATTTAATATCCCAGAAATCGGAGAAGGGTCTGTGAGGTACACGAAAGGTCGGTAGTATGAAAATGCGCCTCGCATGGCCCATCATGCCCATTAATTATAATGCCGCAGTGGCGACTGTCGGAGGGGTCTCAGCCGACTTCCGTTAGGCCCAGGAACACGCCCCCTACGCCCAGTGCCCCAAAAAGCAATGCCACTACCACCCACTCACTCAGAGAAACATATGCCGCACGTTCGGTGCCTTTGTCGCCTTTTTGTGTCGTGTTGTGGCAGTGATTTTCCTGCCTCGATTTTCCCGCCGGGGTAACGAGGTCATTTGGCAATATACCAACACAAACAAAAATTATGTTATTGGTCAATGTATTTATGAGTACGCCAGGCTCTGGCCCCTAAAAACACAACTCTCCGTTATACGGACAACAGACAACGGACAACGGACACCGAGCACCGGACTCCAAAGGTACACATACATATGTATGTATGTATGCATGCCGCTCTGCGAAAATTGCACGAAAATTGGAAATTTATTGCCAAGCCCACACAAATACACACACAAATACAGACAAACACACACACGCAAGATAACGAGTGGAAGAGGAGAGCAACCAACATGCGCTAATGACATTGTGCTGTGGTTTGTCGCCCCCTTTCTTCTGAGCCCCGCCCCCAGTCCGCCCCTCATTTTGCTCCATGAGTGCGATTTCGATTGGATTTCCTTTGCGTTCCATCTACAACACTGATGAAAACCACAAATTCTGATCCAGATTCCATCAGTGGAGCGAGCACGAATTATTGCGTCTTGCCTCAAAACGAACGAAAGTTTCGTAATAATTTGCATTCATATTTATGTTACTGTATACGAGAAATAGGTTATTGCTCCACAATTAAATCTACTTCCTTTGAGAATTGCTTTTGTAATCGAATAACTTGAGCTCCAGGAATTTCCTAACATGTTTAATTTGACTTTGCTTGCCGACGAAATATGAAAACCGGTTAATAGAATATTGTCATAGGAAATATACGTATTCATCGAGCATATGCTAGGTATCAGAATGGTCGAATACTTTGTGTTTCTGTTGCGTGGCCTGACGAATTTCCGATTAGACACACACCTGACTTGATTGAAAAACATGAACAAAGTAAATCAGTCATTGAAATCATGCACTTAAGCTACCTGACAATACTCACCGCCCTGTTTTTCCACCTAGAGGCTAACAAAACCGCTGTCGGTCGCCTTCCAAAGTGGTTGGTACCGCTTAGCTATCGCGTGGACATCGTGACGCGGATCAACCAACCCTATCAGCCCTTCGGCGGTACGGTGGTTATTGATCTGAGATCGGAGAGATCTACAAAGAAAATAGTGCTTAATTCCCACGATTTGGCGATCGGCAAGCGAAGGGCGGTGACATTGTCTGCCAAGAATGGCAACTCAGTGCCGGTTAGCAGTATAGAGATGGACATTAAACTAAGTCGACTGACTGTGTCCTTAAAGAGACCACTCAAGGTCAACGTCACATACTCCATGCGGGTGGCATTTACTAGTGTTTTGAGAAGTGACCACACTGGATTCTATAGCAGCAATTATGTGGATCATAATACTACTTTAACCCAATGGCTGGCGGCCACCCAATTTGAACCGAACCACGCCCGCGAGGCTTTTCCCTGCTTCGACGATCCCATTTTTAGGACACCCTTCAAGATCAATCTGGCACATCCGTATCTGTACCGCGCTCTTTCCAACATGCCCGTCCAGCGGACCATTCGCCAGTGAGTAGAGGTGTTCCAAAATGAAACTCAAATGTACTGTATTCCTATCGTCTTAATACCTGAAGTGCCAGCCTGAAGGACTACGTGTGGACGCAGTTCGTCGAGAGCCATCCGATGCAAACGTACCTGGTGGCCTTCGTGATCAGCAAGTTCGATAGGCCTGGTTTCACGTCCAGCGAGCGATCGGATTGTCCAATTAGGACGTGGGCACGTCCGGATGCACTGTCGCAGACTGAGTTCGCCAACATGGTGGTGGCACCGCTGCTATCCTTCTACGAAGATCTCTTTAACAGTACCTACCGGCAGAAGAAGATCGATTTGGTGGCTCTTCCAGATTTCACCTTTAAGTCGAAAGAGAACTGGGGCTTGCCAGCCTTCGCGGAGGAATCCATTTTGTACGATAGCCAACGGAGTTCCATTGACGATCAACAGGGCGTGGCGCGTGCGGTGGCTATGATGGTGGTGAACCAGTGGTTCGGCAATCTGGTCTCCGTCGCCTGGTGGCATGAGATCTGGCTGAAGAACGTCTTTGCCCTGTATCTCTCGCGTTTTGGTGTGCACTCACTGCGTCCGGAGTGGGATTACCAGGAGCGCCACGCCCTCCAGCTCTACCTCTCGGTCCTCGACTACGATGCCCATGTTAATACGGATCTGGTGACAGCATCGGTGCCCGATGAGAGCCACATTTGGGCGGCGTACAATGAGATTGGGGAGCGCAAGGCAGCCGTGCTCTTCGAGATGCTACACCGCGTCATGGGCGAAGAGGCATGGCTGACGGCACTGCGTCGCTATCTGGTTGTCTATGCCAATCGCACTGCCACATCCTCTGACTTTTGGGATCTCTTGCAACTGCAGGTAGACCGCAATGGACGTTTGGGCAAGGGTCTGAATATCACTGGGATCATGAAATGCTGGCTAGGGCAACCGGGATATCCCCTGGTCACCGTTACCCGGAACTACGAGGATCGTACGGCTATCGTAAGTCAACAGCGCTTCTTCATCACTCCCCAGTTCCGAAACCGCTGGGCCAGGAGTCCTTGCTGGTGGGTTCCGCTCAGCTATACCTGCCCCAGTTGCCAACATTCGGAAATCATCTCCTTCAGCCGCTGGCTTACATGTCCGATTTCTAAGCCTTCGAGTAAATCTAATACCGTTATACTGGGGAAACTGGAGGCGGAGCCTGAGGACTGGATACTTTTCAATGTCCAACATACGGCTCCATTCCGCGTGAACTATGACCTCCGCAATTGGCAGCTGCTCAACAAAACGCTCGCTGATCCCAATAAGTTTCGTCTCATACATCGTGTAAACCGCGCCCAGTTGGTCGACGATCTCTTCAGCCTCGCCTGGAGTGGCGATATCGAATATGACATGGCCCTGGGCATTCTCGGCTATCTGGAGCACGAGGACGAATTCGTGGTCTGGGCAGCAACCGAGATAAGCTTCGAGCGTATCAATAACGTAGCGAAGAGGAACTCAAACTACCTGATCTTTAAGGTGGGTTTATGGGGCTTATAAGGTGGATCTTTTAAAGGCATAAATCAGTGTGCTTGCATTGTCTCAGACCTTTATGCGCCTACTGCTGGAGCGGCAGTTCAAGCGGGTGCTATCCTCGGACTTGACCAGTTCCTCGGGCAACATGACCCACCGCCCCGTCATCATCAGACTGGCCTGTGAGTACGAGCTGCCCGCCTGTGTGAGTCTCGCCCGTCGGGAATTCATAAAGGGAACGCCGGAGAAGGGCGGATGGATGACCATCCAAGAGCGAGAAACGGTCGTCTGCACGGCGGTCAAGTTCGGCACTGAAGGGGACCGGGACACGGTGGAGTCGATGTACAAACGCTCG
The DNA here is from genome assembly GCF_004382195.2 of Drosophila sechellia. Lineage (NCBI taxonomy): Eukaryota > Metazoa > Arthropoda > Insecta > Diptera > Drosophilidae > Drosophila > Drosophila sechellia. Next base: position 10,448,997 of record NC_045954.1, read on the forward strand.
AACTTTGCCGCGGAAAAGGAATCACTGCTGACCGCCTTGGCCTGTTCGCGGAATGTCTTCGCCCTGCAGAGAGTCCTAATATGGACTTTTGAGAGCTCGGGAGTGCGAAAGCAAAACGCCAGGCGAACCTTCAAGGCTGTCGTCTCTAACTCCATGGGCTATCGATTGGCCAAGAAGTACGTGTCCGTCAATATGCAGAACATTCGCAATTAGTAAGTGCCGGACAAGTCGATGAAATATTATTCTTCTGATCGCCCAAAGTTGCAGCAACTCAACCGACAAGGTTGTAAATCTGATGACACCCCTAATTGAATGTCTATCCACTCCGAAAGAACTGCTCTACTTTAGCAAATTCTTTAAAGAGATCCTGCGCGACATGAACGGCAGTGAGCGACTCATCAAGATCCTGCTGGAACGGGGCAACGATAACATCCACTGGCAACGCACCAAGTTTCGCCCCATGTTGCAGGCCATTCGGAACATAATTCTGTGGCGGAGTCGGACGAAGCGGATACTTAAATAAAAGATTGTTATCCCAATCCAAATCTTAAATGTTAAAGTCAATGGTCACACAATCAAAGCTATTTTTGGATTCTTCAGATCGGTTTATAAGCCGTACGAAGCAGTCTTTATTTTATCTGTGCCACATTTTTGGCCAAGATATTGGGTTAAATCCCGTTGGATAATATCAGATTTAGACAACATATTTATTTATTTATTTTTTTTTTTTTGGTAATAAATAATCAGTATTTCTTCGATGGGAATAAAAATACTTGTGCAAAAGTGAACATCATCATATATCGTTGAATTTGTAACAAAATGCGCTATCCACCTGCATTCAAACTGGGAAACTTTTATTTATGTTAATTTTTAGCAAACTTCCCGTTTCACATTACAAATATTTGATTTTTTCATTAGGCAAGAAGTTTACGGAGCTTGTTGTGCTATTGTGTTATAGAAATTGTAAAATGTATTAATGATAAAAAGTCAAATGAAGTCGCGGTGCTTAACAGCAGGTATTGGGGTCATTGCCCCCCTGGCGATCTGTGTCAGCTGGATTAATTGGTTCCTCCGGTAGCTCTCTAATGTCCTCGAACCATCCGTGATTCACATACCGATCGTGCAAGTCAAACGGAATAAGTTATATACATTATTGCCACTCTTGGCGGAAGCCTCATCAGAGTGGAATCCCCGACGACGGGCATATTGGAAGGCCTTCTCAGGGTCCACCTGGCGATGGACCAGATCATCACACTTGTTGCCCACCAGCAGGATGTTCGGCCTATCCGGACACATGCGCATTATCTCCTTCAGCCAGCCGCCGATGTTTTCGAAACTTTTGGACGACGTTATGTCGTAAACGAGCAGTACGCCATGGGCACCATGATAAAAGGACGGCATCGCCGACTTCAAGCGCTCGTCGCCGGTGGTGTCCCAGACCTCCAGCATCATCTTACCCTCGAGCAGCTCCACGTAGCTCGCCCTGATATCCATGCCCACCGTGCACATGTAGTTCTCGAGGAATTTGTTCTCCGTGAAACGCATCATCAGGGAGGATTTGCCCACGCCGGTGTCACCCACGATGAGAACCTTAAACAGGTACTGGAAGTTGCTCATCGTCAATTCGGTTCGGTTTAATATGTATAAATTTCGACTGAAGGAAGTGGCAATTTTAGCTTGGCTTACGGTTCGGTTTAATATGTATAAATTTCGACTGAAGGAAGTGGCAATTTTAGCTTGGCTTGTTCTGGTCTTTTTTTTTCTGGGAGAGTAGTATTTTCTCAATAGCAACAAAAATAGTTGCCCAAAAAGGGAATGTCATACCTCGTTGAGTTCGTAATAAAATTCCCTATAGACCTGTATTCAAAATTAAAAATTCAAAATTTTTGCCATTGTTCGCAAATTTTGATGATGGTACCCCTTATCAAAAATGCAAAAATTTGGTAAAATTTTTATTTTTTGAAATCATAAAAGTAGTGAAAGGGATAGTTAGCTATGCTTATTAGCAGCACAAAACAGTCGTTATTTTAGCGGTGATAACGTTTTTAGCCAAGTTATGGAGAAAACCCCGTTTGTAAATATCCGATTTTTGGCAATATTTTTATTATGTTATTTTTTGGTAAAAAATAATCACTATTTCTTCGATAGCAACAAAAATAGTTGTCCAAAATTGGAATGCCATACCTCTTTGAATTCATAGAAAAATTCCCTATCGACCTGTATTCAAAATTGGAAATTAAAATTTTTTGCCATTTTTCGCAAATTTGATGAAAATGCGAAAATTTGGTCAAAATGTTTATTTTTGGGAATCATAAAAATAGTGATAGGGATAGATAGCTAGCTTTGAATTCGCAACAAAATTCCCTATTTACCTGTATTTAAACCTAGAAATTGTGAAATTTTTCCTATTTTCGCAAATTTTGATGTAAAAATTGGAAAAAAAAAGTGTTTGTTAGCTGTCCCTATTAGATTTTTAAAGCAGTTTTCTTTAGGCTGTTTGCTATTTTTAAGCTAAGCTATTAAAAATACCCTTAAAAATGTTTCTCTTCTGATCCGTCAACTGAAATGTATTTAACTAAATAAGGCCAATGCACATTTATTTGCTTATATTCATTCATTCCGTTCCATGAGCACCTTTCGAAATATGCAAAATTCCATTAGTGCGTTTTCAGCGTTTCGATTAAAGACTCTCGGTAAGCATAGATTTTCCCAAAGGTTCCAAACTCTTAGTTCCTCGCTACGCATCTGCATACCCAGATACCCGGCGAAAGTCGAGCCAGCCTAACAACATAACTAACGCGATCTCATGGGTGGCGTCGCCCGCTCTCTTCTGCCTCCTTCCGTTTGGTGGCAATTAGTGAGCTGCCTATCTGGTCCTGCCAGTTTGCCAGCTATCCGGGATGCCAGTTGATGCTACACACATAGTTGCCATTTGCAGCCAGCGATTTCCAGTTGCTGCATCATTCAGATGCGCGTCGCATTGCAACGCATCGCATTAGCAGGCCACACGAGGCAGCCAAGTGACAACTGACAATTGACAACTGGCAGCTGATGAATGGAGGAGATGCCACATCAGTAGCGGGAGGATTTGCTGTGGGAGGAGGAAGAGGAAGAGGCAGCTGCCTTAAGGCGCTTAGCTGCCCCCTGTGATGGTTTGCTGCCCCCTCGAAGGCATCTGGTTATGGTTATGCAATTCGCCTTTGACAGCGCTTGGCTATCTTTTTGGGACATTTCAGTTTCGGGTTTTGTATATCCATTAGCCAAGAGGCCAACATTCATTCATTACCATATTGTGTGGCTGTTGGCCATGAAGAGGCATCAATCAGCGCCTAATTAGCTTCTTATTTGCATCGCTATTGGTGTTTCGTGGTGTGATGCCGCTTATTACGCAAACGCCGCGTGGCCGACGCAAACAAAGTGCTAATGAGGTGAGTCTCAAGTTTCAGCCAGTTCATACAATCCATATATGTATACATATACATGTGTACATATCTGCACATACAGATATACGAATATGCGGCATATCTGATGACAGAGTGGGAGCTGAGTTGAGCTATCATTTATTCAGGAATCCATCCCTAAGAAGAATGTTTCGCAATAAATGAAATGCAACTGAAATTTACAATTCTCTTATTTGAAGCGGATTTCGGTCAGGGATCTGAGGTATGTTTGTAGGTGGTGGTCAGAGGTCAGGGGTCAGCAGTTTTGGACAGTGGCTAGCCAAGCGTCAAACATCGGCCTGTTTGTATTTACATGTTCTTGATTTGAGCCAAGCTACTTCCTTCCTTCTTCCTTCCATTCAACTTTCGTTTGTTTCCTTCCTCTTCAGCTTTTGTTGGACATTTGGCTGCAGTTTGCCTTTGTTTGACCGGCCTTTTGTTTCAGGCTTTTTCATTATTTAAATGCAATTTTATATGCCAGATGCCAACCACCCGCTCAGTCTTAGTTTTTCCTTCTTTTATTGCTCTTTTCCCTGGCCTTGTATTTGTCACGTGAGCAACTAATTGTCTGTTCCTCGGACATTCAATACTCGTATGCCTGGCTCGGCCTCATCCTGTCCACTGCATAATCCCTTCGCCATAGATCCATGAAGCCATCCAATCTCTGGTAGGCCAGGCCACACCCCACCCATCGCCGTGTATTAATTACACCGAGCGGAGGGATAGTTAGCATATTATGCTGTCTATGTGCCTCAAATCCGCACCCGTGTCCAGTCCAGTCGTTCTCCTGGTTGGTTGCCACTGGCCAGACTAATTGAAAATATTGCATACTGAAAATTGCATAAAATTAATTGCCATGCATAATCAATGAGCTTGCAGAAATAAATTGAAATTTAATTGAAATGTTGCATGTAAATAAATAAATAAATAGTGAAGTGGTAAGCGAGAAGTTGGTAAATAATACAGGTCAAGGAAATAAATGCGCGGCATCAGCTAATTTGATTCGCATTTTTTTTATTCTACAACCAGTAGTTATAAGTAGAAACTGATCGTTTATATTTACAGGTAATTGCCGTGAGTCACTAATTCAGCAATTTAGCTGTTTCAAGGACCCACTTGACCTGTTGCCCATTGCAGTAGCTCATTGTAAGCCAAAAAGCCAGCCAGACCATTAGCACAATTGTCATTGGCCTTTAAAATGCAGCTAAATAATGCGGTTGAGCTTGGCCTGGCCAATTAATCCATCACAATTAGCGCTACCCACACACATGGTGGTGCAGTTGCTCGCTGGTTCACTGGTGGTTCGGTGGTTCAGTGGTTCAGTGGTTGGGTGGGCGCATTGATTGACCGGCAAACAGGAGCGGCAGCTGCGGAATCAGAAACATCAGCAACCAATGGAAAAACCAATAGCATTTCGCCCCCTGATGTTGACGTTGATGGGATGTGGATGGTGATGTGGATGTGGATGTGGGGACGGTGATGCGGATGCAAATGCTGATCCTGATGGCCCTCATGAACTGAGGAGTGAGTCGCCACTTTCTGTTTGCATTTCTGATTATCATTTCATATTTCTGGGCACACCATCCACCGACCACCGACCACCACCCCCATTGGTGATTCCCCGTGGTGCTCCCGCTGTCCGTCTGTGGTTGGACTTGATTTTTTTGCACTTTTTCCATCGCCATCGTTAGAGAGTTTTCACTTCCGTCTGCTCGCTGGATAAACCTTTTGGCAACATGAAATGTAAAAATATTATTGCAATGTGAGTGTTTGAGTGTGTTTTCTGTATTTGAATTGTTGTTTATATATTGTTTCGCCTGGTTTCCTCACACACACACACACACATCATGCACAGAAAGTTGGGTATTTCAGCACCACCCAAACCGGAAATGTCCATGGAAATGCGAAACTCTCAAAGGGTATAACTAGTGCCGTACGATCACGATTTGCACCATTTTTGCTGCGCTGTTAACGCCATTTTGTTGTGTAATGGCTCAGAAGTTTGTTTGCTCTATCTCCCATCCCATTTTCGGCCTGAGTGTTTTGTGCTTTTTATCGCTTTGTTCATTTTCAAGTGCCAGATGAGTAAGTCAGCACACAGGGAGAGGAAACAGGACGAGTTTGGAGAGTTCCAGGACATGGCTGGACATTTTAATATTTATTAATTTACGCCGTGTTTGCCCAGCCCTCCACTGAAGCGCACCAATTTCGGTCAATGATTTACTGGCCATCAGGACAAAGCAGCGAGGATACAATGTATAAAATACATAGTAGTATATAGCCACATGCCTCCTACATACATACATATGTATATGGCGTATACATAGCAGATTTCTCGCATATGTAGCGTGAAAATTGCATTGTAAATGAGTAATTTTGTCATCGGAAATCGGTTTGTTTGCCTTTTCGGTCTTGTAAACACGTTTGTCCGACATTCATTATGCACGATTCCAATTAATTGATTTTGTTTTTTTCAATTACCGGAGATTTTCCGGGTAAATGGTCGTACTAAGTGCTAAGCTGATGGGGCTTACATTTTTACGCATTTTTGCACATTTAAATTGCATACAAAGCACGATTTATTTTGGCCAACACAATATACTCTCATTTTCGGCCATTTTAAAGTTCGGTCAGGCTCATTAAGCTGTTTATCTTTGGCATACAGCATTTCCCACCTCCCAGATATCAATGAATATCCGTGTCTGTTTGACCCATCTTGCAACACAAGTGTATTAACTTACACAGTTTCTCGGCAGATTGTGGTTTCTGCCATTTCATTGGCTGTGGGCCATCAAAAGCCATCTTTATAATTGGACAAACATATTTTCAAATTTTCTGCTTTTATTTGTCATTGACCAATTAGTCAATCAATATAACATTCCCGTCATTTCCAGATAACTCATACCTTTATGCGTGCAAAGCGAAATTGCACTTGTTTATGGCAAATCCAACATTTTAATTCTCCATTGACGAGTAAATTAATCATCGTTACATTTTGTCCAATTAAAATCAAATTTCTTTGGCGTTGGTCGACAGATGAATTGTGATTCGGTAAAACATAATATCTCTGAAGTCAATGTTGGGAAACGCTTTGAAAGTAACAACTTCTGCACAACTTCCCATAATCGTAAGCAAGTCAACAGTGCGTATGAGTAATAGATAGAAGCTTGATTAGACAACATGTCGTATGAGTAATATAATTTTCATTGCAAGTTTTTTGCCTAAGACATGTTTTTCATTTAATTACTATACATTTTGCCTGCTCAAATCTTTTTTACTTTACTATTTTTGCAAACCATGAATGACTTGTTTTCTTGCAAACACCAAACATTTTCCACCATCCACAATTTTTTAAAGAGGATGGTACTTTGCATTTTGTTGCCATTGCCAGTTAACGGTTTGTCGAATTTATGAATGTTTTGTGTGTGTGTGTGTGTGTGTGTGTGTCTGCATATATGTATGTGCATATCTCTATGGCTGCTGTGGGCGGGAAAACTGCAAATGGCAAAGGGGGCGTGGCCAGCAAGCGCAGTGTAATGAGCATCGGAATCGCCTGGTTAAGCACTTGTAATTATTTCTCATTCGATATTAATGCGCCCGAAAGCATGCTGCACTTTTCCAACCCACCGGCGTTTAGCCCACCAAGCATATTTTTGGTTCGCATTTTCCTCGCTCCGATTTTCCCGCTCCGGTTTTTCCGCTCTCCGATTCGCTTTTGTTCCGAGCGAGCATTTAATTGAGGTTTATGCGCGCGCTAAGTGCGGCCTCCAAAACTTTTCAAGAGTGGACAGGCGGAGGCGGGTGGGCAAAAAAAGGCAAAAACAAAAAAAAAAATACGTCCTGGCAAGTGGAAAGTGGCTTAAAGTAATTTAATTATGACAAATTGGATTAGCAAAGGGGGTTGGGAGTGGTAAAGTCGACCTCCCAGCTCTTTGTGCTTATTTTTTCAAATTTATTTTTTTAATGCATGCATTCAAGCCCGCGTATGTGTGTGACCTTTATCCGGTGTGGCTTACATATATGTGTGTGTGTGCTTGTGCGTCTATGCATCTGACATTAAAAACAATTTTAATGCATTTTAATAGTGGAAACTGCAATGGCCTTAACCCCTCTCTCCCTATCTCGGCATCGGCGCCATCGTCAGTTGTTGTCTCTTAATTTATGGCATTTTAAATGCAATTTACTGCCTCTGCAGGCAGTACTCAGTACTCAGAACGGAAAACTGGAGTGCTCAAGGCTGCTGGTTTGGAGATCCAAAAGTGTTCGGCGTGTTGTGCCGGAATCCCAGTAACTATTATGGCCTTCCCGCCGCAGCAACAAACACGAGACACCGAAAACTTCAGCAATCAGTGCTACGAAAGTTCTACTGCTATATAGTCCATAGCATTTCCAATCCCATTCCCATTCCCGAAACCCCGAACATGTATATTGTATCTTGGTCCTTTTGTTTGTTTTGGCCTGCCACTCACTCCGGTTTATCTACTCCCAGTTCCGAGTTACCATTTCCCTTTTTCCAGCTACAAGCTCCCAGCTCCCAGTTTGTTTGTCCTGTCTCGTTGGACTCACTGGTCTCTGGTCCATGGTAGCACTGGCCTGGCTTACTTTAATTGTTAATTTGGCTTATGGCTTCTTCGTTTTCGTCGCCCGCCTTGACCACAAATCATATTTTGCCCCAGGGGATCGGACTCGCCGACAGGGAAGAACTCACTTAAGGTGTCTTCGCCTTCAGCTGCGCAGTTGTTTTGCGGCATTGTGACGATGGCAAATGGGAATGGGAATGGGAACGGGATATGGGGAATGGGCCAAGTGTAATCAAAACCAAATTGCTAAAATTATTATTTAATTAATATAGGGGCCAGCTGTGATTTGCCATCCAATGATAGACTGCGGCGCCATATGGTTGGTTCTCGTCCTGGTCTGGGCATTTGGTTTTTGGCCCGGAGATTAAAGCATTATGCCGTATTTTCAATGGCACACGTACAACAGTTTTCAGCACTAATTGCACCGGGTTTAAATGGGCAAAAAGTGTGTTTAGTCAAATAAATTTACAAAGTGCTTGAATTAATAAGCTTAATTAATAGGTTCCTTCAACGATTGGACAATGTGCAATTTACTGCACTGCACAATTACGTTTCACATTAAATAGTTCATAAAAAATAAGAAATTATAATAGGTGGTAATGAAAATGTTGCACCAGACTGCTTCTTTATGAATGTTATTTTCTTTTCCTGCTTATCGCAAATAAAGTAAAACAAATTTTCAGTGGCTTTTAAGAATAACAAAATAACTTGACCCAAAAATTATGAAACCATTTCAGGCAGGCCTTTTCTCCCTGCTTGACATTATTTGTTTAGGATATCGCACGATTTGCCAGGGTGTTCGCAGCTACCTCAGCCGCCCTTGAAGTGGGCGTGGTTTCAGGCGTGGGCGGAAGCGGAAGTGGATGTGGAATAGCAATGGCCGCCCCAAGGCAAGGGCTGCCAACTCGGCAATAACTCAATGGCTAAATCAATTGACGCTCGTCGAGAGTGCAGCTTATACACCGTCATGGCCAAGACCCCTCCTCCTCCTCGATTTCTTATTTAAAAAGAAAAGTTTCTCGGCCAGCTGGCGTTGTTCTTGCCAATCCTCGAGAGCTGCAGCATCCCAAACCCAGTCCTCCATTTCATCCTTCATTCCCTTGTGTCCCATGCCACTCGACAGCTTCAAAACAAAAAGTCAAATTGAATTACTTTTTCAACATGGCAGCGACGCCGAGGCAGCCACTCATTGTTGTTCGGATGCAGTTGTTGTTGCCGCTGCCATTATCCTTGTAGTGTTTCCGTACAACAGTGGCAACAGCCACCTGGCCGGTGGCATGGGAAAGTTCCCATCTTCCATTTCCCTTCGCCCACCTGCCTACCCACCGATTCTCCATCCTGCGAAAGTCCATCCAAGTGAAAGGCTATTGAAAGAAGAGTCCTTGGAAGGAGAGGGAGGGGTCCTCCATGCTGGAGGACGCCAGATTGGCCAACACTCGGCCAGATATCTCCAGCAGGCTGCACTGCATCGAAGCGTCATTCTCCAAAATTTATATTAGCATTTGACTTGGAGAAATTGTAGGTATTAGCTCTCCGTAAAACAACAAAATGTAGATTTTTTCGAACTTACAACTTCCATTTTTAACAAAAAATTAAATGGGCAACAATAACTCGAAATTCTTTGCGGTGCAGGCCATGTAGAAGCGAATTTTGTGTGCTTTCCAAGCAGAAGTGTGCGAACTTCCGAGATGCACTGCAATATGTGGGTGGCCGGAAAGAAGGGGCATGGCAGGGTCGTCGGAAAGTTGGAAAGGTGTCGGCGGAAGACGCTGGGTGGAAAGAGGAGAGAGGGAAGTGGGCAGTGGTAAGACTTTTAAACGCCGTCGCACAATGGCAAACATTTCGCAGCATAAGTTACTCCCATTCACTATGTATATTCCAGTGTCGCTCCTTCAAGTTTTGCGCCATCGTCCAGGGGCTTTTGTCTGTCCTTATACAATGCAAGTTAATTCAGCACCAACTCGGGCAACAGCTGCTCCTCCTGCCACGCCCCCATCCGCCGAGCGCCGCCCCTCTTTTTGTGGCAGTGCCGTCAACAACTTGTTGGCGTTGTTTCCTGTCCATCAGCACCATGGCCCCGCGCCTGCACCGACCCCGCTCCATTTAAGCTGCATTGTTTGTGGCAAGAACAGAACAGGACAGAACAGAACGGAACAGGACAGGCCAACAAAGGCGGCGGTAGGGGAAATAAAAAACGAAAACGAAAACATAATCTAAATTTTGTAATTGTCCCAGGAAGGACCTCGTTGCCCCGGGCGGCGGATCACAAAGAGCGGGAAGGAGGGATGAATTCTGTTGGATTTGTTGCCAGTCACTCATTCTCATTCCGCTCACTTCTGACTACTTCAGCTGTCCTCAACTATCCCTGACTTCCTAAAGCACTCCAGTCCTCCTCCTCATCCTCATCCTCTTGCTCCGTTGATCCCGTTGATCTGTTATCCTGCCTAATACAATATCTTCCACTCAATTTGACGCTGTTCTGTAGCTCCAATCTAATTTTCATTCCTTTCTTCTCACTATATTATCGCTGAATATCTTTTTACAGCACTTGGTTTAGAGCACTAGCTGTTAAACTCCCTTATGAGGATTACCATTCCCACAACATTACTCTGACTCATTTATTCGGCTAAAAGAATAACTGCTTCGTACTCCTTATTAACAGTGCTTACTATCCACATCCATTTCCATATCATCTAAATTTGCGAAAAATGGCAAAAAATTTGAATTTCCAATTTTGAATAAAGGTCGATAGAGATTTTATCTATGAATTCAAAGAGGTATGGCATTCCAATTTTGGACAACTATTTTTGTTGCTATCGAAGAAATAGTGATTATTTTTTACCGAAAAATAACATAATAAAAATATTCCCAAAAATCGGATATTTACAAACGGGGTTTTCTCCATAACTTGGCTAAAAACGTCATCACCGCTATCATGAAGACTGTTTTGTGCTGCTAATAAGCATAGCTAACTATCCCTATCACTACTTTTATGATTTCAAAAAATAAAAATTTTACCAAATTTTTGCATTTTTGATAAATTCATCAAAATTTTCGAAAAATGGCAAAAAAATGAATTTCCAATTTTGAACACAGGTCGATAGGGAATTTTGCTACGAATTCAACGAGGTATGACATTCCACTTTTGAACAACTATTTTTATTGTTATTGAGAAAATTCTGATTAAAAAAAAAAACAAGTAAATAATATTGCCAAAAATCGTTTACAAAAGAGTATTCTTCATAACTTACATATTTTCTAAATTTCAACAAATTTTCGATATCAGCAATATTTCGAGTTGCATAGAATTGATCCCAATGATGATAAGTGGGACTCTGTTTGATAGTATGAACTATCCGCCCCTTTTCCATTGGCAATTTGGCCAGCTGGAACTCAAACTGGAACTGGGAAATTGGGTCAGGACATGGACCAGCCGCGGCATTGGGTTAACTGGGTCAGTGAAATAAATAATGAATATCGTTGCCAGCAGCAGGGCGAACAATAACAATAGCAACAACAAAAACAATAACAATGGGCAGCAACAATTCAACTCTCGAGTTGCAACTTGCAACACGCTCGCTAAGCGGCTGTATTAAAAGGCCACTCAAACACACAGCGAGGCGCCTAAAAAAGGGTGGTAAAAATATAAAAACAATGGGTCAGGACTGCACTGCCACCCTGCCCCTGCTACGCAAAACCACCCGCTTTTCTCTCGGTGTAGGCTCACAAAATCGAAATGTTGAAAAAAAAAAATATAAAGAGCGAGAAAAGGGGAGCAAATTTTGTAGTTGGTAGGCAAAAAGCTGGCAACAAATGATGAAATGCTAAAATGCATATAGCGGCAAGGGAGTGGTGGTGGGTGGCAGGGTGATTGGGTGGCTGGAAAAGGACTGGGAAGGACTCCTGAAGTGAGCGCTTGATTACACTGAAATGCACTCAAAAGTGGCGAACGAAGCGATGCCGCCGGCGAAAGCAATCGAATGGGCAACAACAGCCGTGCATATAAGAACATGCATACATATTAACAAACATACATACATACGTTAACCCAACGCCCCCGCGAATATGCCACGCCCACACACACACATAGCAAGCCGAAAGGCTGAGCCAAAAAGTTCCACAAATTACATTTAAGTGACGCAAAAGTTAAGTGAAACTCATTGCGAAAATCGCGGATAGATGCAATGTGGCCTGTGTGAATGAGGTGGCAGATAGTGGATGGCAAAAGTGAGGCGGTGGGTGTGGCGTGTGGGCGGTGGTGCAACACGACTAAGTGCTTTGGCTTGCCGAATGTAGGCACTTGAACTATTTTTGTTCCCTCGCCCACTTACATACGCGTCGCCAGTTGTTTATGGCTTTGGGATGTTTCTGAAGGAACCAATGGCGGATTAACGTGTGCCTCATAAAGTGCATGGAACGGATATGATTTATATACTCGTACTGCTTTTAGGCAGTAATATGCAGCAGCTATGAGATATAAATAATCAGCATGCTTCGAAAATCCTAAATATTGCGATACTTGTATAAAATTGAATATGAAAATTAAAAAAGCCTTTAAAAATTTATTCTTATTCTAAGAGTAAAATTGTATGTTATGTAACCTATTTGCGTACTGTGTTAATTTAATTTCAATATGAGCGTGTGGCAACAATCGACATTGGAATTTGGCGAGGATTTCTCATCTCGTTTTTTGACATCTTTCACACGCCGCTGCTCTTCCTTTGCGGACTTTTTATCCGATCCCGCCGATGCCCGGACTGGTGGCTCGCCGATTATAATAGCCGGATACACGATAGCCCGATGCTTGCCGGCGTGGAGAATCACCTCGAAATGATGGTACTGGGCCAGCACCACGTGCGGCTTTCCGGCGTCGAGAAAGCTCTTGATGGGAGTCAGTGATATTCCGTGGCAGTTGATATACACTACTGAGATATCCAATTGCAAAGCCGCCTCATAAACGGTGGCCATATGGTTTCCCCAAACGGCGACACTTACAAATGGTACACGTTCGGTGGCCAAAAGACGGGGTAATTCGGTGGCATTGCGAAATGTGTGCAAAGTCACCACCGAACTGGGTCGCGATCCTCCAAAGAAACTATGATCGAATTCGCATACAATAACCGGCGAAGCATCAGACATTCTGAACTGGAAGCGAATGTCGTCTGGCGTCAGCATGCTGACCACTTCCGCCCGGAGACAATTAATCATTTCCACTGCCTTCACATAGGTGGAGTGAGTGGCCGCCTGGTGGTGCATTCGTTCCATGGAGTTGCGCACTTGATCACAAAACGAATCCCTCATCGTCTCGTGGACAAAGACACTGACCACCAGGCCAGGAGCAAAGGGCTGCTTCAGGGCGTGTATGAGCGGCTGCATCGCCTTGGACACATCGGCATTCTGGCAGATGACCAGCAGGGTGGGATCCTTCCAGGCCACGTCGCTTTCATCACCGGGAAAGTCCGGTTGGCGCCATGTGTATGGAGTGTGTTTCGGCATATTTATATACAACAAATTTTAGCAAGGAAAATACGTATAATTTTGGGCTTCGTTTAGATCCTTTCGGAATGAAACTAAACTGTTTTGTTTTCAGCTAAAGCACAAAGTCATTACTTCCTAAGGCTACTATTGAATTCGACTATAAAATCAGTGTGGTGACTAATTGTCGATAAACATGCTAAAAATACATGCTACTAAATTTCAAATAGCTAACATGTTTATTTTACCACTTGATTAAAACAACATCTACTTTTTAGCCTAACTAAATGGTTAGGCAATTGTGGATTACAACATGCATTAAGCTCAAGTAAGCGTTAGTTTCAGAGCCTTGTGTATAATGCCCTGTGCTATGTCCTGTTCTAAAAAATCCAATTGATAACTCAATACGCTTGGACGAACGAATTCTGTCAACTGTAGAGAATCCGGAATGTATATCTTTTTCGTCATCCTGCTTGGATATTAGTTTGCCGGCCAGGAAATGAACGTTGACTGCTGTCCTATACCATCTACATCCATCCATCAGCGTCACTTGGCAACGGAGACAGAAACTGAAATACAGACAGAGAAGAATCGGAGAGGAGGATGTCATCTCTGGTTTTGCCTGGATTCACTTGTGTTTTAGCCTCATTTGCCACATGGTTTCGTTTCGCCTCCCTCGAGAGTGGTATACTCCGTACTTCCCAGTGGGTTATTGCAGTTTTCCGCCAGCAACACGTGGCTTTTCCTGCACTAATGATGCATTCTCACTTGCAACATTGCCATATTGCAGCAGCAGCATCAGCATCAGCAGCAGCAACACATTCACATGCAGCATCCTCTTGTCTGTTATCCTGCGCCCCAGTTTACTTGAGTAAAATGCAGTCTCCCAGCTCAGAGCACTGAGCTCTTAGCTTTCTGGATCCCAACTCCCTGCTCCCAACATTACGCACTCATGGGAGCAGACAACCAACCACGTCACCAAGTCATCCAGGCATTCAACCATATGCCATGTGCCATATGCCATCTGCTATCTGCCAACTGCCTCAATGTGTGCAGCATCCATTCCCCAATTCAATTCAAATCCCCATCTACCACTGACAAAATCCTGCCCAACTTAACCGGATTTTTGGTGCATTTTGGGATAGCCAAAATATTGTTAAGCACTGTGTATGAAGCTTAGTTAATACACTTCCAACACTTTCCAAAAGAAACATCCCACTATTTTTACGATTGGGAAAAAGCTAAGTAAATGCCCACAAAACGATAGTAGGCAAATGTAAATGTGTTTAACCTGTTCAAAATCCATATTAATGGGCTACAAAATGCAGTCTGCAGGCAAGAACGTTGACTTTTCACCGAAAGAGGCTCAGTGAGATTGAATTTCAGCTGTCGAAAATCCTCTTTTGGCTCCACCTAATGGATCCGCCAGGGACATTGTCCTGCGTCGTCCTGCATTTTACCTTCTCTCATTTGTCTTCTCAGCTTTTTTTTTTATTTTTTGGACCTTACCTCCTCGAAAGGACCAACCAACTGGCACTTTGTGTGGCAATGTTGTGAAAGACGCTCGATAAACACGTTGCGCAAAGAAATCGTTGCATAAATTAAGGCTTAATATCCTGACCTCAGTGACTGTGCCTGTGCCAACGGCGATATCGGGTCAACACACAAAGGATCCGAGGCGTTGCCACGCCCACTCAGCGAATACTTTTATCCGTCAGCAGATTGCAATTTTAAGCTCACACCGAAAATGAAGGAACCGACAAGAACAACAAGTTCTCGAATCCAAATCGAGAATCGTTCTATTTTTCAACTCCGACAAATGAATATTTAAGGCCACAAAAGTGTGAGGAAGCCAGTGCTGGTCAGTGCCAAGTGAAAAGTGCCAAGATTTACGAGCTGTTCTCTGTTAACGATTCTTTCGCCCTTCTTTTGCCAAAGTCAGACAACCTTGGGAAATTGACTTTTGCCTTTGGCCTGGATTTTACTGCGTAAATTTCTAACAAAAATATGCCCCTAAGCCAGAATTACGGAAAATGCAATAGGCTTATGCCGGAAAAAATAAAACCATTAAAATAATGACCTAAAAAAGGTTAAATTTATATAGATTCCTATTTTTTACGTGTTCTTTTGTTCTTTGTTTTAACGCAAAATAATGACTCATAAACTATTAAACATAGTTAATTATATTGTTAGGCAACAAAATAATCGCTTTTAAATTGGACAGTAAACTTTTGAGAACTTTAAATTTGTATGCGATTCTGGCAGTTCACTGCATTTGAACACGTATTTCTGCCATTCAATTCCAAGTTAGCTCTGTGAAATCAATGTGTAGGTTTATTTTTACTGCACAACTGGCAAGTAGGAGGGCCAAATCAATAACCAATACAACACATTGCTGGCAAGGCCAAGTTAACTTAACCGTTGCCCTGCGAACAGTTGCCAAGCTGAAAATGGACAGGTGGCGCGGGCAGGGGATTCCCCGGGGGCAATAAATTAACAGCCCGATGGCGAGAGCAAAGAAAATGCCAGGAAAAATGTCGGCAAAAATCTCAATTCTCCCCGACACTGCTGGCCGCAGCAAAGAAAAGCCGAAAAAAAAGCCAAACCAAACTGAATTAAAATTTTTTGCATGAGCCCGCAGGAAAGTGAACTGTTGTTCGCTTTTTATAAGCAACAAAAAAACAAAAAAAAAAAAAATTAAACACAAGATGACACAAAAAATGTATCAAATATCAGCTTCCGGTGAAATGGCGATGACAACAAGCGTCGCAGCCAATTTGCAGCCAGGAAAATAGGGGGGCGAAAAAAAAAGAAAAACCAGAGGACACTAAGGGCAGGACTGGAAAAGATGACAGGGAAGCGCCAGGCAAATTGTTGATTGTTTCATAATTGAGAGCCAAGAGAAGCCAGGACCTCACCTAATACGCCCACTATCCGCTTACTTACCTCACGCTTTCCACTTTCCACCCACTTCCCGCCCATTTTTCATGTCGGAGACATCGTGTCCGATTGCCGGGAGGGGGGCTGTATTGTCCACCAGTTTTTCCATCAGCACTCCTTTTTACTTAGCCCATAATGCCATGGATGTCACTAAGCTTAAGTGTCTAACGGATATTTCACTGAACGCTTGTGCAAGTAGATAAAATTAAGTTTCGGTTTAAGTTGATTTTCCAAACAGAATTCTGATGTTACCATAGAATTCTTTATATCCCTACATTGGCAACATTGTTAATTGCCTTAAAACGCATAAATTACAAACGAAAATTGGAGCTGATTTTCAAGAGCTCAGGTGGCTCATGAAATCCTGGCTACCCATCAATTGCTGTCTAAGCAGCTGTTCTGATCCTGGGAGCAGGTATAAAAAAGGTAAAAACAAAAAAAAACTTCATTAAGCAATGTTCAACAATAAACATACACACACTCGCACGCAGTCCGTAGATTTATAAGCATTTTACACCTGTGGCGTCTTTTTAGGCCTGCCACCTCTAAGCTCCTCCACCCACTGCTACACACTACCACCCACTACCGCCCACCATGCATCAAATGGTTGAATGAAACTGCTGAGCTACCCATTTCGGCATGTGTATGTGTGTGTGTGTGAGTGTGCGTGCAAACAAGCTGAAAATTCATTAAACCGAAGCAATAAATTCTTTTAATTGTTTTCTTTGCCAAGCGCCCTTTCTCCCGCTCTGCTATTTATTTAATTCATTTCCCTTCTCCCCTTTTTCCATACTTATTTTTCTCCTCTTTATTTTCTTTAGCAACATTTCCATTTGGCAGCAGCAAACATTGTTTGGCCATCTCATTTTGGCAAGCTCTCCAGCATTTTAATGTTTTACGTGATATGTTTGGCATGTCTTTGACGTGGTCTCCTCCATTTTGCCCCACCTGAGTCCTGTCATTAATTCCTTTCAATTTACCAAAAAGAGAAAAGCACAAAAAAAAGAAAGAAAAAAAGAAAGAGAAAAGATAAGGGGCGCCCCGCAAGTGAAGAATCTGACGAGTGGGGGAGTGCTGCCTCATTAGCAGGTACAGTCGCGGCCCTAAAACTTTGACAGTTGCATCATTAACACAATACTTTTTTGAAGCAGGAGGAGGGGGTAGGTGTTCCAGGGGTGTAATGAACTGGCAGACTTGTCGGGAACTTAACTAATGGATTTCTTCTTTGCTCTGCTCTTATTTCACTTACAGGTGTCTCCGGCATCGACTTCTTTCATGTTGTAACTCGAGGACTTTCGGTAAGTAACTACCCTTGCCGCACCAAAAACATAGACAACAAATGACAAACAGTTCGAAATGGTAGGTGTGGGGGTGGGGGAATACTGTGATCTGAAAAGTATTTGGGTTTCTATTCGAATTGTTGCATTCGAGCCGCACAAACTTCGACCAGAGGAAGAGGAACAACAGCGGAAGGATAACGCCGAGATTGTCCTGCCACTGCAAGTTTCGATTTAGTTTTGAGGTCAGAGATGGACTGTGGGGGAATGGCTGCATAGGTCGGGATAGAATGCACTGGCATTAAGGTTACAGTTCGAGCTTAGCCACACAAATCCTCCTTCCGCTTCGTCCTGCGAAAAAGATAAGCGGACAATGCTTTCCGATAAAGCAGACCAAGTTGCGCAAGGGAATTAAAGCTAGCATTTGGAAAAGTCAGGTGGGAAACTTAAGACCACTCGGTTTGAAGAACAACGTTTTGCGATGGCTAATGGGCAGAAACCGAGGGACTTTAAATGCAATTTGAAAGTTGTGGCAAGCGTTGAAATGTAAAAGTACAGCAGTACATGTCAAAAATGCAAAGAATCTATCAGCTATCATTATATAATCATTAATGACTTGATGAAGTAGATGACAATCGAGTTTCCTCTTACATTTTAGCCCTATTTTGTGTAATAAAGATCGTCACAAATCATGTTTGACTTAAATTAACATAACACATCACACCGCAGTCCACTTTCCTTTTGACCTTTCGACATTTCGGTCCCTGTCCAGACAAATTAAAGTGCATTCAGTGTCGTGTACCAGGTGCAAAAGAATTAGCCAGAATGTCTTAATCAGTCTGAATCAGTTGCCATGGCCTGACAGGCATCAGAGTCCCCACCGCTTTTCGCCGAGCTAAGAGTCCTGAATGCTCACTCCTGTGTCCTGTTACTGGAGTCCAGGACACTGGACATATGCTGGCCGTCTTATGCTGCTGCAGCTGTACAAAAAAAAAAGAAGGAAAATACGGATCGGAATGGTCCTTCAGCTGCAGTGGAGAGCAGCACCTGGACGGGCTTAAGTCCATGCCAATATATTAAACTTATTGTGCCTGGCAGGTGACCTCCTGGTAAACCTGCCACCTGCCCCCTGCTCCGTGGCCCTACCCGCCTTGCCCCTTGAGTGTTGCCGGGTGGCCGTTGTGCACTTCCGGTCGCCGTCCTTGCGGCAACGTTTGACATTTCGCAAAGCCAGTGGAGTTCTTCTGTGCCGGGCACATCCTGCATGGTCCAACATCCAGCCTGCAATTTCCAATCCCCTCTACACCGCGTCTCCATCTCCGGCTTGCTCGCTGTTCATTTCAGGAAATGCATTTCGTCAGCGTTAAATGAAAACGAAATTGCCAATTTCGATGGGGATAAGGAGGAGGGCGGGCGAATGAAGATTGGCGGATCCAGGACCAGGGCGAGAAGGGAGGAAGGGCTAAGGAAAATGGAGTAACGTGGTCCCAACACACATCTGCGATATTCAGGCTCAATCAGCCTTGCACTGGTCTCTGATTTTTTGCGAGGATTCACGCCGACTAATGTGATTTGCACGAATGCGAAACTAAGACTGCGACGCTGACGTAAGGGGGGAAATATTCGGAAAAATTTAGGGAAAGTTGGGGCGAAAGATAACAAGATAGGATTGGGAGATAGACAGAGAGAAAGCGCACGGTTGAAAAGACAGCATAAATCAATGGGTGAAGGATAAACCTACTGGTGACCCATTTCTTCACTAGTCAAGCCATAGAAATCATTACTAAGATTTAGGATTGCACAGCAAAGGCAACCAAAATAATATAACAATAAAGACACACCTAATCATATATATATATATATACATTTTCAAATAACTAATTATTGCAATAAATCCAACTTCTGCGTGCAACTACTCATGATTCTAAGAAAACTGAGAAACCATTCGTTAACCCCTGAAATTCGGAAATAAACCAAAGCACTTGAAGGGTATAATGATGCCACGCCCCTTTTGCAGGAGAAGGGCGGAACTGCAGTTGAAAGTCAATTGCAGTGAAACCTTAGCCCAGTTATGAGAGCAACTGCGTAAATCAACTCGAGCTCAAGCGAATGAAAGCCAAACAAAGAAAGAAAGCGCCGTTTGCCTTTACTTAACCACCCGAGGCACTTGGTTAGTTGCCCCACCATCAGTTTTTCCACTTCGCCACACCACCGGGTAGACCCACCGTTTCAATTGGCTCCTTTTTTTCTATTGGCAGTACAAACAAAAACGGTGCAAAATTATGTCAATGGCATCGTTGTCATGGTCGCTGTTCTGTAAGTTGCTCCACCTCCAGCTCCGCCACTTCCTGGCCCCACTTTCCATTTTCATCTTCTGCCGGAAAACTTCTCAGCTGATATTCCTTGGTCGAATAAAATCCAGACCCCACCCTTTTAAGGCAACTGAAAGTTGCGCTAAAGCCGGGGGGTTGATTGGAAGTGTCGGTTGGTTGGAGCATAACCATGGATCAGTACCTGGAGTATTCAAGTGCCACCCAGACAAGTATATATATTTACTTTTTTTGTGGTTACAAGCCGCGCGCACCAAGAATCGTGTTAATAATCGAGCTCCACTGCCACAGGATGTGACAATCCGGGTGGCGAAGCCACTTGTGCACCTGTTCCGGGTTTCTGGTTCCTCATTCCTCGTTCCTTGTTATTTGCTCCTTAAAAAGCAACAGCAGCAAGTGGATTGAATAAATAACATTGGCAAATGCAATTTGCGAAATTAAAACCGAAAGTGGTAGTGAAAACTTTTCACCGACCACCAACGCCAAACCAAACTACTTTCGACCATTGTCAGTCGTCTTATCGGTGACAGCAATCATTTCTGCGGCTTGGGCAAAACTTTCTCCTAACGACGCCAAACGATGAAGAAGATGATGATGATGATGTTGGTTATGCACATAGTAGTAGGGAGCAGATGAGGACAAAGGACCTTAGGAGCTGGATTCTAGTCTTATTGCGGTCCATCCCAGGGCCACATCGAATTGGAAAGCAAAGCGTTCATTTGTAAAATTAATAAAAATAGTTTATCATTCGCCTTCGAGCTGGCCGAAAAGCCCCCAGGAGTAACTGTTGCTAGTCATGGGCAACTTTCTCCCCTTTTTTTGGGGGCTTAATGAATATGGATGAAAGTCGACACAAGTTCGGACGGCATTTAATGATACCACCACGGCTGAGAAAGCCGCCAGGCCGGAATGAGTTTTCATCGATCAAAGGACATCCGACTTTTCTATGGGCCGTACCCAAGTTTACCTTAACTTTCCTTAACTTTTGTTTAATTTTGCGGTTGTGCTGCTACACTTTGTGGTTTTTATGTAATGCATTATAGTCTATGTTATGTGTCTATGTCGTATGACCTTAAATCCCTTTTGCTTTTGTTCACGTGTGCCTGCGCAAATCCCATAAGCAATTGATTCAAAATTGAAAGCAAATAATTGCATTGAAGGAATAAAGTAAATGGATTTTGATACCCGGTAACTTTGGAAAACGGGGATATATTCGATTTGCATGAGCTATAATTTCATTGCATCCATTGTTTTTATTTCCTTGCTTACATACAACAGTATTAATATCTTTGTAAATTAAAAGTATATTGCTTGCGGATCATTTTAATGTAAGAAATATAGTGTTTGTGCTTTACTTTGTTTTCCTAATTTACTTAATTGACACTGCTGTCCCCCTCTATTTTGTAATCAGAAATAAAGCTATAAGAACAGCAGAGGAGGGAGACTTTTTCATTTATATAAACTCATTCAACGATTAGAGTACTGAAAAACCGATTCCTTAAGAATGCCTCGAGGATAATAGAATGCTTTCACCCCCAGAATGCACCCCCGTTGGTAGGGTTTTCATATTTCATATTAATATAACCGTTCAGTTCCAAGAACATCCCCTGGATTTCTCCAGATTAGATGTCATCTTGGTCCTGTTATTTGCCGGCCAGTCGGGCTTTGCAAACAGTCCACCTTTAATCCTTTTTAACGAAACCCCCAACGATGTTGTTCCATGTCTCGCATGTCCTGTGTGCATAGTGTATGGTGTATCCTTTATCCTGCATGCAGTATGCAGTGGCCCATCCAGAATTTAGCTATGTACACAAAAGGCGATGGCAAATTGTGTTTTGTCAGTGACATGGAAATCAACTGAAGCGATGTGCGCGATTTACGGGCCGAGGACATTTTGCAGGGCTAAATCAACAGAGATGGGTGGGTTGCTTTCGTACGGGTGGATTTTGGGGAGATTTGGGTAGTAGGGTTTCCTTTAGTTTTTTTTTCGGTGCTGTTTTCCACGATAAACTGTTTGAAGCACACATGTGACCACGCCTCCATCATCGAAGGCGCCAGAACAGGATCCGCAAAAAAAAAAGAAAAAATATATGGAAGAAAAAAAAAGAAAATATATATGGAAGAAAAGAAAAAAAAAGAAAGAAAAGCCCAGAGGACGGAGACAACTCAATTAAGCATGCACAATGCACACGATTTTAAACCGGCTATCTTTTTCTCTTCTGGGAATATTTTCAATGCATTCGCGTAGTACGGACATATATACTCGTATATGGACATACCCCTAGAAGAGCTGAGATCCAAAATAAATGTACAAAAAGTGAAAAATATCGCAATGTATACTGCGGCAGACGGTTGGACATGCGAAATAAAATTGTTTGATATTTGAGTCACATAAATTTCCATTGATTTTCCTCGTTTTCCCGCTCCAGCATTTCGTACGTGTCTTTGGGCGACTCTTTAAATCGCTGGCTCACTAAAAATAAAAAAAAAAAAACAAAACAAAATAAAAGGAAAGCCGCCATCGGCATTCTGAAAGCCGCTGGGAAAGTTGAAGTGATGTACCCGTTAAATTGATGTCTAGCTAAAAATATGACAGTTGAAATATATGTATATATAAAATAAAATCTTACACTGAGAGTTCTTCCTGGACAGTGATTCCCTTATATTACATTTTTAATAATTCGACGTGCTGTTTATCTCTGAAATATGTATATATGGTATATTTCGGTGCTATCTATGACATTATTACAACATTCCACGTACTCAGGTCCATCCCTACTTAACCCCACCATTTTGGATACCTTTATTGTCACACTGGGATTTGTTTTGAAAACCTTTGGGACACAAGCATCTCAAGATAATGTAAACTCTTTGCAACCATTCCCTTTGCTTCACACTTTGCACCCGTTGCCCGATTTAATTGGGAGTGGTGGTGGTGGATACATTTGCCCGACAAATGACACAGCATTGGAATTGGAAATAAATAAGGGGCCCGACCTTTGATGCCTGTCGCTAGCCGAAACCCGGCCACACGCCTACACCCACCACCCACCACCCACTTGCCGGGCGACCTTCTGCCCGCCTTTTTCCTTTTTCCACCCCGCTGTCTGCTTGGGTGAAAGACAACCGCCCGCCCCCCCCCCCCCCCCCCCCCCCCACCGTTTGTTTGCTTAATAAATGAATGCGGAAAGTGCTCTGAATATTTGTACAATGTTTTTCTTTGGCTCCCACTTCTCGAATTCTCCATTTCCCCCCCTGGATTTACCAGAGTGTTGCGTATCTTTTATCAGAATTCCAATTGCGGACTACGCGTGGCATTTTATTTGTCATTTTGTTTATAATATTGATTTATCAGTATTGCGCATTGTTCGCCGAGTTGAACACAGTTTTTGACCTTATCCCTAGGTATTTAATGACTCCCAGTTACATTTATTCGAATCGTAGCCTATTTATCGAAGATAAGGCATCGCATATGTTACGTAAGTCCCAAAACAGGCAAAGCAAATGGATTTAAATTTCAACTTTAGGTAAAAAAAAAAAAGCGAGCAATTTCGGGTGACTTCGAAACCACTGAAAATAAGTCTAATGGTTTGCAGTGTCATTGGGAAAATCCTTTACACATTAAATACTTTTCTTTCATTCGGAGCATACAGTTTTTCTTCTTATTCAGCTGCCTTGGTAGCTTTATCAATCAATGGAAATCGATTTGTTGGGCTCAATCAGCGATGGCGACGGAACCAGGCACCCCTCAGGAAAATGGGAAAGTTCTGGGCGGCAGACAGGCAGATAGAGGGAGAACGCGAAAGAGAGACAAAGATGGGGACAGAGACAGAGAGAAAGGGAAAGAGAAAGAGAAAGAGAAAGCCAAGCAGAGACACTCACTTGGGCATGCCAGCCCAACCCTCTTAACACTTAAATAGGCAGCCATCTCCTCGTTGTCGTGTCATTGAACTCAGCCCCTTCAGCCCCTTTGGGGGGGTGTCTTTGTCAGATAATTTTTGGGGTGGCCATGTCACTTTGTTGTGGGTGGCACATGGCATCGGAAATGAGAATCGGAGAGTGGGTGGGTGGTGGGTCTAAAAATAAAACTTTCTCCCGAAACTAATTTGGCAAACGAGCGACGTGAAAAACAAGAACAAGCCAAAACTAAAACTACAACTACAACTACAACTGAAACTGAACCCGAAACAGAACCCTTAACTGAAAGTCAACCTTCAACCCGGCTCCAAACAAGCTGTGACTCATCGATGACGTTTCCCAGATTTTTGCCCCTTGAGAGGAGCAAGGATAAGCCCACTTGACTCTCAGTTCGGGGCTCCAAAAGCATAATTGAGCCCCAACCCAACGCTTTTGCCGGCTTAACGCTAAATGTTTTGTGGCCCGAAACACCAAAAAAAAAACCCGCAACCAAAAGTGCAACTCCCATCCAACCCGAAATTCGGGCGAAACTCACACGAAATGAGCGCCAACTGTTGCTGGCCATATGTGAGTTGGCCGGCTGCTGGCACCTTAATGACCATAATCCCTGCTCATAAAGTATGCAATGGGTATGCCCAACGCAGTAGGAGTTTCCAGAAGGGGTGAAAGTCCAAAACACGGACTGGGTCTTAAGTTATTAAGCGCATTTAGTGGTGGATTGGAAAATACTTGGCCAGATTGAGTCGAGTTGAGTTGAGTCGAGTCGAATAGACTTACTTGACTGCCAAACCATCATAGGGAAATCGTAAAAGTCAAGCTGTGGGTGGACTAATGGAGCTACCCCGGATTTCACATTCTTTAGCCATCACTCTTTCCGTTTATCCCTGCTGTTGGCACTATTTGTGCAATTTGTCTTCGGTTGCATAAATCTCAGCTATTGCAAGAAATTATCTGGAAATCTTTAGCTGTGACAAAAAATTGAGTCCTGAGGAGAAGATTTTATATAAAATGCCTAATTAAAATTATTAATGAGCTCAAATATATAACTTAGCAACTTAGTTTAGTAAAATATGCCACTTTGAAGAGGATCCATTCGCTATCTGCAGTTGCCACACGATTTTGAATTTATACTCCATATCCTTCCGCTTGCTAATCCCAATGGCAAACGACTGAGATCCGCAAAGTGAATCATTCCTCCTCCACGCCAGACACATTTTTCCAAGTGTGTCAACTTGGGGATTTCGCAAGAACTTTGGCTGCTGCCTCATGCAACACTCATATATCTTGCCGCCGCCTCCGTCAACGTCTTCATTCCCGATGTAATATAAAAATGCGTGCCACGGGATTGGCTTGCAACTACTGGTATATAGAAACATACGACATATATGTGCATATGTATATACATACATTTATGTAGGGTGTGTGGGCGAATTCAGACTTCTGGCGAGATGGAGCGCAGCCATCATTATTGTGCATATACAATGTCCTGGCCCCGTTTGTCCCGTTTCCTTTCTGCTCCTCAGTTGGCGGTGACGTTGACATTTTGAGTGTCATTTTGTTGGCTTGGCGTGGCTGCCACAGCCACAGCCACAGCCACTTGCAACATCCAAACTCCTGACTTACATCGCCTTTCTGGCGCTTTTTATATCCTAGTCTCGTACGGATCAGAAGTAGTTAAGTTATATATCGCTTTAGTACGGATAAACGTGCTGGTCTTGACAACTTTTATGATCGGATGCAAATTGCGGAGCATGCCACTTTTATTGACTGAACGTCTGTAGTTTCAGTACTAAAACTTAAGGCTTTAGAAACCTTATGGTATTTTTAGCTATTGTGTTTATTAAGATAAACCTTTCGTGGAGTTCCGATCTGGATAAATTTAATGAAATGTTACTTATGCTCAAACATATGATTGCATATTATTGAAGATGATTTTATGCCCTTTAAAAAGGAAATTCATAGCTGGTAATCCAAACCATCCAGCATTCTTAGACTGTCTGTGATATTTTCACAGTTTCTGGAGCCTGACTCCGCTCTAGAATTCTGGAATTGAAATTGGGATTGTGCTAGAGCTGCTTGGCACGCACTTGCTGCCACAGTTTGTGGCTAGCGGAAACGCATTACATACTCGGCAGCTTGGCTAGAACAACATTGGAGCAGTATGGAGTGGATGGTCGGATGGATGGGTTGGGGTTTGGGTTCGGATAGTCTTGAGCCTGGCGACAACAGTCGGAAACGGAAATAGAATAAAGTGGCTTTCTGGCTGACGAGTCGCTGGCTCTCATGCCACACGCCACATGCTCCCGCTCCCGCTCCCGCTCCAGCACCCACTCGTAAGTCGCCTGTGGCTTTTCCTTGATTCCCGAGCCTTTCCAAGGCAAACCAGCAATTTATTCCAATTGTCGTCGACGTCGCCAGCATTTCATTAACTCGGACTGGACGTCCATCGCCGGTCTGTCAGCACTTTTTCCGCTTTCACTCGTGTTAATTGTCCTGCCAACTGGGTATTATTTTATGTTTTTCTATTTTTTTTTTTTTTTTTTGTGGCGAAATGAGCATTAGAGCGCCATCCATCAGCGACTTGGGATGAAGTGGGTAGCTGCTAATGAAGACGAGAAGAGTTAATGATAAGATGATTCATCGGTATTCGAAATAAAGTCAATTTATTGCAGCACAAGTTTCCTTCTTTGATATGGGTTTTAATTAAAAATAACTTAAATAGATGGGCTGTGTATATTTTTCTACAGAAAATACATATTTCATTTGTAAAGGTACACAATACATGTCTTTTGTACACACGCTGTGCATGGAGTGCAAATATATAATATACAAATATAAATTCCTTTAACAAAGTGTTGGCAATGTAAAGAAGGAACGGAGTCCTTTGAAGCAGGATTGTAATTCGCTGACCAAACTCACACTTTAATAAAGTTTATCCGGCTAATAAAGAATTCTCAAGGCTCCCATTGAGCCAAACCCACACGTCGATCCCTTTGTGTCCCAATTGTCTAGCAACAAAACGTTAATTCGAAACGTTTTATTACCCTCGAAAAACAACCAGAAATGTTGTTGCAAAACTGAAACTGGGACTACAGTTCAAATGGGGGCGTATTACGGTGTGGGGCGGTAACGCTGAAAATTTCCCACAAATTGCAATGGGGCCATGAGAGAGTAAAAGGGGTGTGTTCGTTGGGGGCGTGCGATTGTTGTAAATTTTGCAAGCTATTTTTGTTTTTTTTTTTTTTTTGTTTTATATTTGGCCTGGGCTGTGCAGAAAAATCGTTACGAAAAGTTATAGAAGGAACGAGGCCATATAGCCATATAGCAACAATCGGAGAGCAAAAGGAAAACAGGGCAGACACGAACGCAGCGACGTGACTGGAATAGTATTCCAATAATTGAAGGCAGCGACGACAGCCGTAGACGTCGAATTAAAGCCCAACATGAAGTATGGCAGCAATATAGTGAATAGTGAATAGTGAATAGTATATAGTATATAGTATAGTACCCCCCTCATAGCCAACCAACTGTATCTATATACATACGTATGTGTGTCAGGGGGGTTGGGTGTTGCTTCGATGATGGGCACCTTAAAAACACATTAGTCGAAGCCCCGCAATCCTCCGCCCGAAACAGAAGAACTTTATGGATTGCATGTGCTTCAGCTGAAGCTGAAGCTGAGTTCTCGTTTCTGCAGCTGCAGCACCACTGATAATGGACTGACAGTGAAAGCAAAACCAACCACCCACTCAACCAAACCAAAGCAGCCACCCACACAGCCCCCAACGCAACCAGCCAGAAAAAAACCCAATACCCCCACTCCACCATAACAGAGAGAAAAAATGTAGTTATGGCTTAAAGCAATACAAGCCATATTTACATTTTATTGACCACGTTTTTTGCCAGTCTGCCTTGTATGTCAATACACAATGCGGTTGGAAATAAGTAATCAAGCTGATGTGATAAATTAAAAATAAACAAACGAGCACAAATGTACGAAACTATATAAAAACATAATACACATATAAAGGGAATGAAAATCATTTGAAAAGGTGTCTAAAAGCAGGCGTTTGATGTATTTCAAGCTGTCAGCTTGTAACGCATTAACACGTGTTTAATATATTATTTAAAAATAATAATAAAAAAATGTGTGGAAATCAGTTTTTTTTTGCCAGTGCAGTTCCACTCTCGCACATTGTGCTAAAACTTTCATCGCTATCAGTTTAAATACTGCAAGCTCAAAGCGGCATTATGCTGGCTTGAAATGGAGGGAATTTTCGGGATATATGTACGTACGTAGGAATATGTTGGAGAAACGATTCGGCCAGGTTTGAATGTATCCAATTTTAAATATGCATTAAGCCAATGAAAACTTGTGCCATAAAACCCGCTCAGCACGCACCGAGATATGTCAAAGAGTCACCCCGGAATTGGCAGGAAAATGGGTAGACAGGTGACTCTGTGCAGTTCAGGTGATAGCCAAAACACTTTATCGTCAAGCAAACAGAACGACACCGACACACACACACACACACACATACACATACACGGTCTAACAGAGACGAAAAATTGGCAAAATAATATTAGCATTAAGACGAGAGCTAAATTTTACGATCCATTTAGAAGGACGTGGCGTATAAATCGGATGATGGGTCTTCGTAAGCCGCTTAAAGGTGTGTTTGGCTTGTAGCAAGGAGATTCACCATGGAGGAGTATTCACTTTTCAATCGATTAGGAGCCCCTCGAAATGTCCGCCCAGGATGCCAGTTGAAATTTATGCCCAACTCATTTTATTAATGGATCCTTTAGGCTCGTAAGCAACACATTTGCCAACGGCGACAATGACACCCATTCAACTCCAACGCTCCACCACCCCCCACCCGAAATGTCCCACTTCTCACCCACATACGTATATACATACTCACCTTTTCGAGGCATGAGTCAGTCAGTCATTTAGTCAGTTAGTCGAAAACATATCAGGCAGTCAGTCAACCCTCGAGTGTTGCGAGCCTTACAACAAATTTGATTTGTGTGTGTGTTTTTTTTTCCAGGGTGGGTGGTATGAGAAGTTCTGGCTTTTTGAGAGCAGCTCCTTGACCCGTTTGTGCGCAGATTTAGGCAATTTCCTCTTAAGTATTTTCTCAGTAAATAAAAGCAGTTGGGAATAAATACCTTTGGCACATTTAAGCTACCATAAGAGGCAGTGAACGATTAAGTATAATTTTATAAACTACTTTTTTTTCTATGCCTAAAAAGTAAATTCATTGTTTGAAAGATAATCCCATTTATTGCTTGCGCCTCTCTCTCTCTCTCTCTATCTCTCTTTCTCTATCTCTCTATCTCTCTCACTCTCTCTCTCTCTCTCACTCTCTCTTTCTCTATCTCTCTCACTCTCTCTCTCTATTTTAAACTTGTAATTATTTTTCTCGTGGTTTTCCGATATTTTCTGAAAAGTCTTTGAGGATTTGGGATCCGCTTTTCCATTTCATTTCCCTGGAGACTACTTTGGTGGCAACCCGCCTGGTTTTTTATTGTTTGCCACCGCCTGTTGTTCTGTTCGTCATGTTTGTTTTCGCCTTGTTCGCCGTCGCCGTCTTCGTCATCGTTTTCCTCTTCGCTTCCCCTTTATTTTTTTTGGCATTTTCCAACTTTCCTCGGCTGTTCCGCCTCGCGTCCTAAATGTCAGTTCCTCGCCATTTTCGCGTGCTGCCATTTTCATTTGGGGGGAAAACGTTACAAATCCGCCATTATTGCTGTTGTTGGCTTTGTCAACATTACTACTGCTCGCCCACGTCATCAAGAGCTCGGGAAAAACATCTTAGTCACTTTCACTTTTCATTACACTTCTCTCTTTTCGCTTTCGCGTTTCCCGTGCCTTTGTCATGCGGCATTTGTTCACCAACCCCTCGGTTTTCCATCCCCCTCTTTGTTTTTTTTTTTTTTGTTTTTTTTTGTTTCTTGGCCAAAATGGTTTTTAACCCAAATTGCAGCAGTTTTCATGCAGTGCACTCCAATCCGCTTAGCGACAATTTAACCAACACGAAAGCTAGCCATAAGTGAATTAATCCTTGAGCACCGCTTACGAAAGTCGGGCTTAATTGCACATCTAGGCGAAAATCTGCAAAATATTAACTAAACTACGCGGACGCCCAAAACAGTGTGCTACAGAAAATTTGCCCATGTTTTAGGCATAGAAAAGAACGATTTTCTCTTTTAGAAAGGGTTTGGGTATGCGTGAGCTGAGCATTCAATCGCCAGACAAAGCCGTACTTATCGCCCCAAAGGGAATATGCCAAGCAGTAATTGCATAACGGGCTACAGAAAAACAGGCAACGATTTGGGTTAAAATAAATTGCATGTTTCATTTACGGCCAGCCCTGCTCTACTGCACATGCAATCGCCAGGAAGTCGGCGAAAGTCTTTCTTTTGCAATCCACACACACACTCACTCACACTGGGATTTCCGTGCTCGGGGAACACACACTGGCACCCAGTGCCACCCACTAGCCCGTGGCTCCGGCAGCGTTAGTTGTTTTGCATAATTAATGCCATCATAGGCAGAGGTAATTGCATCTAACCCGTTGCCCACGTCGTTGCCTGCCTGGTGTCCTGCCGCAATGTGGCCGTAATGACGGTATCAGGCCCCAGGACCGCATTAGACCAGCAACCTGGAGCAGCAGGGAACACCCTTACCTGTCTGCAGCACGACGTCAACATCAGTGGCAAACTGTGGGCACCGGCAATTGATTTTGATTTTGATTCATTGCGCCACCGGTCGAGGGAATGGGCTTGAATTAATTTTAAATATTTAAAGAGCGGCAAGCGACGCATCGTTTAAGCAGACATTAAGTTAATAAAACTCCAAGGACGCACCGCCCAACCGCCCCACTTCCCACCACCACCACCAACTCCTCCACCTTCACACCCACGTCCACGTTCACGTCCTCGTATTCGTATTCGTCCTGGCAACTTAATTATGCAGCTGTGCCAGGTCTAGGACAAGGATGAGGGATAAAGTCACGCCGTGGGTGCGAAGATGAGGACGAGGATGCGCATGAGGATGTGCATGCCTGTGTATGCTGAGCCAGCTGAAGAATTTATGAAATTTTTATGGCTCGCACTTAACATCACCTGAAGGCAGGGACGAGGGCACACGAAAGCAGGGAAACCATAGAATATCGAGTACACACCAATTTGTAGCATAATTATGCATTCAGAATTACCATATAATAGGCAATAGTTGCTTAAGAGTTAATTATATATGCTTTAAAACAAATAGCACAGTGGTATGTTCTTGAATTTTGGGATGCAAATTTGTGTGTCAATTTTGTTGCGTTCGTGTGCAGAAGATCCTGGAACGTTGGGTCAGCTCCTCTGATCCTGCTGACATCCAAAGGACAAAGGGCGCAGTAAATCAAAGGAGTGCCAATCGCAATCGCTTCACAGGCTGTCATAGTTTGCCTAAGCACATCCAATGCATCAAATTTCAGGGCCTGAACCGAAAAAGTACCAAACATGACATGGACATGAGAAAGGTGCTCAGGATGAGGCTCCAGGACATCTGGTGCAAGGATTTCAATAGAATAGGAAAACAGGGCACATGGATTGGAGGCAACTTACAGTGAAACTTTCAGTTGTTTAGCCTAGATTTAGTTTATATCTGCACAATTTCAATATTTTTTCTAACGTAACTACCCTTGTACCCTAAACATTGAAAAATTTTATAAATTTTCAATGCCATAAAAATAATTTTTAAAGCTTTGACCCACTGTGCGACTTATTAGTGTAGATGTGAAAAGCAACAAAGATAGTAAAAGGGAAAGATAGATGACTGTTACCATCACTTTGCTTGATCTAAAATAGTTTTATCAAGATATTTAGTGGAAAAATTCTTTTAAATACATATTCCCAAACAACGATCTGGTATAAAATGTATATTTCTATGGCTAGCTGGATCTAGCAAATAAATCCTTCAAGAGCGAAAAATTCATCTGATTGTTCAAAGGCAACTCACGTGGTGTGTCCATGTTTTATTGTCGCCAATTTCTCTGACAACAGACTATCTCGAATCCACTGCTTGCCACTGGGAGGCAATGAAAATGTTTACCCATCTAGCCGTGTGCGTGTCATGTGAAGCCCCAAAGAAAATGTTGCTCTGGCCCGCATCCTGTGAATTTCGGGATGGGAAATGGAGAATATGGTTATGGTTCTCGTCATCCGGATGCGACTCTTGCTGTCGTTGCTGCTGTTAGACCATGTTAGCTGTTGTGTAGATTTCGGTTATGAAGGACCCCCGCTTCGTCTTGGGCTCAGAGTCCTGCTGCCGCAGTGGTCCTTTCTTCCCCGACTCCTTGCCTCCTTGCCCTCCCCTCCTACACACCATTTTGCCAGCTCTCCGGTTGTGTGTGTGTGTGGGATTCCAGAAAACGAAAGCATTTTTTCCATGCGAGTGCACAAAGCGATGCGAGGCGACGCACAGAAGCAGCAGGAGCAGCAGCAACAGCAGAAGCAACAGCAGCAGCAAGAGCAACGGCAGAAGGACCAACAGGATCCGGCTCACATATCTCGCTGCTCGCTTCGGTTATCCCCACTTGTACGTGAGATTGCTACACAGAGAGAAAAAAATAGAAAAAATGTAGTTCTGAAAATATACCTGTGAAATCAAAGCAGGAAGGCATTAGATTTTATTTATCACAAGTACAACATTGAGATCTTCAACTGCATCCCCTTTTTTTTCTGTGCATATTTCTACGCTTCTCTGACTTTTTTTCCCCGTTTCGCTTGTGGCTCCTGCTGCTTCTCTGCTTCTGCTGTTGTTGTTAATCCTTTTCAAAAATTTTTAGTTTGATTGTTGGGAAAATATTTTAGGCCCCGGGCACAAACACACAAACACACACACACACACATCCCGCACACACCGCACGCATTAGCATAACTTGTGGGTGGAGTTTTGTGTGGCCATGGAATGCGAAAATGGAGTGGTTGGGATCCCAAAAAGGGATATATGTGCTCTGCAGCTTTAAGTGATTTAAGAGGCAACTCTTTGGGGCAGGCAAACCAAGGTTATACACAATCGGTAGAAACAGTAGGACAAATAAATGTTATTAATTAATCAAAAGTAATTTATAATACTTTCAATTTCAATTGATAACCCGATTTTCAGCTACTTTTGAGAGCTTCCAAAAAAAAAAGCCAAATAAATCAGATTAAAAACTCCTATTCAATTGATTTTTCCACTCGTCGCCGGACTTTTAGTTATTTGCATATAACCTATGTGAAAAAAATGGTAAAGTTAAACATATTACTGACGCTTTTTTTTTTTGTGCCCAAGTTGCACATGCTGTCCAGTACCGAAAAGGCTCATTTGCATGCCACATGACAAAAAGCTCGTAGCAAATGCAAATTGAATCCAACTTAAATGCCCGGTCATCGCGGGCGGTATTTTAAATTTTAAATTTTAAATTCAACAAACCGACGGCAATCGTTCAATGACATTGATTGGCTGCTGTACGAGTGTTTTGCATTTCGAATTTCGCTTTCGGGTGAGTCGGTGGACAATTAAATATTTGCCCGTCTTATGGCGGCCATTTGTTTTTTGTGCTTTCCCCACAACCAGTCCAGTTGCCATGCCGCCATGCCATGAAACGTGACCCGGACGGATCGAGGAGCAACTGCGACGGCGACAGAACTCGTTACTGTCACGCCCTGTTGCCACTTGGACATGACAAAGGTTGACATTGTGCCTGCATTTATTAAAACAACTGCCAGCAGGACGTGAACCATGGTGGACATAGTACGACTATACTTGTGGACTATGTGCTTCTATGTGTTTAAGTGGCCTATGCCATGTTTATTCGCAGCGCTTTTATTACACTAATGTTACTCTTACTGCTTACTTGCAGTTTATTGGCAACAATAATGGTCAGCACAACATTGACAACACTGGCAGCTGGACAAACAACTAGTAGCAGTAATCACCATCACCACCACCATCACAGTCACCAGCAGCAGCAGCAGCAGCAGGACCAGTCGCAGCAGCAGCCGCATCAGCAGTTGCCCTACCAGCAACGCGGCTACTACGCACTGAACGGCAGCTTGGAGCTAGATTGCGACACCAGCAACACGAACAGCAGCAGCAGCAGCAACAACATTGGCTACCAACAACACCAGCAGCAGCAGCAACAGCAACCGCCGTTGATCCTGTCGCAGGCTCTGCTGTCGCCATCTCCGCCGCTCAACGATCAGATCAGCTTGCTATTCCCCAAGTGCCGACCCAAACAGCAGCAGCAGCAGCAGCAGCAGCAGCAGCAGCAGCAGCAGCAGCAGCAGCAGCAGCAACAACAGCAACAGCAACAACTGCAACAGCAGCAACTTCAATCAGCACAACAGCAGCAGCAGCAGCATGTCCTTCCCACAGACGTGAATTCCAGCTGCAACAGCAACCGGAGCAGCAGCCCCACGTCAGCGGGAGTGGTTGGGGAGCCGTTGGCCAGCATCAGTGTTAGTCCGCCGCCGCCCAAGGCCACGCCCACCAGCAGCACGCCCAGCTATTACAAGAGCGTGAACATTATAACGCAATCGCCGCCGCCACACTCAGCATCCTCGCACTCCTCCGAATCGCTGTCCTCGGTGACGCCACGCATTTCCACGAATCCCTTTCTGTGTGCACCACTCACGCCGCCCACACCACCGCACCACCACCATCATCACCACCACCAACAGCAGCAGAAGCAGCAGCAGCAGAAGCAGGAGCAACAGAAGGAGGACACCACGAGCGAGTCAATTGTGGAGCACAGCAGAAGCAGGAGCGGAGCGGCTGGCGAGGTGCTAGAGTATCCCGCCTCGTTCTACTACCACACGGTGGGCGATAGTAGGCGTGGGCCCGGCAGCTATACGGAGATGCCGCGAAAGCGCAGCAGTGCGTTGCCCGCCAGCAACAGGCAGCAGCAACAGTTGCACAACGGCAACGGGAGCCAGAATCCTTTCATTAAGGAGAACTACTGGGAGGCACCGCCGACAAGAGCCAGTTTGCTGCTCCACTCGCCCACGGAGTATTCCGAGGAACCACAACAACAGCAGCAGCTTCAACAACAACAGCAGCAGCAAAAACAGCAGCAGCAGCAGCAACAACAGCAGCAGCAGCAGCAACATATGCACGCCTCAGCCAGACGAGCTTACCACCAGCAGCGGGAGCAGGTTTACGGAATCAATCAGCGTCCCCAACAACAGCAGCAACAAAACATACTGCGGGTTGGTCGGAGTCCAGTCAATCGCAGCTTTCCACCGCAGCAGCAACATCAGCAGCAGCAGCAGCAGCAGCAGCAACAACAGCAGCAACAACAACCACATCAACAGGTACCAACTGCCAGGAGCAATCCCTGTGCCGACGGGTTGACTCCGCTGGCCAGTCACTATCTATATGGCAGCAAGACATCCTTGGATCAGCATCCCAGCGATTGGGAGCCGCGGGAGCAGCGCAAATTGAGGCTGCGCGAGGAGCGGGAAAGAGAGCGTGAAAGGGAGCGAGAAAGGGAACGAGAGCGGGAAAGAGAACACCTGTTGCTGGAGCAACAGCAGCAGTTGCAACTCCAGGAAGTGCAGGCAGCCAGGGACAACCACCTCAGCCATTTGGCGGGTCAGCAGCAGCAACAACAGCAGCGGAAGCGACACGTTTACGGCGAGGAGCGGGACGCGGAGCGGGATCATCGCCTGGTCAATGGAAATGCAGATCCCAACGAAAGCTGGCAGCGTAAGTAGAAACCATATCTTAAGTACCCATGCATATAAGTTAAAATTTAATTGAGTGCTTGAGAAAAACTGGTAGCAGGTTATTTTTTATAGGCAGACACTAACAAACCTATTATGTATTATTGAATTTCATTTTGGGGGCACAGTAATCTCTATTTACATTTGTCGAAACACGATTTGAAGCGTTGCTTCATTCGTAGAAGCAGCAACCTGTGCGGTTGCACGTGCCTGCAGCAATTTGCGGCTCGAAGGACCACCGCCTGCCTCTTCGCTCGGTAGAGCATTTTGGGGCAGAGCCTGCGAAACCAATTTCCGACTGGCTGAATGCCGGACTGATGGACATGGGCCGGGTAATTGAATTGCAAATCATGCGTAATGAAGTGTATTGCAAATATGTATGAAACGGACCAAAACACCAGAGTGGGTGAATTCCGGAAGGGGAATACCCATTGCTAGGAACATGGGGTAAAGGGTGAAATGTGGGGGTCGGTTTGGGGCGGCGAACAAAGCGTAGGAAGCGCGCCAAAGTGGAATTTAATTGATTGCAATTAATTGGCATGCCAAGCAGTTATTCAGTGAGCAATCCCCCGAAACCCTGATACGCCAACCCCTGTCATTGCCACTGCCCCTCATCCGTGCTCTGTTTCTCCCCATCTCTCATCATTCAGATCTGCGCGTTACGACCGAAACTTTGGCGGAGGAGGGCGGCAAACCCGGCAAGCCGGCGGACAAGGCCCAGCACCAGATGCACAATGCGAACCAAAGTCAGAATTCGGAGGTCAATGTCTACAGGGAGCACAAGCTGGACGCCTGGAAGCTGGAGCGCAGCTACACGCTGGCCGTGGAGTCGCGTCACGGCATCATTGGTACATTGCCTTACATTATTACTATATTTACTAAAAACAAAATCCCCAAAATTATTAGCAATGTATAGGGTCTCGCCATAAATATTTTATTCACTTTTGAATTTCACTTTTATCCGCTACTTGAATTATTTGAAAATGGTTTAAAGTCTGTCTGTCAGTTAACAAAGGTAGCTGAATCAAAACTGAAGCCACTTGAGCGCTACGGAAAAAGTGTTTCAAATTTTTTGCTGACCTCTCCTACCTGAAAAAAAAGGATTAAAATTGCAAAATTCTGTGCCATCATCCACTTGTTTGAGAGTAAATCCTTTTTTTTAAATCCACCCGTGTAGATATTGAAAGCTGTGCAAGTTCCTGTGGGTGGGAAACATATATTTGACCGGGCATTTGTATAGTCCATCGTTTTTTGTTAGTCTGATTCCGAATAACTGGATCCACTTGAACTCGTATTTTAATCGCTTTTATCCGCAGAGTACGAGGGCTCGCCCAGACGCATTGGAGTAACCAGCACCAGCAATTTGGGAGCAACTGGAGCGGCGGCGGCATCAGCAGCAGCGGACGAAAGCGAACCACCAGCAGCGGCAGAAGCTGCAGTTGTAGCAACAACAACACCGCAACCACAACAGCAGGTGCCCATGGCCACCGTACCACCGCTGAGCTCCACGGCCACCTCGCTCCAAAAGACGGCCGCCCGCGCAGCACTGGCTGCTCTGGCCCAGAGCCATCCACACAGCTCCCACAACATACTCAGCTCCCTGCTCCCGCACTCTCCTAATCCAGTGAATCCCGGCCAGATGCACGCGGCGCAGCAGTCCATCCAGAACTATCCAGTGCGTCCTGGATTTCCGCAGGTGCGTGTCATCAATCATTTTTCATTTTTCTTTTATTTATAAATAATTGATTAATTGCAGCGCATCATCTCGCCGCCCAGTCGTGACCCAAGGAGCAGCTCCCCTCCCCTGCAGCAGCAGCAATATCAGCAGCAGCAGCAACAACAGCAGCAGCTGCAACATCAGCAGCAGCACTTTGCCAGTCTGATGAGCAGTCACAGTAACAACAACTCCAACACCAACAAACAGCCGCTGAGCAGCGACAACAATGCGGAGGACACCAGCAACGATGTGTCCGAGATTGGCACCATATCCGACCTGACCACTCCGGAGGCAGTGGGTCTGTCTATTGGAATCGCCGGAGGCGAGATGGCCAGCCGGGCGGGCACTCCACCGCAAACGGCGCAAGCACCACCGACAGCAGTGGCGGGCAGCACTGTCAACGGAACCGGAAGCGGAAACGGAACAGCAACCGGAAATGCAACAGCAGCGGGCAGCGGATTGGGTCCCTTGAGCCTACACACGAAATCCTCGACCTTCGATTATCTCTACGAGTTCTCGGAGACGCGCAAGGTGCTGGAGGAGTTCTTCAAGTGCCCCTCCACCGACGAGCAGCCCATCATGGAAAATGGTAGCGATGTGGACAGCATTGTGAGTAGGATAGAGATGATAGTTATTTTTTATGACACACAATTTTTATGAAACTTGACAAAATTATTTTTCTGAATTTTTTATAATCTATATATATTATTTTCAAGGATATCCAGTACGAGTTCCACAGCAACTTTGAGCGCGACGAGGAGGATTTGGCCGAGGAGGAAGAAGCCGAAGACGACGAGGAGGTCGACGACGATGCCGACGAGGAGAACGATGAGGCCGAGGATGAGGACGAGCCGTTGGAACAGGATCGTGACCAGAACTACCGCGCACAGGGGGCGCCCCAATCCGGCCACATCGATTCCGAGCGCCTCGTCTTCAGTGGTTATGGACAGCAGCCGCAATTGCAGGCGCAGCTCACCGCTCAACCGATGGGCGGGGCGAGACGACACTATAGCGGCAGTCCGCTAATGCGGGACTTTGACTTCTTCCTGGACTCCACCAGTCGGAGCAGCGGCGAGCGGGATGCCGACCAGGATGGGCTTAATCACAACCAGCTGCTGAGCACGAGCAGCGGACATGGCGGAGGCGTGGGAGTGGGCGGTGGAATAGGCGTGGGGCCGGGTGGAGGCCACAATTACCGCTATTCTCCGGAAACCACCGACTACGATTCCAACTGCGGCGATCTGGACAGTAAGTGCAGCCATTTCAAATACCCGAAAGTTAACCAAATCCCTCTCGATTCTCCAGGTCTCTCGGGAGAGATGAATGGCGGGGTGTCGACCTCCTGCTCAAACTACGCAAAGTTCTATGCCTCGGCCATGCCCGTCCTGGAGGATGGCCTCTCCTCCGGTCACACCAGTGACACCGAGAACAACAACAACAACCAGAAGAACCTGCAGCAGTCGACGGCCAACCAGGGTGGCCAGTGCCCCACCAGCTTGAGCGGTAGCACTAGCATTGGTGGCAGTGGAGGGATCTCCATGCTGATGGACATGAAGCGCATCTCGACGAACCACAGCCTCAACAGCATGAATAACCAGACCACCACCGCCTCCACGACAACGGATAGCAATGGCGGCGTCGGCGTGGTGGGTCACCACCTGGTGGCCACACTGGTGGCCAGTCCCAACAATGAGCAGGCGAAGTCACAGGGTCAAACGCAGCTGCAATCCCATCCGCCAAAGACATTGTCACTAGATCAGAGTCCCAGCAACCACAGTAAAGTGTTCAAGAACATTGATCCGGATTTGGATTCGCTCTACTCGATCGGTAAGTGATTTGCTCACATCAGTGTCACATTTGTAGTCCCTCTCACATATAATATTTTTATTCCCTTATTTACTTCCAGGAGTCTTCCACCGTCCAGACACGGTGCAGATGACGCCACCTCCTCCCGCTCCGGCGCCACATCGAAAGCCCAATAACAATGGCTGCTCCAGTGGCGTTGTGAACACTAATGGCAGCCTAGCCGGTGGCAGCAACGACGTGGATCTGCTGCAGCCGAGCAGCAAGCACACTCCATTGGCGGCGGCCATCAGTTCCACGCTGCAGCGCAGTTCGCCCACTTCGACATTAACCGGCAATGGAATTGGAACCGGAAGTGGAAAGACCAGAAGCGCCGGCAGCAATTGCAGCAGCAGCGCCAACGGCGGCATGCCACCGCCCATTCCGGAGCGCACCAACCTGGTATCCGCAGTGCAAAGATCTCCATCGCCTGGCGCCAACTCACCCGTATGGCTATCGCGCCACTTGGACGGCGGTGCTGGAAAGGATCTGCTGGAATCCGGCTCGGATAACCACTCGAAGAACCACAGTGCCGACGAGGAAGACGTGGACACCGATCTGGAGACGGACCGCCTGCTGGGCCACCAGAGGCTGGACGACCAGGGCTATTACGATGAGAACAAGAGCTGGGATCGCAAGCCGCGCTCGCTGCTCTCAAAGATCTCGCCCAAGCAGCAGATACCGAGCACCAAGACGCGCAACGGCTACAATGCCCTTCTCAGCTCCACGCCGGAGCTACCGCCACCGATTCCGCCAAAGGGTCAGTCTGGATTGGGATTGGGTCTCAGTCTGAGTGCCGGTAATGGCGGCAAGCTGCTTGACTTGGTTGGCGGCATGGTGCAGCGCAGTTTATCGCGGAGCTCGTCGGAGCACAGTGAGAAATCGCTCAGTAAAATGCCAATTTCTGGCGGGGATCTGTGTGCCGGCGGCGTGGATGTGGTAGCCTCAACTGTGGCGGCCACTTCGACAACGGTGGTGGCCAGTACGCCGGCGTTGGGAAGTCCCGGCAACGGGGGTGGCTCGGAGAGATCAGCTGCAGAAATGGGCAATCCGGGAGGAGCCGTTAAGCTGAGCGAGCAGGAGATTGGAACCATTAATGGTGGCAGCGTCATGCCATTGGGAGCAGGATCGGGCACTGGTTCTGGAGCAGGATCGGGAGCTGGATCTGGAACGGGAGCCAATGCAGCTGTGGTGGCCAATAGCAACGCCAACAACAACAACGTCGGCGGCGGCGGCGGCGGAAACAACAGCAGCGGCAGTGGCGCCGGCAGCAACAGCAACAGCGGCGAGAAAAAAGTGAAAAAGAGTAAGAGCAAAGAAGGTAAATGCGTTGGGTTTATCCTTCGTTTGATTGTTCCTATATATAACCAAATAACCGTATATCCGTATATCCATATGCATATATATACTATATATCTATATATATATACTCTTGTGGCCTGCCATGTTGTCGGTGTGCATTTGATGTTGTCGTTGGCGTTGTCAATTGTCACAAACAACGAAACGCTAAATTTCGAACGCGTAGCAGAGCAAATTCAAAATTCAATCGTGGCTGCGTAAATACGAAATTGTATTGTATAACGTGTAATTTGATAATCCTCTTATCTGCAATCCAATTTTTGATCAAGATAATCCGTATTAATCGTATATATATTTTTTACCTATCATTTCTCTGTATTCTTTCGCATATTTATTTGCGTATTTTTGCATGCGTCGTTCGTTCGTTCAACCAAATCAATAAACCAAACTCTACTCTTCATTTTACTGTGTCTGTGTGTGTGTACAATACTTTGTAAGATAAAGTTCCATTATGTAATAGTATCTAAGATACAACACTAACAATATCACACGAAACAAGAAATAAATCCGTTTCTTGGGTACTTTTTTTCCATGAGCCATTTAGGTGATATAACTAAACTATTTAAATACCTTATCCGAGAGTCCTGCATATTGTGGTTGTTTTTAAAGGTAGTGATATTAAAAAGGGATTGAAAATACAAAAAACTTTTGTTAAACTATTTAATTTACAGTACTGAGTATGGATTAATCGATATCTATTTTAAACGCAATAAATTAGGCTTAGAAAAAGTATTCCACATCATAAAGGCAAACTTGTAATATACAAAGATCGGTTTTTATACAAAGTTGATAGCCCACACATGCACGTACACTAATCAACTAACACTGGACATGTACTCTATGACTATCGACTCCTGTCCAACTGAGTTTCTAACTATGTCATTCATCTTCTCATCCGTCTCACCAACTGCAGGCGGTGCAGTGCTCATCGAGGGCGTTCTCTTCAGGGCCAAGTACTTGGGCTCCACGCAGCTGGTCTGCGAAGGTCAGCCCACGAAATCAACGCGAATGATGCAGGCGGAGGAAGCCGTCTCCAGGATAAAGGTAGAGTATCCTCCTACATTTCCTACCAATAGATAATGCTCGCCCGACTCGATCGATTGCTTCGATCAGCTAGAGTTTCATTTGTGCCGTGATCTGTGATTCTGTGTTTGTAGTGGGTAGAAATCCTGTGTTCCCAAAAGAAAATCCAGATCAGAGGTTGCCACAGATCTTAAAAGTATTGCTCTCCTTATTTTTTATAACATATTTGTTTAAGTCCTCAAAATGAAAAATCTCTGGCATGGCAATTTCAAAATATTATTTAATATTCAACATTCTTAACATTAGGAATTCATATTTTTGTGATTTTTTGTTGTTGTTAATTTTCAAGAATATTAGATTGTGACAATCGCCTGAATTGCTCCTCTAGTTGCCCCCTGCACTAATGAAGCAAAATTATCAGCTATTTTTGATCCCTTTGATCTCAGATTTTTGATTTGCCCGAAACACCACCACCTCCCGCCACCCACTAGCCCACCCAGCAAGCGACCTTGTCTAAGCTGATTGAAGGACCGAACTTGAGACCAATAAAAAGAGAAAAGAAAAGAAACTCATTAACTGTTTACTGTTATATTTTCATGCATCACCTCCTCCACATCAAATGCTCCGCATCCGCGATGACCAACCACGCTAACGAAACCACGTATCGCCATATCAAATAAAAACAAAACCGAATCTATATAATATAAAAATCCGAACAATTCGCATTTTAGGCGCTGGTAAGTAATGGAAAACCTAGAGCAAATACCTTCCTAAAACCCCCCATCCAAAACAACCAACCACCCCACCCACCTCTGGTTTGCCTGATTTGCCTTGAATTAAATTGGATTCAACACATTTGGCCCGCTGCAATTCTTGTGTTATCCAAAATCAAAGCTTGTCTCCCGGAGATCCCGCCAATTCTCTAGTTCCACAACCCATAAAGTATTGTTATTAGTTAATATAAACAAAATAAATAATTTTCCAGGCACCCGATGGCGATGTGCAGCCCAGCACAGAGGTGGATCTGTTTATATCGACGGAGAAGATCATGGTTCTTAACACGGACCTCAAGGAAATCATGATGGATCACGCCCTGCGCACCATCTCCTATATCGCGGACATCGGGGATCTGGTGGTTCTGATGGCCCGTCGCCGCTTCGTTCCCCAGGACATCGATGATGCACCCAAACCGAATCGCACGCCCAAGATGATCTGTCACGTGTTTGAGAGCGATGAGGCGCAATTTATTGCCCAATCGATTGGCCAGGCCTTTCAGGTGGCCTACATGGAGTTCCTCAAGGCGAATGGCATTGAGGATCATCGGTTTGTCAAGGAGATGGACTACCAAGAGGTGCTCAACAGCCAGGAGATCTTCGGCGACGAACT
Source organism: Drosophila sechellia (assembly GCF_004382195.2). Classification (NCBI taxonomy): domain Eukaryota; kingdom Metazoa; phylum Arthropoda; class Insecta; order Diptera; family Drosophilidae; genus Drosophila; species Drosophila sechellia. The sequence goes on from NC_045954.1 coordinate 10,492,050, forward strand.
GGAGATCTTTGCCAAGAAAGAGCTACAAAAGGAGGTGGTCGTTCCAAAGGCCAAGGGCGAGATTCTGGGCGTGGTGATCGTGGAAAGCGGCTGGGGCTCAATGCTGCCCACCGTGGTAATTGCTAATCTGATGAGTTCGGGAGCTGCTGCCCGATGCGGGCAGCTCAACATCGGCGACCAGTTGATCGCCATCAATGGACTGAGCCTCGTGGGTCTGCCGCTCTCCACCTGCCAGACGTACATCAAGAACACCAAAAACCAGACGGTGGTCAAGTTCACGGTGGTGCCATGTGCCCCAGTCGTCGAGGTGAAGATCAAGCGGCCGGAGACCAAGTACCAGCTGGGATTCAGCGTCCAAAACGGAGTGGTGAGTTAAAACGAGAGATACACGCTGTGTCTGCTAGTGCTCCCAAACTTATTCATATATCTATATCGATATCTATTAATTTTCTTGTAGATCTGCAGTCTGTTGCGAGGTGGCATTGCGGAAAGGGGTGGGGTTCGTGTGGGTCATCGCATCATCGAGATAAACAACCAAAGCGTGGTGGCTGTGCCCCACGAGAAGATCGTAAACTTGCTGGCCACTTCAGTGGGAGAGGTATAAAGAATCGAATTTCTCTATTTGTATGTATAAATGGTTATTAATTCATACATTTCAGATACTCATGAAAACGATGCCCACGTCCATGTTCCGCCTGCTCACTGGCCAGGAAAATCCCATATATATTTAAGCCTGCGGGAGAGTAATAAACGGCGATTATTGTTAACTATAAAAAAAACACAACCTTACAAGGGTATTACGATATTTAGTATATATACCTATACATATAGAGAAGGAAAGTGAAAGAAAGAGTAAATATATGTATGTATATGCGTGTGTACCTATATATATATGCTAAACATATACTACACACAGGTGTATCGATTTTTTTTGTGAGGTAATACTAGACAAAGTTCGATCGGAGGCAAGTTAAGATCAGCTACTACGACAAATAAGAGGAAGCGATAACTAACATACACATGGTACGCCTTTTTGCAAAGCTTAGTAATAATAGTTAATAATGTGTGTGAGTTGGGCCATCGGCCAGGACATGCATATATACATACATAAATATATATGAACAGAATGACCTTTTTGCGAAAACGTCCTTAGCTTAGTGGAACGGCGACATTAGTCAGAGAGTACAGCAGCTATAGTAACAGAATCCCCATATATGCTTACCCCATACTTATTGTAAAAAACCAAAAAAAAAAAAGAAATCCACTAAAACCATGGCAACTCAAACAAACCCAAACAAGATTTGAATTCAGATAGGAGGCAGACAGCTCTTTTGATATAGCATATATAATCCACACACTATATAGCACCATCCCGAATATATTTATATAAACAAACAAAAAAACAGAGGGGGGGAGAATGTGGAAAAGCCTAGGACAGATGGGAAATGGATAGAGAAATGGAAATGAAAATGGATATTGTAACTGCAGCGTTTCGTTTTCTACTCGCACCCATAGCCGAGAATTTTGATAGTTATTTAACGGATATAGCCAGATCGTAATGTATGCCATGTGTAAATTAAGGAGCGCTTTACACACCCACAAAAACGAACATATACCCCCCATAGAGGATTTAGTTTAGCAAACACTTACACTCACACTCACTTAGACGCTTCGATTTCAACCATCTTCGTCCAAAAATTGTGCTACTACTCGTAAAACAAGTTGATAGATATAAAAGAGAATAAAAAAGGATAACAGCAGGAGTAGGGAGATTGACATAGAGACCCCCGTTATACCCCATAAGAAATAGAAAGAGACGGACTAGCTTGAAATAACGTATATCTGGGCCCGCAAAGAGACGGCAACAGGAACAGAGTTAGAGACAGCTATAGAGACAAGCAGACAGCCAGACAGAAAGGGAGAATTGCATTTCTTTGTGTGTATATGTATGTGTAAAATACTCACTATTTGGCCCCCTAATCGCAATCCACAAGCAACCGGCAGCAGAAGTCACTAAGAGAACTATTATTAACTATGATTTAATTATAATAACGGCACCGGGGCATTTGCTTGATGTTTGTGAATTGAATGACTATTTGGCCTCATTTCCGCTGCTTGGCAAGGGCCACGCCCACGCCCACCAAAAACGAAAAAAAAAGATAAACAAAATTATTATACATAAAAAGTATAAAACACATAAAAAATGCTTCAGCAAACCAAAGAGATGAAGGGAAACCAAAACAAATGCATACAACAACTAATATTTAATAAATTGTTTTTTTTTTTTTTGGTGTACATTATTTATATGGAATGTGAAACCGCATTACAAACTTAATGAATATATTAAATATTTATTAAAAACGGGCTAATTGCATAGAAATTATATAAGATCGATCATAGCGATGATTATTTGTAAAGGCGAACTAAACCCAAAAAAACAACCGAAAACAAAATGGATAAATAAAAAAATATATAATCACATGCGTAACAAAAATATAAAACCAAAAATTGAGCATAATAAAGAGAAAATGAGAAAAAAAACCTGAGTTTTTATTTTTGTGTTTGAATTTCGAGAAAGGTTTGGGACATTATACGCACTCCTCTTGTGCGCTTCGTCTCTACGTGGACTACCATCCACGAAGATCCACTTACCCACGGCGGCATTTACTTTACCAAGTTGTAAACTTACTCTCCACATGTAATCCAAAACTATATGAGTCCCATTAATAGGCTTATTACCTTTCGGTTACTGTGTTTGGAAATAATGTTTATTGACGAATACTTTTACTTGCATTGTTTCATTTGCTTTGTATCATTTTATACATGCAATTGTTAGAAATTGATTCCCAACTTCTTCAAGTTCGTTCTTCCGGCTTTTGGCTATGGCAAAGTGTGTATGTCTATATGTATATGCATCTATATATATATATATTTATGAATATATATATATATTCGTGTATATAAGTATTATTTTCACGATCATTTATTCATTACACACAACAATAAAAATTAGATTTTATATGGCAAACAAGTTTCCCATTAAATTTGCATCTTATTCGTACGTTCTTTTTCAATTGCGTGTGTGTTAATGTGCACGTTACAAAAAAAATGTCGACGGCATTTCCGCTGCATTCATTTCCGCCATCGAAATTTATTCCATACAACTCTGCTTGATTTCAAATTTTTGAACGCTTATGTATCGGTTTTTAAAGTTCCAATTTCTGGAGTTAGAGACATATATCTTTTGGTTGCCTTAAAGTTCTGAAGAAGCTTGCATTAAAATTGATCTAAGTTCGTTCGATCCGAACCCACTTACGTCCTATTGGTTATTATATGAAATTTTCCCCAATACTCAGGATCGTCTACATCGTTTTTATACATTTTTCACTTAGTTCTTTTGTTAATTTTGTGGGGAACGTGACTGGAGAACCATTTTATTTTTTTCAGTTAGATGTTCTCAACTGTTACTTAGCTCAAGGGCCTGTAATAATTTAGCTAATTTTATTAATTTTGCTTTGATAATAATCGCTTTAGATTAAGAAGATGTCAACAAAAAAGATGCAAAATGTCGATTCCAAAATATATGTGTATATATGTCTTTATATTATTGTGAGTATATCTACGATTTTTTTTTTTGGGCTTGGGGCTTTTTTTGGATAAATTTGAACTATTCAAAATAAATGCGACAAAAATTTAATTTAGTTTACAATTCAAAATTTGTTTTTCACATAGATCTTATAATTGTTTGTGTGTTTTTCGTTTTCAGCAAATGTTGCGCATATGTTTTCGGTTCAATTTCTTATCGAGTGAATTGGGGGCGTGTAAATATTTGAACTATATTATATATGTAAAAAATCTCATCGTTTGTGTTTTTGTACTTGTTAGAAAATCACGCAGATATGCTGAAATTATCCAACCGAGTCCGAATCAATCTAACCGAAATCCCATCTGAACCAAATTAATGCCCATACAAAGCCACCCAATATCATCATCCGTGTCCTTTCTCAGAGTTCCTCCGTCATTTCACTTCCACATTCCAATGATCCTTCATTTATCCATCCTTATCCATATATATCCTGCCTCTGGTGCCCTTCGCCTAAGTCTAAACCTATATTTGTTATCGTACATCGAGCTTATGTGTCTCCTAATGCTATTATAACTACTGAATTCGTTATGTAGATATAGATGGAAAGCTTTATGAATAGATATATACGTAGGGTGTTAGAGGGAAAACTATAGAAACATAAACGAAACTTTGTATAAATTGCACATAATTCGACTTATCACTAAATAGCTACGACTTGCAAACACATGCTAAATGTGTGCCAAGTTCGGATTTTCTTAGATAAAATGTTTTATTAGTTGGATACTCCTCGCGTGTCGAGTGTGTGTGTGTGAAACAGAGGAGGATATATTTATATATAGATATATATATATCCATTTATATAATTTACAATTCTTACTAGGGTTCCACATATATACGCACATGTATTTGTATTTGCAATTGGCACATCATTTCTAAAAAGAGTCGATCAAATCAAAATTCTTGATGTATACTTGCTCACTCGTTTACGAGTGTTTTTTGTCTTTATATGTATGTTGTTGTATTGCACAAGACGCAGCCCGACAAAAAGCTAACCAAAAAGGTAACCAAAAATCCGACAAAATAATAAGCAAACAAAATTAGTTAACTAAACCATTTACTAAACATTTATTGAAATCAAGTAGTTGTGGTGCACACGAGGCAAAGACAAATGAAACCAACTCAAAAGTTTAAAAGTTAAACTCGCCTAGATCTAATTGCATTTGTTGAATTGGATAATAATAGTAAGTGTAGGACAAAAAAAGTAATTGCTTGGGCTTAAATTAAAACTATACAACTAAGTTAGCGTTACTTTCTGCTTCTCAGACGCTTCAATTGCGCAACTTAATTAATTGGTAATTATAAGTGTAATGATAATTGCAAAATGAATAGAAAACATAGTCTTACTAACTAATTCAATAGTATAGGTGTAGGTGAACAAAATTCAATTCGTCGCTCGTCTTTACCGGTGCGTTTCGAAACACATTCTTGGTGATAAAGTATATATAAAAAAAATAGGTGAAAAACGATTTTCTATTAAGGCAAATTAGGTTAAAGCGCCACATCGCAGTCGCAGGTGCAGATTTTCATTCAGCCCGCCGTCGGTTGTTAAAGTTAAACATAACGTAAAGCTGCCAAAGCCAGGTGTGTGTGTGTGATCGTGATCGTGTGTGTTGTATTAGATTTCATTTGGTGTGTCTAAAACTAGATCTAAATTCCATTTTAGTTTACCAAAATTTGCCACCGCTTTGGCTTACAAATCATTCAGCATAGTCTATGTGTGTTTTACATTGAGTTCTATATTAATCATTTCCATTATAAGAATTTCTTTTCTTTTTTCATACAATTCTATTTCCGTTCTGCTCACGCTGTAGGTGAACGATTCAAATTGTGAATTGCACGACATAGCGCGCGCCTGGGATGTACACAAAAAATTTCACTAAATTTAATTTACAAAACATTAAAGGATTTCGCCTCCAGAAGCTGGTTCTCATTCACCTCATTTGCTCCCAACGAAATATTGGCTTGCACCGAAGTGTGTGTGTTTTAGGGACTTAGAATTAATTTAACAGCTTATCGAATTTCCGGGCGCTCCCATTTTCATTTTACCCCATCGTGGAGGTGGGAAACCCCAACGAGCGGGTGTTCGAACAGAAGAATTGGTGTTGTTATGCACTAACTCTAGATTAATTTAAGCTTTAGTTGTGGTTCTAGTTTCTTTTGTTTGCCCATCATCTGCTTCTACTGATCCTGCGCATCATCATCATCTTCATCTTTTGTTTGCTCTTCGTTCTTTGTTGCTGCTGCGTAAACTAGTAAATGCTACAAAATAGGATAAGGTCAGCGGGGCTGGTGGTGGCTCTAGCTGATGGTTGTGCTGCCTTTAGGCCGCCGTATCCACCTCCTCCACAATGTGGTTCGGGGACACTTCGCTGGGTGGCGCTGCTGTTGGTGCTGCTGCTGCTGCCGTTGCTGCTGTTGCAGGTGCCGTTGAAGTATTGCCGTTGGCATTGGCGTTGCTGCTGTTCGGGGGTGCAGCTTTCCCCGTCTGGACGGGCACAGCGGCTGCTTGCAGGGGCGTAGCCACCAGGGCGCTCACGGCGCTGTACTGTGCGGCCGCGCCCATCGGAACAGCGGCTGTTCCACCCGCGGCGATGGAGGAGAGACTATCGGCCGCTGATGCGGAAGCGGCTGTGGCATAGGGACCACTTTTCAGTTTACGCGCCTCCCGCTTTTGTTTGTGCTGCTGCATCACCAAGCGCAGTTGGTCCATTTTTGAGCGGGTCTTCATGTTGGCCAGCTCCACGGTGCACTTCTGGCACGTGTGCTCCCGCTCCCGTTCGCCCTGTCCATCATCGCGGCGGTAGCGACATGTGCATCCATTGGATTGACTGGTCATAGAGCTGGGTGCCTCAGCAACCTGGCAGCAACTATGCGACGATGACTTGGAGCTGGTGGAAGCCTTGGTGGCAGCGGAGGAGGAGTGGTAGCTCGGGCAGTCGCGGAAAGAGCAGCTACCTCCGCTGCCAGAGGCCAGAGTCGCCGACTGCTGCTGTTGCTGCTGGGCGCGGCTGTTGCACTTGGCGCAGTTGTGGTGCTTGGAGGAGTACTGCAAGCAAAACAAGTGGATAATGAGCATCACCAAATATTTCATACTAGATTCGCTTACCATTTTGCTACGCGATCCGTGATGCAGCCCGCTGCCAGAGGAAGTAGTCGAGGAAGATCCGCTGCTGCCAGATCCCGAACCAGATCCAGAAACCGATCCAGTGGTCGGGGCCTCGAAGCTAATGCGGGCACCGCGTCCGTATTGCGGTGTGGCACTCAACAGATCGTTGAGAATATGGATCACCGTTGAGATGTCGCGTTTGGGTCGTCCAAAGCGATCCTGTAGTGCCGGATTTAGTGTGCCCGAGAAGGTGCCAGAGTAGATGCCCTTCCCATGGTTCTTCATAGACTCGATCACGGCTCCCGATCCGCTCTTGCGCGGTGCTTCCTCACCACTGGCTGCTCCGCTCGAGGTGGCACCGCTGCTTGAGCTACGACCGCTGCTCACCACGCCGGCGCCCGATAAATCGATCTTGTTAGTAAACACCTCCTTGGAGAGCTTGCGCAATGTCTGGGTGAGATTTCGCGATGCCTCAGCGAGAGTCCTAGTATCAGACACACCCAGCAGCGAGTCCTCGGGCTCTGCCGTTGTGGTGCTGGTACTGGCTGGCAGTGCCACTGTTGCCGCTGCTGTTGCGCTTGTGGCCGTTGCTCCTACCGCTCCTGCTCCCATTCCCTGCTCCAGCTTGCGACGCTTCGAGGGGGAAGAAGAGGAAGATGACGGTGACGAGGAAGACGATGATGAGCTTGTAGCAAAGGCGGCTGCGTTAACCGATGGTTGGTTGCCGGCGCAGGCGTGATTAAAAAAGTGACTGCTGCTGCTGCTACTACTGTGACCATTTCCATGTCCATGGCCGTGACCCTGCCCGTGGTAGTGACGATGCTTGGTCCTAGTGATGCGATTGTTGCCCGTCTTGTGCAGCATCGAATTGCCAGAGAAGGTGACTCTTGTGCCCGCAAGAGTCGAACGAGCGGCAAATCCGGCATTCGCTCCACTGCAACTCGATTCGGGACACTTGCTAGGTGAGCTGGTAGATCCGGATCTGGCCAATGGAGCAGGCGCCACCAAAGAGGCCACCGGAGGAGCCACTGACGGTGTGGGTAGTCGCGTGCACAAGCACGAGGTCAGCTTGGCAGCTATCGGATCCTGCTGGCAGCCACCGGTTGCGCAGGCTCCACTGGAAGAGGACGAGGATGAGCTGGAGGCGGCAGAGCTGCAGATGCAGCTTGAACTGGAACTTGTGGCAGCCGTCGTGGGCAGGGGAATGTTTTTGATAGTTGTCATCTTGATGGGACTGGACACGAGATTCGACAGCGACTTGATGGGCGACTGCTCTAGCACAGGCTTCCCTGGATTCGAGCTGGGTCCACCATTGGCCACCGGACGAGCATTGGCGCCCGCATCCTTCCGCGCGAAGCTGTTCACGATATTCTGAATGCCGCCCTTAATTAGCAGTTTGGTGAGATCGGGTCCGTTTAGCGTTGACGAGCTCTGGGACTGACCAGTGCCAGTTGCTGGAGCAGAGCCAGATGCTCCAGAGGAGCTGGGCAAATCGCCGTACATCTTGCGCAGCGAGGACATACCACCACCGCTGCCCGCAGCCACTGCCGAAGCGTTGTGATGATGATGGTGATGGTGGTGGTGGTGGTGGTGATGATGATGATGGCCATGCCCGTTTCCGTGGCTGTGACCATGTCCATGTCCGTGACTAATGCCATGCCAGTTCGCAGCATGCAGACTCGGATGCTGGTGGCTGTGCACGTGGCCATGTCCGATTCTTCCACTCGATCGCTGGCCAGAAGAGCGGGTTCTCGACGAAGACGAAGAGGATGACGATGAGGTTGAGGATGAGGAAGTGGCAGAGCCACTGGTTCCAGTGCTGCCGCTAACTCCGGCCGCCGCCGCCAGCACCGCCGACGAAGACAAGGATGTGGAGTTGGCGCCGGAACAGCCAGTGCCAGCTGGCATTACAGGCACCGTTGATGTTGTGCTTGCCGCTGCGCTTGAACCACTCGCACCGCCGGCGACTGGGGCCACTGTGGCGGCACCGCCGCCCGCCGGATTAACCGTGCTCAGCTGCAGCTGGATGAGCATCATGTGGTCGCCGAGGCGCATGCTCAAGTTGAGCGGTGTCTTGCCGCTGAGAAAATCATTAACCTGTGCGTCGTTAAGCGATTCCAGCGCTTGCATAACCGTGTTCTCCGGACGTTGAGCCTGCATAGATGGATAGATTGTAGATAGATCAGTGGATGAGTAAAGGTTTTATTCAGAATCTAATGTACATAGATCGTAACTTTAAAAGAGAAAATAGAAAAACTCGAAGCTAATAGCCTGCTGGTTAATTCTCGATAAGAGATTTCTAATTTATTTATTATATGTGTAACTATATTTAAGTGGCACAAAGAAATACCACATTCCAATCAGATGAGAGTCAGTTCCCTTTCCTTTATCGACCTAGACCAACAGCTATTCACAAACCGCCTTTTTTTAAGAATGTAGCATTTCTAGCTTTGATTGCAATTCTACGTGATTCAATGCGACGCCTTTGTGCTCCGCTCAAATATTTACAAAACGTTCAAATAACCAGGCGGTTGAAGTCAACGCCTTAAGTTGCGTTACGAAATGCAAATGTAGGGTTTGAAATAAGGTTTTTTCCAAGAATAAGCTACTAAAGCGTTTTGAAAAACGGGAACGCGAAACGAAAGGTAATTGTGGAAAATTAAGAGCAGCTAACAGAAGGCAGTATGTATGTGTGGGCATATGTATACTATAAGACTCGGTTCCAAGTTTGATTTTTATTTTTAGAGGTCTGGGTCTGGGTTAATTAATCATTTCCATTGCATATGTACGTACAACTGCGGCCAAGCTACTAGTTCGTGGAAATATTTTTTACGGTATAAAGCATACACTTTTTCAACTTAATTACCAATTAGTTTGAAAGGAACAAGAAATGCAGTTTTCCATTGTCACTGTGCAATTGGCATAAGTGTAAAATCGTTTTCTCTATTTTGCTGAACACAGCTGTCTTTTGTTTGTGGCCAGCAAGTGAGTAACCACATGTGCGAATGGGACGGGTGATGGGGCGGTGCAGGCGGTCATGTTTTAATTTTTATTGACTCTGCGCTGCTCTGACACAGTGACCCAATAATATTCAAATGAAGTCAGCGACAAAAGCTCGCTTCAGTTTCAGTTTTTAGTCGTAAGTTAAATGAACTGAACTGTGAATGTATGGACACCATCGAGCTGGTCATGATGATGGTGATGATGATGATGGCGCTGCCTACTTTCCCTTTGCCATTTGACGCAGCATGAACCTTATGCAACCTCACCAAGTTTCCCTCCCAAAAAAAAAAAAATAAATAAATAAAAAAAAATATTTAAAAAAAAGAAAAAACCCCAGCCTAGCAACCGAGCCAAAAAATGTGTAAAAGAAGTGGAGGCAAACGAATGCTTGGAGTCGAGCCTATTTGTTGACGTGGTTGGTTTGTTACTCATGGCTCATGATGTTGCCGCTTTTGAGTCGAGTTAAGTGTACCAAGGTCAACTGACGTCGCAGCACGCAGCTTACGTCACCAGTCGCAGCGAAATCGAAATTTTCAAAAAATTTAACCCAAGAGCAACACCAAAAAGCGCAACAAAGGCAGTCAATGCTGTAATTTATTAACTTTGTGCAAATTGACTCTTTTTTTTTTTTTTTTGTTGTTGTTGTTGAATTTTTTTCTTTGGCTGTCGGGGAAAACGTTTTTTGGTCAACCGGTTTTCGGTGGCTTGCAGCCCAAAGTAACTAATACATCATAATCGAAGCTCTAGATTTGGATCGCATACCAAATGCAAATGGCTAGGGTTTTCAAAACACAGCCGATTTATTGTAGAAACCATGCGACTTTTTATGCATTCCTAATGAAATCGTGTACCATGTAATCTCATATCAACTTGATTGGTTTCTTTGGTTCTTGTTATCTTTTATTATATAAAGTTTTATAGCTAACTATTAGAAGAGGTTTCCTTCAACTTGACAAATTAATTTAAACGTTTATGTAGCTAAGAATCCCATCGTGAAATTTTTCACAGCTACCTTTTCATCTTCTTTTTTTTTTTTTTGTAAAGCGGGAGCAATGCGCACTTGAAAAAAACCAAGTACTTACTATACAAAGAAAACAACAAAATATTTGTACATTTTTGGGACAAAGCAATTTTTTGCGTTAGTTTTGCGCTGGCTATCTTTGCATGAGTGTGTGTGTGTGTGTGTGCTTGTTTGCTGACCATGAAATTATTTTTATTGCGTAGCGTTTTCAATGGAAGTTTCGCATGTGAGTGGACCGCTCCCCGCCGCTCCCACCGCCCCCACCACTCCCCGCACCCTCCGCCACCCGCACTCATCGTGGCGGGAAAACACTTGACAATGTGTAACAAATTAAATTGGCCAAACTGCGCGCCGCTTGGCGCTTTGATAAGAGCAAACCCCTTGCAGGCAGATAGCCACATACATATGTATGTATGTACCCACGCAAGGGTACTAGTTTTTATTGCAGTGTAGTTCCCGGGCCGGGAACAAAGACAAAGAAAGAGACCGGCGCCAGGCTATGACGCCCTATTTGCCTCCATTATCTGGCGGCGACAGTATTCCAAGCACTGGACCTGACCACGTAACCCGTTTTATGACTCTTACCAATTGGTTTGGCTTTAAAATTGAGCTATCGAACGGCAGATACACAATGGCCAATTGTCGCGCTTTTGTTTCAGCTTTGCAAAATGTGTGTGCAAAAAACACGAATCCCTCATAGTTCCTCCTTTGTTTGGCGAAAGGGCTTCCCCTCACTCAGCTCATTATTGATAAATATTTCAGAGTGAACTGCATTTTGCTCCACTGTACAATAGTTGTAATCATCAAAGTTTCACTGTAAACAACTCAAGGGGCGCCAAGTGCAAATATGCCTTTAGTTCGATTAGAGCTGATTGCAATAAAGAAATCCGCTGAACGAACAACAACGGCAGGTGATTTCCTTAGCCAATTAATACTCATGCCCAATGGCAATTAAAGCGAAACTAATAATACCCATTTGTAAATGGCAAAACAAAAAAAAAGCAGCTCTGGAATTGCCAATCGATTCACAGAAATGATAAATATAAATGAGTATGCACATAGAAATAAATATTATATATGGCTGTGCAATGTGGGGAAAAGGTAAATCACTTTCGGAATGTTATCAATGGAATTTTTCACTTTTATTCGCGTTCGGAATCCGATCTCAATGCACAGATTTCTTTTTTTTTTTTTTTTTTTTTCAAGATACATACATATATATCAGTTACTTCCGTTTCACTTTTAACAGCTCTGTTCACCGTTCTGTTATCCGCAAAAGAAGATAAACCGGATTCACGGAAATCAAGTGACTAAACTGAAGTTCTTGTATTTCCGTTCACTCCGTTGAGTTATGAACAAGAATGCCATGCACCACTTGTTGACACATCAGCGCGATCTTCAAGCAGACGATAACTGGGATCGGGAAGGGCGGTGAGTAAGGTAAGGTAATGCAATCTTAGTGCTGGACGGGATGAAGAGGTTGCGGATTGAAGATGTCGGGCCAGATGATAAAGATGTTTGGCACCGGTATTGATGGTATCGCACGAAGCACACAGGTTGCTTGCTGCGATGACAACGGCAATTAATGAAGATATTTTTTGAAATTCAGATAAAGAACATTGTGCTCTCGGTACTTAATAATAAACGTATATGTTGGCAGTATCCTTCCGTTGAATGCTGTGATTTATTTACTTGGCACTAAGACCTTTTGCCAAAAGAGGTTCTGATCTTGCCGCTCTATAACGAGTTGTGCGCCATGACGCCACTCTTAATGATGATCATCGGTATGAGAACACCGATAAATGGTAACGTCTCCGACAATGAGGCATCATCCAACATTCCCGATAGCACTGCACATTCCACAGAGTCAAGTGAAGTGTGTTCCGAGATAAGTTCTCCGAATTCATTGAAGAAAGGCACATAGACTGAGATAGGATTGGGCTGGTTGGGCCAAGTTCCGCAGACAAAGACGAATAGAACTGGTTAATAACCTGCGCACACACCATGGCTTCTTCGGCATCTGTTGCTCATTCTTGAGCACTTCCATTGCCGTTATCCGTTTCTTTCTCTTCTGGCCATATTCTGCTCCTTTCTTTTTTGGCATATTGGTTTTGTTTTTCTTTTTTTTTTTCTCTCTTATTTTTTTATTTTTTTTTTTTTTTTGGTGTCCAAACATACAAAGGACGCATAAATTCGAGTGGTCACACCCAATGCACTGGGCAACCAAAAAGCAACAGCAGTTCACATTGTTGTCATCATTTTCGCTGGCCGTTCTTCTTCTCATATATAACCATATCATTTTTTGGCTTTTTATGAGCTTTCGCATCTTTGTTACATTGTCTGCTGCATCTGCTTCTTCTACTTGTCATACCCCATTACCATCATCACCATCACCATCATCATCGGCATTGGCATCATCATTACCATCCTCGATCCACCACATACCATCCCCCAGCCTCCACAACCCGGCGTCGTGTTATCATCGCTCGCCCTTTGTTTGCCGCTCGCTTTTGTCTTTTGGCTCGTTGTTATGCGACGACTTGCAATTAAAATCATTTTCATAAATCTATGCAGCCTTCACTACCACCACCCCCCTCCGTTTTCCCCACTGCAGCTGACCATCACGGCTGAGAATTGCCAAAAAGAAGTCTCGAGTCCGAAAAAAAGCAAATGCAATTAATTTGACAGGAAAACGCCAGCGCATCATTTAAGCGACATAAATAATAATAAAACGAATCGAATCGAAACGAAACCACTCGGGATGAGTCTGGTGGTGGGTGTTTCTGTTTTTCTGGGGGATGGGGGATGGGGGAATCCCCTCTGATTTCTCCTTCCCTGTCACAGTCGATCATGGTGCACGGTGGAACTGACAACGCCCACCCACTTGATTGTCACTGCTGCCAGCTCTGCATTCCATACAGTATACACTCAATACGACGGACAGCAAGTGACATGTTTTGAATCAAATCTAGTATGTTCTAGTCATAAGGCTAGCAAATATGTTTTATTTATAATTAGCATTAGCATTAGCATTAAATAAACTATAGATCCGAGTAGATCATATTTTAATAGATGTTTATTTTTATTTTTTTTTTTAACACCAATACTTGCTCGTGATTTTCCCACTGTGCATTTTCTGCAGATGACTTTTGTTTGTTGTTGATTTCAACGATTTCTCTTGGCAACGAAATCGAAAATAATGACAAAAACCACAAAAGGTGGCCCCCAGGGTGCAGAAAACATACGAAGAATAAAGGAATGACACAAATCTGCGGGGATTATGATTGAGCTGTCGAAAAAACAGTTCGCAAGGTGTTCCATTCCGTTCCATTCTTCCACTGGGACATCATTAAAGAATGACTGAAAATCGATGTGATGTTTTCCAAACTATTACTGCGTATTTTTAGACACTAATAAAGTTTATGTGCAAATTGTGAAAACATTTGCGTATCATTCGGAGGCAACTATGAAAATCGAAAGTGTCGCCGATGCCACTCATCTCTCCATATAAATATATCTTATATATTCCCGAGTATATAATATGCCTTCTTTTTGCCCATTTGCTATAATAAACTTTACAGAATATAATTACTGCTAATAGCAGCTGAATTTTTTGGCTGTCTGCGATGTTTCAAGATAAAATTGGAGCAATATGCAAATGTCGCGGCAGACAAATGGCTATAAATATATATATATATATATATATATATATATATATATATATAGGCTGTGTGCAGTGTTGATCCCAGATAATTGGCAAATAGCTTTGCATTATTCTTGCTTAGATGGGGATCGAGGATTGAGATCTAGAGAGTTATGTACATATATACTCGGATGACTTTGGTGACCCACAAGAGCGGTCACCTTGCCGGCTTACTCACTCGGCCATTCAGTCAGTGGTGTCAGTAAATCGAGAGATGTCTCCATCAAATCAACCTGTCACTTGTTAACACACATTTAACCCAGCGAGCGGGCGAACGTGGGCAGGAGGAGGGAGCGGGCGGTAGGATCCAAGGGGGCCAGGAGGTACAACAACACCTGTCCCAGGTTGACAAGCAATCGCCACCGAATTGCAATGTTTCGGTTCACTTTGCCTCTTGTTTTCGGCTACTCTGTGCTGCTAATTAGGAGGCAATGGCATGAGGTGGCAAAAAAAAAAAAAAATAAGTGAAATAAAATACAATACTCAAGCATCGTGAGTCAGGGGACAGTGAGATATAGATTCTGGACAGCGAACGGCGGCAGAGGGGCATAGAATGGGAATACAATGCTCCTTCAGGCACTCCTTTCTCAAAAAAAAAAAAAAAAAAAAAAAAAAAAAAAAATTCTTTGGCAGAGAAAAGAAAAAATACTTGAAGTTTGGGGAAACCAAAAAAAAATTTACTAAGTGAAAAACAGTTTTCAGAGAGTATAATATAGAATATAGAGCTTGATAGTTAAGTGAGGAAGAATTAAGAAGAACTATTTGGGTCCAAAGATTGGCTCTAGGTCTTTTCTCTCAGTGTTGGCGTATCACACCTTTCTGGAGTTTTGGCAATTGGCAGACCGACCCCCTCTAATTACAGTTCCTTCATCCCTCGCCGTGTTATTTATTTCATAAATTTGCACGACAAACAACAAAAGCCATTGCCAAAAACAAAAATAAAATTAACAAAACAGCAGAAAAAAAGTTGAAATGCAAAAGAGACGCAAATTGTTAATTGGCTATTTAAACATTTATTTTTTTTTTTTTACTTCGTACATTGCAATTTCATTTTGTTTTGTAAATAAATTTTAATCAGCACTTTTTATTGACTTTTTTCACCAACTGAGAGACAAAGAAAGACTCGAGTTTTAATTTCGGCTTTCTTCGAAGAATTCTCGTCTAGTTGATTTTACTGTTTCCAGAAAATGTGCAGCATTATTAGGGCCATAAAATTTATTTACTAGCATAATTTTCTGGCAAATGAACAGCCCAACTCAGCTCAAGTTTTTGAATATTAAAGTGTTTTGGATATAAATCTTTTAAACAATTAATAATGTTATGTACGCATTGCTGTAGCCGGATGATGTAAATGTCTTATGTATCACCATCCAATTGTACAAATGCGTATATGTATATACATACATATATAAGAATGTTTGAATATAAGCATATGTAAATTTAGGCTTTGCAATTGTCTCTTTGGAATTTTTATGGATTTCTCGAGCACGCCAAAATATTTCTTTGTTCACATCACAAAAAATTGCATGAACTTTTATATAGCGCGTGTGTTTTGAATGCAATACGAAATGCAATAAATATATGGCTAACCAATGTCCGTCAAAGTTACGTATAATAAAAAAAAAAAACAAAAATGAACAATGTTATTCCAAAAAATAAAGGGAATAAGCCATTCTGTTTTTTTTTAATCTATATTTTGCAGTAACATGTCAGTTTTCAAACTCTTGTAAATTCAAGTAACTTTTTCTCGCAACCAAGTGACAAAATTTGAGTCTAGATTTTAACTAGTTTACAAGCTATCTCTGTCGTCATCTGCCTTTTGCCTTTTTCCTCATGCGCAACTTGAACCAATTCCATGTGAAAAGCCATTGAGACAATGGAAAAGGTGGGGAAAAACAGCAATATGACACAAAATGCACAAATGTTATTAAATAGGCATAAATAATGGAGAGAGAGAGAGAGATTGAAATGGAGCAGCTACGCTAATATTGATATAAACGTTATGTGGCACTGTTGGCCAGTTTCAGGTGAGACAGCTGATTGCCTCACCAGGCGAAGTGGTGCCACCCCAAAGCGGCAAGGGAGACTAACTAAATAAAAATGGAAATAATTTAAAAGAAACAGCAAAGTTTTGTGTGTTTCCAATATCATTCTAATCAATGAAATAATTTCTTACTATGTAATTTGGTCAATTTAAAAACGTTCGACTGAAACAAAAACTCGATGCATCGTGTCCATGTGAAGCATTCAATTTAATAGCGTATTTGCCGAATGAGCGCATTGACAATGTTGCAAATGGTGGACAAGCAACCTGTTGCTGCGCCAGCATGTTGCAATGCCCACAGCGGTGTCACGCGCGGGATTTGCAAACAAAGAGATTGGTAATACGGTGTGCAGAGCGCGAGTTACCCGAACCAGGTTAAAAGAAAAAAGTAATCCCGGCTCATAACTCAAACGGTAAACAGTAAATCAAACGGAGGAAACGCCGCAAAAAGAGCACGACAGAAAAAGTAAAAAAAAAAAAAAAAAAAATTGCATAAAAAGCTAAGAGACAAGTACTCATGCTCAGCATAAAACTGAATGAGACAACAAACTCTTTATGCAACGAATTACTTAAAAAAACTTCTAATATGATACAAAAAGTGCGAGTATCAAATTAAATTGCGTTAGCAACTATTTTTCTACCCCGCAGTGTAGACGATTATTCCAATCCCTTTGTTCATACCAACTCAGTCGCGCATACAAATGCAAACTTGACCTTTAGATTGTGCTGGCGTTTAAATTAAAATTGGCTAAAACTTTCTCATTGAAAACACGCACTGTACATTGACCGACGAGAAAAAAAAAACAAAAAACGAAAAAATTGAAACCAAAACCTTCAAAACTCGAACACAATGACCAAAAACCAGGATGAGGAGGAGGAGGACCAGGAGAAGGGAGAGAGCTGAAAAGCTGAGCAAATTTGGTGAAAGATACAAAATGATTGTCATGCCGATCGTCAAGCGATCGTCAACTTCAACTTCAATCGACTGAAAAGGTTTCGCCGGCATTCGAGGCATAAATTGAAGGTAAAATGAAGCAAAAAATCAGGGGCGATACGCTTTTCAATAATACGAGTTGAAAATTCAAATGTGTATCCCTTTAGGAATATGTCTTTTATGGCTAAAATAAAAGTACAGTGAACACTCCCGTGAAAGGCCATCAAAGTAGGCTAAACCAGTTGGACGGCGAGCCAAACGAAAAGTGTGTGCGTGTGTGTGTAATAAAACCGAATATGTAAATAAATTTAAATTCATTAATGTCAAACAACTTTGGCAACGACAAATGACAATCGGTAGAAGCAACAAGAAAACGATGAACAATAATCAACAGAATTCGAATGAGAAACGGAATTAGTCGAATTAGTCACAGTCACTTTGGCTGGGGGCGAAAATGATTAAAATTCCTCAGGTAAATAATATCTAATCTTCCCATATTGATTACTCATTTCGAATTGAATAAGATTGCGGTTAGAAAAGAGAGTGTATCGCAAAGCGGACTTGATTCAGGCTTTAAATTGGGGTCAGGGTTACGCGCTTGACACTTAAATGACACTTCGATTAACTTGATTCCGAATCGCGTTTAAGCTGTACTTTCTCCATAACTCAGGGAATTTAAAAAAATATTTATTGAAATATGCCTTTACATATTTGAAATATATAGACAGTCATTGGAAGAGTGTTCATAAAATTGCATTTATATCCAGCAAAATTGAATTCAATCGCCTCGTTGTTCGATTTTCACTTATTTAGTAGTTGCTTTATTGCATGCGGTCGACTTACCAATAAACCAGTTTCCACATTTGGTATCAAAATGATCTTGGACCCGTCCATTAAGTTGTGATCTCTGAGCGTGCCATCCTGCAGTTCTCTGCAAAAAATAAAAGAAAAACAATCATGTTCATTAGAAGGGTGCTGTCAAATATTATCATTAAATCAATAAACGGTTTTTGGGGATAAACGAAGATAATCTAAACAGTCGAAAACGATAAGCGAACAATCAAAACATCCGCTTTAAAAAGCCAAACAATTTGAAAATAAAGAAGTTGAGCAGAAGATAAACGATTGACGATTCAAGTTTATTCAAATAACAAGAGGCGTGCCCTCCTTTTTTTTCATTATTAATTTTGATTTTAACTTTTCTCGATTCATCGCTTTACACTGCAGTCACACATACAATAACACACTAACAATTGGGATAATGTTGCCGTATTAATGGATAATATAATTAACTTGGCATTTGGTTTGTTTGCTTTTTATCAGCTCAGTTCTCAGTTCTCCCTTTCTTTTCGCACAACGAAAGCGCTTTTTCGATAAAAAAAAATTGAAACAAAAATAAATAAATAAAAGTGCATTTTTTAAGGCGTTGATTTGCTGCTGTCAGCACTTTTGCATGCGTAATTACGCTTTTTTGCGACATTCAAGTCAATTTTTTCGGAGAATCAACAAACGATTTCAAATAAGCACAAACAATTCAATACGATCTCCACCAATTCAACACGATATCATCTTTATTTTGATTATATTATGATAAGCTACTATACCCATCATTACTATATCAGAATCAGAATGCCATAGTCGTTCTTCTTCCTTCGTTTTACCCCAGTTTCTTATACAATGTACACTTTTGCAAATGCGAATTTAAAGGCGCACAGGTAAGAAATTAAAAGTTCAAGCACTTTACAGGTTTGCTGCCTTTTCTCCGCTGCTTTTGGATCAAAAAGCATTGGTGCCAGCCAGTTGATTTCCATTCCATTTTACGTTCTGTTTTCTGCTCGCTTTTGTTTTATTTCATTTTTGTTTCACTTTTGCACTGTAATGGCTGATTTTTTGTCGTTGTTGTCTGTCTGTCTGTCCGTCTGTCGCTGGAGTGAAACAAAGTCAAAAGTTAAATGCTGTTGACACTTTTCAGTTGCTGAATTTCAATTGTTTTCTTTTCTTTCTTTTTTTTTTTTAATTTTTTTTTTTTTTTTGTTTTAATTTTTGGGCATTGCATTTCGCAGGTGTTAAGAGAGACAAAAACATCGGTAGCAATTGCAGCAGCAGCGGCTATAACAAAACGCCAACAGGCAGACAACAAATAAACAATAAACCAACATTCAGCCGCATATTTGTTTAATTCCGTTTATTTGGATTATAATGCAAACATGAGAAACCGAAATCGAGAGGGTCTTGAGAATTAACTGCAATAAGAATTGTATTTCCATTATTTGCATTCTCATATGTATGAATGTGCAATGCACGCTGAATTTCTAAAGGGCAAAGGCGGGATCGTAGATTACGGATTCCGTCTTTAAGAATTGCACAATACGTACATTCTTTTGTATAATGTTGAATAACTATTTTCTTACTACTTGTAATTTCCACATACGTATATTGTATTGAATATTTAATTGAATTGAATAGAAATTTAATCTGTATCTCAGTGATTTCTATTACAATTTAGGTCTTGCCTTCACCGCAAAGTACAGTTGCCACCGTAGTTTTTTCGGCATCGAAGCAAGTCTGTCGGCATATGGCAACCCAATATATACGTACATTTTACACGTGTGTCTACACAACACATTCAGTTACAATCAATGTCGGGCCTATATATAGATGGCGATGCATTTGTTTTGGCTAGCAACGCAAAGTGGTAAAGCCACAACAGAAACGAATAAAACGCTGATCCGAAAACATAAATCGAGCAATGGGCGGTGGGTGGTCAGTGGGTGGCGGGGCGATGGGAGTTACATACATACAAACATATGTAAAAAAGTAAAGTGTACACTCATTGGGTGGGGGAAAAACCTTGCCGACCGCTAGGGGCCACACAAAGGCTGGAAAAGAAGAAAGGGGCTTCATCACAGGCAGACGAAGAGATATCTTTCGTCATGAGAGAGTTGGTCAAAACACACAAAGCGATGCCAAGCAGACAGATCTACGAAATAGCTAACAACAATGACTATATTTTATCTGCTGAACTACAGTTGCTTTCAACACAGTTATTGTTAAGCGCTTGAACTAAAAACGGATTATGATAATATCATTAGCATAGGCAAGAAGAGGAAAGTGCTATATCTAATGTTACTACAATATTTATCACTTTCAATTGATATTATTGATTCGCTGCTAAAAAGGGCTCCAATCAAACTAAAGAGCAATTTATGTTTTTTAAAGGTATTTATATGTAAGCATTATTATATATGTTCATGAAAATAAATATTGAATTTAAACAAATAAATCAAATTTATTTTATTGATACAATTTTCACCACAGCTGCATGTTATGCGGCAAAGAGAAAGAGAGAGAGAGAGCGAGAGGCGATCAAGCGAGTTGCGGCGAATTTGGTGGCGATGCGGTAACCCCGGCAACAACGACAACAACGACCATTAAACGAGGCGAGCGTTTAATGACTGCATGCATGATTGATGAATTGATAAGATTTGGTTAGTTGGCTGGCACGAAAAGCGAATTTGGGTCAGCGAAAGGGGCGTGGCACGTCGGCAACGGCAACAGCAGCAACAACAACAAACGCTCCGGTTGCACGCAACGCTCAACTTTCAACACTCACGCACACACGTTCGCATGGATACCGAATAAGAAAAAGAAACTAAAAACAAGCATAACCAAGAGACAAACCCCGCCCCCCCCCCCCCCCCCCTCACCAAAATAAACAACCACTGATTTATTGCAATTTTAACAAAAATTAGTGTTTCTCCATTTTGGGGCTTCTTCTAACGCATAAAATAATAATACATTTAAAAGGAAAACCATCGACAAAAGCGTTTCTTGTTTAATGAATTTAAATAAACGCTAGGAAGTTAAAATTATATTAGAGATAGTATTTGAAATTGTTTAACCAACATTGCCTATGGCGTTACGTAACGTAAGGAGCATAGCGTAACGTGTCTGGGATTTCTCACCTCCGACAGCAGCAACATGTTGCAGCGGCTGCAGGTGCCAGAGCAAGAGAAACTCACCACAGCGGCAAGTAACGTAACGTAATGAGAGAGAGAGGGAGCGCGCATCGAAAGGCAAAATGGGAGATATCCCATTAAAGAGGCTTTTTACTTATTTATATATTTAACAAGGAAAAAATATTGAAATTGAATGGCTTGCGAATATTAGTTGAAAATACAAAACAATGTATTGGGCATTGGTGGGTTTTTATTTATTTTTTTTTCTTTATGCAAATTATAGACAAAATAAAAGCAAATATTATTAAATTGAACTTTTTTTTCGATTTATAAAAGCCACGAAAAGGGTGTGTGTGTGTGTGGGTGTGTGTGTGTGTGTGTGTGTGTGTGTGCTGAGGTGTGGCTGTGTTTGGCTGAGTGTGTGCGTGTGTTTCTGTTTAGGCTTTTCGTCTGCGGGGGTGTCTGTGCTGCGGTGTTGCTGTGTATGTTTAGTCTGCATGTGTGTGTGTGTGTGTGTATGTGACTTTACGCAATAGGCAGCAGATGACGCCGACGACAAAAGCGACGCAATATGACGCGACGATGGCCAACAGCAAAAACAACAGAAACGGCAATAGCAACAGCAACAGCAACAGCGAAGGCCAAACGAGTTGGCTCGGTTGTTGGGTGGTTGGGCGATTTGGAAAAGGGGGTAGTGGGGGTCGGACGGGGGGCCTGACCCAGACAGACAGGCTGGAAAACTGAGGCGGGGAAAATGCAGACATCAAACTGTACAACCAGTGTTCAAAGTTGAACGCTCTACACCATAAAGCAATTAGAATGAACAAGTATTTATTATGGAAATTCAGTTATTTCTATTATAATTCCCATTTCACCAGACAGTTTTTCAGTCAGAAATTTTGTAATTAAAAGTTAACCGTATTATATACCATGGATACTACCCAATCTTAAGTTTTCAAAAATAATTGCATACATATTGGCGATTAGAGAGGATTTCTTACAGAAAACTAATTTTATGTTTTAAGAACTTTTAAAATATATTTAAAGATTTACTCTTCTTCGTTTTTCCTAATTGTTCAAAAAATGCATTGCGCCTCGTTCCATTTGAAAGAGCAGATTTCTACCATGAGCCAGCTTCCTTTCTCTCTTGAAAAACCTGAAATACCCCTATAGTAACTGAAGCGTAGCCGATAAGAAGGTGGCATCGTGACACCCGCAGAGATCAGTGGTAATATGGTAGGCTATGGCATGCTACCTCCACGCTCTTCACACGATCTCTTCCCTCGTTCTCCCCCTTTAATTCTGAAACCTTCCTTCCCCCTCCCCCGCCAACCATCGACGGAATATAGGGATATATACTTTAATAGGCCTTTGGTGGGGGCATCGGCGTTCGGCATTTTCCAGCTATGTAATTTCAAACCGGGATCCAAGTGAATTGCCCTTTGTTGTCATAAAATTCCACCACCTTGCTGTATTGCAAACGCTGTGTGCTGGTGTGTGTGTGTGTCTATGTGTGTATTGGGCATGCTGCGTAAATTATCATGTTTACTGCCTTCAAAGGAGGACGGGAAAAGGAAGAAAAAGAAGGTACAGGGTTTGCAGAGAGAGCATCACACACACACGCAAACAGGCGACGCAAGGACTCTCTGGCCATCTCTCTCACTTGCTCCTTTACACATGATGGTTTCGTAGACAGTGCACAAGGGTAAAAGCCTAAACAAGAAATCAACGAAATAAACTGAAAGCAAGCTTACTCCCGAAGCATTTATACCCATTTTCTAACTTTTTACCCCTATATATCGATTAAGTCTAAAGTAACTATAGAATTAACTGACTATATAGAAAAACCGCTAAGTGAAATGCTTAGAGGTTATGGTTGTTCAATATTTTATCCTTCAAAAATAATCTCTGTGGGCCACAAAACTGGAAACCTTATTGAAATACCCTTCGCAAGGGTATAAAAAAGTAGTAGGGGTGGTGTGGAAAAACAAGAAGAAGAAAACCTCACATGGCAAAGAGGAAAGAAGCAAGAGAAAACGAGAGAGCGTCGCATTGAAAACTGCACCGAGCATTGAAAATGAGCACGAGATTTTCCGCCAAGCTGAGAAAAACCCAAGGGAAAACGAGTGGCCAAAAAAAAAAAAAAAATTTGAGCCTGCCTTGGTGTGTGTGTATCTAAAAAAAAAAAAAAAAAATTCCACCTAAATGTCTGGTCAACATTTTTGGGGCTATCAAAGGGAAGTAAACGGGGGCTGGCGTTGACTGACTAACTGACTGATGGCCGAGTCAAGGGCAACTGTACACGAGCCCAACAGCCAACCGACCAACCCACCCACCCACCGCCACTTTAACGGAAAAGGAACGGAGAATAGAGAAATTCAAGAAAAAGCCTCTTGGTCGAACAGTTCAAGATGAATTGCCAAAAGAAACTATAGTACCTAACTCACATTTATATAGATACATATGTATGTACGCACCAAACTTCATATAGAAATCCAAGAAAGCAACGCTCTAAAGATATCAAAAAGATAACCACCAAGACGAATATATAGCATATCATCGTATCAGAGGGTTGATATCTATGCGGTCAAAGTGCTGCTGCTCCCCCATAAATTCCGGCATTATTCCCACCCTTTTTACGGAAAAGAAGTCCAGCGGAAACCGAAACTCTCTCAACCATTAAACGATTGCATAACCTATTCAGTGTTCCTTATTCTTGCTTGGTCACTTGTTTCCAGTTCCATTTCCATTTCAAGTTCAATTTCAACTTTGATTTCAATCTGCCGTCCCTTTCACACGGAAATGTCAGCCCAGGCTGAATAGATATAAATTTGATTCGTTCTCTAATCTAGTTTCAAATAGAGACAACATTTGATATATTTTACTTTATTTCTTCTCGTTTGCTGGCTATGCTGATAGAGTTTTTTATGTTATCAGCTTCTCATTCGAATTTTTATTGAATTTCATTTCATTTACTCGACTCGCTATCGGAAAAGTAGAAACGCGTTTAACGAGAATCGGTTGAACAACAGCGGAATCTGAGAGCCCGAATAATTTTCGAAGCTGACGAATTATTTGCCAAAGATATGAGGAAGTATTTCGTATTTCTCATATTTGCTCGACTACGTCTAGTGTGTACTCATGTGGCAACAGATACACATACAGACTGCACAGCTGCAGATAGAAACGTGTTAATTAATAGAATTTTAGAGGCTTCTTTGCCGCTCCAGCTGTAGATATACACTTTTCGGTGGGTTTTCGGCAACAACATGTGATTGAAAGTGGGCCGTCAACTTTTTCACAGATACAAATGACATGTGTGCCGGGGAACGAAGATACAATATACATATGTACTGCAAAGTGACACTTGGATGATCCATTGGATACAGTAGTGGTTACGAAAAAGGTAACAAATAAAGGGGAAATACAAATCCAATCTCCTAATGGCATTTTACATTACACATTTCTTTTTAAAGCGATCATACAATAGTATTTTACCCTTACCAAAACATTTAAAGGCTTCCCTTCTGGTTATTCAAATTTTCGGTATGGATACCATAGAGAAACGAAAACATTTAGATCCCTATCCTCTTTTTCGACCTGCACCACCGACTGACTGGGGCTCTTTTTGTGGGGTTGAATGCTACGATTGCTACCCCTAAAGGCTACTTTAAAGTCAACTAATCCTAACTTTGATTACTGTTGGGCGGCACAAGCACATATTCATTCATCTATCTATGTATGTATGTACGTAGTAGGCAAAAATTGGGCACACCCACATGGTCATAAAAAAGCGACCGCCACAGCCTGGTGCACCATCATCAACACCAGCAACCACAGCAGCCACCACTTTGGCCAAATAGAGGCAAGACCAAAAGAGGGCGGTGGGCGGTGGGCCACGGGCGATGGGAGGGGCAACGGGAAACGGGAAACAAAAAAACACAAATTTCCAGACCAGCTTTCACTTGAGCGAAGCTTTTCCTCCTTCAGCCGAACCGAACCACCCACAAAGAAACTTGGGGTTGCAACCACCGACCGACCGGCCGAACGTCGCTGTTGCTGATGAGTTTCATTAATTTCCGGACGAAAAGCTGCACCACCATCACACCACAAGGGAGCAAGGGCCAACGGCAGAAGGGCCAGGATGTGGGCCTGGAACGCCCCTGCGACCGAAGCTGGTGCTGACCATATGCTCTAGACCCGAATACGTAAGACCCTTGCCCCAAATTAGGGTATACTATTTAGGGTATATTTAGTAAATGTTTAGCCAAACGGGGATTACTAGTTAGGTGTGATTATCTAACAATCAATCGTGATATGAATACAGTTTTATAGATTTGCGTAGCACGCTAGAATAATTTGGATGAAAATCAAGATAGACAAATATATAAGTCCCGATTCTCGACTTATCCACAGTATTTGTTGATTAAAATGCCCGCATAATCATCAGCGGTATCTATGTGATCTGATCCACCCAACGGTGGGAGGTGAGCATCATCAAGGCTGTCAGCTGCAGTTTCACCAGCATTAAACCAACCCTCCTCCCAAAACGCCCCTTTTAGCGATTTGGTTGTGGAGCCCAGCCAAAGACTGTGACGGAAAAGTCCGTGCAAAGGGTTGAGCCAGCTGGAGAAAACCAGGAGTGTGGGCTGAGAGAGAGGCCTGAAAAATCGATGGCAACAGCTGAATCGCAGCTTTGTAGAGTCAACACTTCGCATTTGCATGCGCCAAAAGGGGGGCGTGGCAGTGCTGGAAGAGCAGGGGCGGAGGGGTGGAGGGGACTACAGGCAGCATCCATAACAAAGACAAATTAAACAAAGGAATCGACGAGAAAGGGGGGTGGCAGCAATATGCAGGGGACGGAGGATCGACGGCGGCAACAAACAACAATGAGAAATCACAGCAAGCGACTAAAAATAGCAAAAAAGCAGCAAAGCAGCTAAAGCAAAAAAAACATCACGCCCCCGCACATTGAAAATTCAACGCGCCCCCTTTTCCGCCCACTCTCCGCAATCGTGAATCGTCTTCCACCAGCACAGAAATCAGCAAATGCTTTTCTAATTTCGAACTATTGATTCAGAAGTTTCTATCTACACTACATCTGAACTAACTATACTATGTTAAATGCGGCGCAATGCAGCGGAAGGCATTTGCGAAAGGGCAAATAATGAAAGTGCTTCAAAATCACAGAGATAGCTCTAAGAAAAAGAATTCGGATGTTCATTAGATTCTTTATTTATTGTGATCTAAGCTCGAGGAACGGAAAGATCTCTGTATTTCGGCAGCTAAATCAATCTAAAAAATGGGAGACTGTTAGTCATAGAGAAATCGTATCATCTGATATTATATTTTTTTTTTAGATACATCTTATCCTATAAAAAAAAAACCCATAGCTCATAATTTTACATACAAAAATACACCATTTTAAGATGCTTTTGCAGTGATCACTGTAGCCGTATGATAGATGAATGTCAGTATATGAAAGGGGAGACGCATTCATTGGATCTCTGCAACAACAATAACGATGGCAACAACTGCAATAACAGAACATCAACGAAAACAGCTTTTTTTTTGCTTTTGCGTGTGTGTGTGTTTGTGGGGGGCTGCGCGCGCACACAAGCAAACAAAACCCACACACACACACACACACAGAAGCTTAGCAACAAAGAGCAAAGAGAACAATTGCCGGCCGGCCGAGCAAAACTGTTGATGGGGAAAAAAACGAACCGGAGGGGGGGGGGGGGGGGGAGCGGTTGCGGCGGAGGCAGCAAGCGGGTGGTGGGAGATGGCGGGCGGTCGCGTGAGAGGGAAACACTTCTCTCCGATGACGTTATTGATGCCATAAGTTGTTGTTTTTTCACTCAGCGTTTTTTAATGATCATTTTGCACTGAAACCAAATGCAATTGGATGACGCCGACTGCGAAGTGCAGCTTAGCTTTGGGTGCTCTAACTTTCCTTTGTTTCGTTTTTATCATATGTATACAATTATATGTATATTTTCTTTCAGATCGATGTAGCTACCAAATTTGTCTATCCGATTGTGTTTGCTACTCTAATGTAAAGAAACTATTTTCGAGAATTTTATTTCAAATTGCAAATTTCATTAACATCGGATCATTTGTTTTCCGTGCATCGAATTCACAGTTTGAACGAGTGTATGTGCAATTGAAAATTAGAATGAGTGTGTTGGTTGTGGGAAGCTGCTGATGATGATGTTATTTAGATTCCCCCTCAATTTGAAAGCAAATGCATATGTGAATGAAAAAACCAGAATCAAAGAATCAAGCGAATGCTGAATGAAATCGTTATGAAGGGGAGAAAACAAACGGGTAGATAATAAAGGGGAAGTCGTCAAAGAAAATCAATCTGCAAATAATTAGCGAAAAAATCGAGCAATTCTAATGGATGGAAGAATCGGAGTTTTATCTCCCCAAAAAGCATAACTAATTAGATATATCCGCTTTTAATATTCATTCCCTTGACTCACATAAAAAAAACACTACATATTTCCAACTATACAGTTTCAGAACTTCCTGTTTTCCCATTTCAACCGCTTTCTTGCCCTTTTTGCATTCTTGTTCCTAAAATATTCTATTCACTTTGCGGGCAAACACCGTTTCTTTGTCTTTTTGCACTTTGTGCACTCTTTTTAATGGCTGAAAATTTCGTTGAAACTGTAGCTAAAGGTGTTGAAAACAACCGAAAGAGTGAAAGAATCGAAAATGAAGAAGAAGAAGAAAAGGGATATTTTAAAGCCTCTCGGTTAATCACCGGCAATCTCGATTTGCATTTTTTATGGGCATAAACAATGATTTTTTGATGCGTTCGTTACTACCTCGGCACTTTGGTGGTTGGTGGCTTTCTTGCTTCTTGTGGCTCGACGGTGGTGCATTGACACATCACCCAGCCAACCACTGAAGAAACAGCAGGAAGAAAGAGTCATTGGTCTGGGCCATAAATAGACGGCGAATATGTTTCGGGTATTTCGTGGATCTTCTACCTTCTCTTGCATGCAATTTGGCACAATTAAGGCGAGTATTTGCCAGATACAAGATATAAAACGCAAACACCCCGCACAACAACCAGCAAACATGCAAACGTGCCGTTAGCTCAGATTTGGCCACTATTTAATTTTGTTTCTTGCAGATACACACAGACACACACCAATACAGGCACACTTGCTCACCCAACTAGGCATAGGCATTAGATACACACAACCGCAGCACCTTAAATAAACTTAAAAGACGGCGACCAACCACCCAAAACAGCAGAGCAAAGCCAACCACCCACCCGCCCACTAAAATCGAGACCAACCCATCAAGTGCACCACAAGAAAGCACAGCAGCTTTAATGCTGCAAATATTAAGGATTCTTAAATGGGTTTGCATATTCTTGCGAGCAAAAAAAATCTAATTCTGAAGGATTCATGTCTTAAGCCTTTCAGTGTGCTCAAGTCTAGTAATAACCTTTGAGAGTGCAATTTTCTCGCAGTGTATGGCACCAGACCATCCCATTCATTCACCATTTAAACCGAAGCGAACTGAACCGAAGCAGAGCAAAATGCGAACGAACTAGCAAACGAACGAACAAGCGCACACATCCTCCCGATTCCGCGATGCTTTCTATTTTTAATGCCCGGCAACTTTGTTGCACCGAGAGTTTTCAGTTTATTCTAATAATTCAGTGGGTGGAAAAACGCCAGGCTGCAGTGATGGGAAAATTTATTGAATGCGCCAGCAGCAACGCTGAAAAACGCTGATGAACAAGCAGCAGAAGAGCAAGAGCACGAGGCACGAGGCACGAGGCATGAGGCAAGGGGCAGGAGCGGCGAAGAAAAAGAAGCATTGAGGCGTGGCGCCATCTAGCGCCGAACAAAGCCAAGGCTAAGGCCTGAGACCATAAACAAATGGGGAGTAAAATGGGGGGGTGAGGGGTTGGGCACTGGGATTGAGCAAATAACGAAGGGTACAAAATGGCAGCCAAGGGCCATTTGGAAAAAGGGGGCGGCACTTGTGGGGCTTGGAAATTGGCCAAAGGTGAAGGCGGGGGGAGTGGTGCGGGCGGGTTGAGGTCAGCAGGGAAAGGGAAATGAAAGGGTGGAGCAGAGATGAAGCAAGAGGAAATGCGAAAGCAGGTGATGTGAGCCGGTGGTGCTGATGGTGGTGTACTGACTCTGACTCTCTGCATATGTACTATATGTATCCATATCTGTATCTGTAACTGTGTGACGTTACTTTCCCAGCAACGAAACGAGTTTTCACACGTACACCACCGATGTAGAAAGGATGTTGCGTTTAGGCCGGGCCCAAAAAACGTTGCCAAAAGACATCATACCAACATGATTTTAAATTCCAAAGAGTGCGTACACATTATGACAATCTTGAAGAAAGAATCCATATTCATCGAAAGTATTGAATTAATATTAATTTGAAGAAAGTAATTTCGCTTATGTTGGTTGTTTAAGCGTATTACTTTTTAAATCCTGTGCATTTACATTAATTAAAGTTTCAACCAGGAATGCTACTTGATGTTGTTTTCTTCTTTCCAAAGTTTCGACTAGCTTTGATCTATTTCGGTTCTAAATTTGGCAATCTGCTGATCAATTTTGGATAGTTTCGCTTCGGAAAAGGCCTTAAAAGTGCGGAAACTCGATTGAAGTGGGGAACCGAAGCGACCAAGTTGGCGGCGCGGGAAAGAGCAAGGAAGTGGGGGGTGGGGAGCAGAGCAAGTCTTGTGTAACCTAATCTCCGTGGAGAGAGGGAGAGAGAGCGCGAGCGGCGAACAAACACAGGCAAACAGAGAGCAGACAAATAGACAGGGGAGACAGAGAGACAAACAGACAGACAGAAAGAGACGGCAAGAGGCAAACAATGAGCGAAACAGCAAAGCAGCAGAGCGAACAAAGCACGCTTGTCCATATTCCAAACAAGATCTCCTCTTCTCGCCGCCTAATCAACAACGTAAAAAAAAATAAATAAAAATTGAAATAAAAATAAAAATAAGCAACGAAGAACTGCGCAGCACAGGCCAACAAAGAAAACTGCCTCATTTTTTTTTTTCACCCTTAACCCATGACGACAAAACAAACCCAACCCAGTGAAGTTTGATCAAACATGTCAGATAACAAAGATCATTTCGGCTTGCCGTGAATTTAAGAACCTTTCGTAACTGAAACCATAAAAGCAGTACCACCAAAGCGAGACGGATGTAGGCAGAGAGACAGAGGCAGATAGATAGAGAGAGCCACTAAGGCAAGCCCCAAAAACGCGTCCAAAATCCACCACTTGGCCCAAGAAACTCAACTCAACACGCGTCAAGAGGCCAAAACTCAACATGTGACAAATAAAAACATTACCAAACTTCTATTTAAAATATTATATTATAATAATATTTAATTCAATAAAACGAAGTACTTTATAGCTATACCAACTATGTTCCAGTTAGACAAGTTGGAATGTAACAAAAAAAAATGCACACGCGCCGCTAGTTGATGACGTCGCCACGGTCAAAGAGGCCCCGATTTTTTGCGTACTCCCCGATGCCCCCCACCTATTCGCTCTTGCCTTAAAGTTAAAATCGTAAATAGAGACAAGGAAAAGGCGCATACTAAAATTAAAACTGTTGATAATACACAAGCCCCAGGGCCATCGAAATCATAGGTGGTGCTTGCGTGTGCGTTGCGGTTCATATTCAATTACGTAGCTCTATCTGAAGAACCCTAAGGTGACATATGTATGTATGTATGTATGTATGTACATATGTAGTATATAGAGGCCGGGAGGTTGCGTGGGGAGCGCAACTTGGGCTTATGTCATGCCACATACATAGAGCACACACCTTGATAGTGCGCTACTACTAATCGGGAATGAAATGATGGGTTCGAGGGGGGAACGTTGGGTAAGGGGGTACAGCCTGATAGGAATGGGACATCTAATCTGTTTGCATTATTCTGATACGACATCATGTCTCCTCTATGCGCAACCGGCGGCACTCGATACAAATTTCATATTACATCGTACTCCACTAACAGGTATTACCTACTTGAAAACTTTGCTTCTGATAAATAGAAATCTCATTGTTTAATCTGAGAGCATCTATATAATTAGCTTTCCGTTTGTGTTACTAGCAGCACATCAGTGTTATGTTACATTTGTGTTGGTTGGACTTGAAATCCGGTTTCTTGTTTATATGGAAACAGTTCAGTTCGGTTGCGTTCAGTTCAATTCAGGTTTCTTTCACCACCACGTGTTAAAAAGGGTTGATATTGCTAAAGACAAAGGAACATAACTTTGGTTTAAAATGTCCTATGTTATCTCTTCCAATTTAATATTAACTATTATTTAAACTATTCAAAACATGGAAATGCTTTAAGAATATGTTTGAAATCAGGTATTTTACGTTTTCATCACAAACCACGTGGTTTCGTAGGGTTGAGAGTTGGCCCTTCCCTTCCCTTCCTCTCCTGCTTTTCCATCGTTTTTAGCATTTGGTCAGTTTCTCTGTGGTCGGCGACCACCTTTTTTCCATGCCAGTGCTATTGGATAGTGGATTTGGTGACCCGGAGATTCGCGTTTGGGTTTGGTGGTGTTTGGACGGACGCCTCTCGTCATTCATTTAACATCCAGCTCGGATGGTGGTGACTTTGCATGCAGCACGATATTCTCATTCCCATTCACTGATGTGTGCAACATTTTTGCCCTTTCGCTGCCCAGACACGGCAAGAAAAACCGATGCGACAGAGTCAAGCGTTTTAAATGGCAAAAAAGATAGAAAACAATTTTAGTAGAGAGGAAGTCAAACCTAAATGTATCTATAGCCATTTACGGAAAATTGCTAAATTGCATTTGGTTTGAAGAATATAAATGGATTTCACAGGTGGATGTTGCTTTCTTTTTGAGATTCAATATAAAGCTGCATTTTTTTCTGTGTACGCTTCATCTTTTACCTTGGCTGATGCTGCTTCTTCTTACTCTTCTAGCTGGTGGTGGCTTCTTCTTTCTCCACTTCTGTTTCGGCTTTTTCTGCGGGTGTTTTTTTCCTTCTTTCTTTTGGGATTGGAATTGGTGGTGTGAATAAGCTTTTACCGAAAGGCTTTTTTGCTTAGGCTTAGGTGGTAGGTTTTTCCGCATCACTCCGTATATATATGTATATATATACATATATATATTATTTGGCGGGGGTGGCATCTATGGCTTCTTCTTCTTCTTCCTGTGCTTTTTGTCATTCTTCTGCTTTTTGCTGTTGTAGTAGTTGCATTTAGGGTATAAGCCAACATATGACATTCAGACGAATAAGCGCATGTAGAAGGGGCGAGGAGGAGAGTCCATTTTCGAAATGTCCGATAAGCGCAGCCTGCCAACATCATCATCGAAGCAGAAGAACAAGAGAGATGGAGAGGTGGAGGAGGAAAAAGAAGCACCAATTTGATTGCAGAACAAAGAGAAGCAGGCACAAAAATCTCTGCAACACACACACACATGCGCGTGTAAAACACAGAGGAAGATGAAAAAGAACTTCAAGTGGAGGCAACAGCACCAGCAACAACAAAAAACGAGCGGCAAGAGATGAGCGTGGAAAAAAAACCGTGACGCCATTGCCCATTTGCTTTTGTTGCCCTGCTGCAAAGTGGCATAAAACAGATGCAACAACACGGCGAAAGAGGAGGCAGAGGGAAGAACAAGAAGCGAGTGAAATTCTTATCAGTCAAGTATTTTTTTTTCGATTTTTTGTTGTTGTTAGTAAAGCCCAGACAAAGGCGAAGCAGGCAGAAAATGAAAAGAAGAAAAAGAAAAAGGGGAAGGGCAGTCACTTCTCTCAATTAGAAATCTATTTGCAGAAATAAACGCAGCCGAGCAGAGAGCGGGATGCAAGAGAGAAAAAGCGAAGGAGACAAGAAGGAGAGAGAAGCCCGCATGGTTGCGAAGCCTCTGTAATGCACCAACACACAGCTGCACGCAGTGCATGTACAAAAACCAAGCCAAAGGAATGCAGGCCCTTCAAAAAATCACTTTTGACTTTTCAAAATCCTATTTTGCCGGATTTACCAGTCTGAAGTTAAAGAAGTTTTCGAAACTAATATGCAATAGATTAATCCACACGATAATGATAGTATTTTTATAATACATATAAAAAGTCAACATAAAAGATTAAAACCAGACTGGTAACAACAATCGCTGCAGTAACAGTAACACTGCACTAACATTAACAGTTGCAGCTAACATTTGACTTTTAACAGCACAATGCAACTAGTTGGAACAATGACGTAGACGCTGGCTGCGCTGCCTCCCTCTCTTTTTCTTTTCTTCTTTTGACTTTTCGATTTCTGACTCGCCTCGCCACTTTTTCTGTTTTTGTTTGTATTTTTTGTTGTACCGTTTTTTTTTTTGCCGGTTTTGTGTTATGCGCACATTTGCTACTTTTATTTTGCCTTTTTTGCGCTGTTTTGTATAAATAACAAATAGATTATGAAATCGCATGCAGTCTATGTGTACATGTGTGTATGTGTGCGATTAGATCAATTGGCACACCCCGCCCCCCTTCACCCCTCAAACTCCACCACACTCGAGCTCTTTGTGCTTAACCCTTCAAACATGCCATTATTTTGGAGGTTATATCAATAATAATCATAATAATAACGAGAACAGCAAGCAAATCAACTAAACAATGGCAACTTAGCGACTAAAAAACAAGCTCACACACAGACACGCACACCTCTCTCGCTCTCTCTTTCTATATCTCTCCCTCTAACAAAGCTCAACAAAGGGGTTAGAGAAGGGGCTCTGCGGAGGGGAGGTGGAGCGGAGAAAGAAGATAATCAAAAGCATTTTAACCAAACAAAGCTCGAAAAAAGAGTCCAATAAACATAAAAAAAATATTTTCACCAATAGAAAACTCTTAATATACTTGGCTTTTCACCTGGACCATACGATTTCTTAACGCAAGGGTTAATTGGCTCAGGGCTTATTCATTCCTCAACAATTTTGCCATAAAATTTATCACACTGAACTTTTCACCTGACTCTCAAGATAATATTGTTTTCGAAACATTATTAGTTATTTCTGGTGTATTGATATTACCTCATTGGCACAATCATATGATCATATGAAATGACACACTTGTCCAAACACAGGCTTATTCAACATTAACAATCCTTTTCATGTAGCAAATATAATGCATAGATTAATAAAGTAATATTTCAACATTCAACATACGTCCCATCAATTTCAATTTGAAAAAATCATTCAGTTCCTTTAAGTATTAAACAAAAAATAAAATCTCATAAAAATTGGCGATCAGAGCCCCATAAACTGTTATTAATTTTTGAATTAATAATAAACAACAACTTGACTGCCAAAAAATCACAGTTCAGACCAAGTTTCTTATAAATGTAACTTAAATTTAAAAAAAATACCAAAGGGGTACTCACTTTTCTCGGTGCAGCAGACAGATGCGATCCTTGGCCACCTTCAGCTTCTTGGCGATGATCTTCTTCAGACTCTCGACGCTGATGTGCGGCTCGACGCTGACGCCAAAGTTGCCGCCGGTGGTGGTGCTTATGTTCAGGTTGATCGTCATCGGGGATGGCACAACGGCACTTGTAGTTGTTGCCAAACGCTGCAGTGCATTGTTGCTGTTTGCAGTGTTGTTGCTGCTGCTGCTGCTGTTGTTGCTGCCACACCCAGCTGCTGCTGCTGCTGCGGCGGCGGCTGCTGCTGCCTCGTTTTGGCCATCGGCAGTGGCCGAGTTCGTGGCCGCTGATTTATCCATGTCCGGTGTTTTTCTTTTCCTTTTTATTTTCTGCAGAGGTTTTAGAGAGCTCACTCTCGCTCTCTCTCTTTCGCACTCACTTAGGAGGACTCACAGGCAAAAAAAATAAAAGCAATATTACTGCGCGGCTGCTGTTGAAAATCGCGTAACGGCACACACGCGGCGACTGCGGCGACGATAGCGCTCTTCGGTTCAAATTGCCAATCGATTTTCTATACACACCACACCTTGCTCACACAGCAACACACACACGCGGGCGACGTAACGGTAACCGTAACGTAACGCAAGGCAACGCACACACGAATGCCGAAGATGTTGAAGAGGAAGAGAGGCCGCTAATCGATTTTCGGTCTATCAGTCAGTTTTTGGGCCGGTTGACCGACGGGCGAGGTGGTGCGGGGGCGGATTACGTGAGAGCGAAGGCAGAACGACAGCAACAACAACAGCACTGTTGATGGCGATGACGAAGTAGTGGGTGGAGGAGGCGATAAATTTAAATCTCTGCCCAGGTACGGAAGAGTAGACGAAATAAAAAAAACCCGTATTGCGGAGTCCCGGTGTGTTGTATGCTTGCCCTTCCGAAGTTGTATCTCTATTATTTTGTGTAAATATTTTTTGTTCACTGGAGTTCAATTTAGCTGCTGCTCGCCGCACACGCGTCTATCTTGTGTTTTCCCAGTTAGTTTTTGCAACAGCTCTGCTAGCACAACCACTACACACACACACACTCGGCCTGGAGAGTCTGGCAAGTCAAGCGGTGCCAACCGCCAAAGAGCATCTAAAGGCCAGTCGATCTCAGTCTTGCTGCGCCGATGGGAAAGTTCCTAAATAATGCCATAGCGTACGGTACCGGTATTTGGTGTATTACGACTTCGGTGTGCAGCCACACTGCTGCGATATTTATCGATAGTTTTGATGAGCTGTGCACGAAGCCAGCCATGAAACAGTTAACTGTGACACTACTATCGTTACTATCGATAGCTAGAGTAGTAAGCGATAGTATCGCAGTGCAGCAATAGCTTTAAGAGCAAAGAAGTTACTTGACTATTTTAAAGTCTAAATAGAGAAGAAATTAATATTGCTGGAGATTCAGGTTATTCAGGCAAATACCAAATGATTATTGTGCAAAATGCTTAATAAATTGCATAGTCGATATTGAAAGCGACTTAGTGTGGCTGCCTTGGAAAGCGCGATTAAGGCCATAGCGTATCGTGGTAATATTTAGTGGGTTTCCCGGTGGTCCAGCGAGTCTATTTAAGCGGCCGCACGGCGGCCACACCACTTCACGAATTCAATTCGCGCAGCACACTCGGCACTTGGACTTCAGCGGACTGGTAAGATGGCCCAACCATGTGCTCGCTGGCATGCCAGCCAATTGGGCCGATTCCCATTGCGAATCACGCATCGATCGAAGCAATTAACCTATTCCTTTTGATCCCAATTGTCTGGCTGCGCCGTGTGCCGTGCATCTTCTTCACTGCCGCATTTGTGTATGTGCCCCCTGCTAATTGCGTCTCAAAAGCTCGAGAGGAATCTGTATCCACATAAAGAAATCTGCAACAGGAGAAGATCCCAAAACAGGCGGTGTTTATCTCTATACGCTTGTTATTGTCAGCTCCCCGTTGTTTGTTGACTGTTTGTTTGGGTTGAACGCACGCGGAAAATGGAGAGCAAGACAAAGGTGAACGGCTTTGTGGAATCGACGTCGTCCTCAGCGGCGCCGGCAATCCAGACAAAGAGTACCGCCGGATTCGATGCCGAGCTGCAAGATGGGCTGAGTTGTAAGGAACTGTTCCAGAACGGTGAGGGACTCACCTACAAGTGAGTAGTGATCAAGCCTCTGCAAAAGTCGTTATCCAAATCTCATGTCATTGCCCCCATCCGAAATTCCCGACAATCCCGAAAAAACAGCGATTTTCTCATACTGCCCGGCTACATAGACTTTACCGCCGAGGAGGTCGATCTCAGTTCGCCACTGACCAAGTCACTGACACTGCGGGCACCGCTGGTTAGTTCGCCCATGGACACGGTAACCGAATCGGAGATGGCCATCGCCATGGCGGTAAGTATCGGATTTTAATGAATCCCTAGACATAACATATATACGGCCCAGAACCGCTGGCGGGTTCGCCTGAGCTGTGCTAGCCTGTGGTTGTAACTCAACACTCTTATGCGCCTCTCTAACCGCCAATGTTTCTACCCACTGCTCACACACCATCCAAATCCATTCGAATCCCGCGCGCAGCTGTGTGGTGGCATTGGCATCATCCATCACAACTGCACGCCGGAATACCAGGCGTTGGAGGTGCACAAGGTTAAGAAGTACAAGCACGGCTTCATGCGCGACCCCTCGGTGATGTCGCCCACGAATACGGTGGGGGATGTGTTGGAGGCGCGGCGGAAGAACGGATTCACCGGCTATCCGGTCACCGAGAACGGCAAACTGGGCGGCAAGCTGCTGGGCATGGTCACGTCGCGAGACATCGACTTCCGCGAGAACCAGCCGGAGGTCCTGCTGGCCGACATCATGACAACGGAACTGGTCACCGCTCCCAATGGCATCAATCTGCCCACGGCGAACGCTATTCTCGAGAAGAGCAAGAAGGGAAAACTGCCGATTGTTAATCAGGCCGGCGAACTGGTGGCCATGATTGCCCGCACGGATTTGAAGAAGGCACGCTCCTACCCGAATGCCTCAAAGGACTCCAATAAGCAGCTTCTTGTCGGCGCAGCCATCGGAACGCGGTCGGAGGACAAGGCGCGCCTGGCTCTGCTGGTGGCCAACGGCGTGGACGTCATCATTCTCGATTCATCGCAGGGCAACTCCGTTTACCAGGTGGAGATGATCAAGTTCATTAAGGAGACCTATCCCGAACTACAGGTGATTGGTGGCAATGGTAAGTACCAGAACACTACATAAAAGGGTAAAATACAACTTGCTAAGAGTCAATAGTCTAGATAGTTCATTCGCTTTCGCCGTATGAATTTGAAATGATTTTTACTATTCGCATCTCTTCGATGAAGAGCTCTAATTTAGTTTTTAGACAATTATCAACCATTATCTATAGTTAATTATGTCGCGATGAAGTACTTATTATTATAGCAGTCATGATTTGGAGACAATCATATTGTTATCTTTAGTTTCGTGAAATGGATAGGGTGAAAGTTTTCAAACAGATTTACAGTTAATTGACAAGTTTAATATCAAGTGATTTTAATTTATTGTTACTTGTGAGTTTTCCACTAATTTAAAATATTTATTTGATTCATTAAACAGTGGTAACACGTGCCCAGGCCAAAAATCTCATTGATGCCGGCGTCGATGGACTGCGTGTGGGCATGGGCTCCGGTTCCATCTGCATCACACAGGAGGTGATGGCCTGCGGATGTCCTCAGGCCACTGCTGTCTATCAGGTGTCGACATACGCTCGCCAATTTGGAGTGCCAGTGATTGCGGACGGAGGCATCCAGTCCATTGGACACATTGTGAAGGCTATTGCATTGGGAGCCAGCGCTGTAATGATGGGCTCGCTGCTGGCCGGCACATCGGAGGCACCGGGCGAGTACTTCTTCTCCGACGGAGTGCGCCTCAAGAAGTACCGCGGCATGGGCTCCCTGGAGGCCATGGAGCGCGGTGATGCCAAGGGCGCTGCCATGTCGCGCTACTACCACAACGAGATGGACAAAATGAAGGTGGCACAGGGCGTCAGTGGCAGCATCGTGGACAAGGGCAGTGTGCTGCGCTATCTGCCCTATTTGGAGTGCGGACTGCAGCACAGTTGTCAGGACATCGGTGCCAACTCCATTAATAAACTGAGGTAGGCTAGCATGGTCCTAATTCCAAGGAAGCATGGAACTAATATTAATCTCCGCATGTTAATTTTCCCCAGGGATATGATCTATAACGGCCAATTGCGCTTCATGAAGCGCACTCATTCCGCTCAGCTGGAAGGCAATGTCCATGGCCTCTTCAGCTACGAGAAGCGTCTCTTCTAACATACGACGATGGCTGCGACGGAAACGGGCAGTGGAGGAGTGCCTGCCCCTGTCCAGCAGCAGCAGCAGCAGCAGCAACACCATCAGCAGCAACAGCATCGCCACCGATCTGCAGCAGGCCCTCTACTCGACTACACCCGCCTATTCGATCGCAAGTGAGAGAAGAAAAGTGAATCGGGCGCTCGAATAGCGCATCCTTTTTCCCTGGAATTTTTCCAGTGTTAGGTTAAGTTTCATTGGAATCGCTGACGTTAAAGATTACGATTCCAACATATATTCCCCTTTTTGATGGCGGTGAGGGTTACCTCGAATCGCCCGAATATATGTGTATACCCAATCCATCTGTCAGATGGTAGACAGAATTCTAATTATAAGTGTTTGCAGGTTACTTAATCTGCATAAAAAGTATGTAATCTTCAACTATTTGCTATATATATCCCAAGCGCAACGCGTTGGTTGGCCGCTTACTTATTTTGCACGCTATATGTATATAGATGTTAATCTCTATTTGTATAGTGTTGGATGTTTACTATTATACTGAAGCTAGCTTCAAGTTTTAAAACTCTGCCAAACTTATTAAATGTGAACTGAAACTAATTGAAAAGTATCTCCAAGCGGCTTTTAATTTAATACCTTATCTGGACTCTATGAAAGGGGTAAGGACCTTATCAGCTTGCCTAATAATGTAATATGTTTCCGGTCGTTGTTATCAGTTGTGGACACTGGGATTCTGGCTATTGGCCGATTTAGTGTGCGCAAGTTTGGGGTGGCCAAAAGCTTTGCTAAAGGAGCAAAAAGCTCTGGTCAATAGGATAGTATGCAGTTAAGGGAGCATTTAATAAAATTAAATCAGATGTTAGTTATCTTTTGAGAATATAGATGTATATATTTCGATATATTGAAGTACATAAGTATACGTTTGAT
This sequence comes from Drosophila sechellia, assembly GCF_004382195.2. Classification (NCBI taxonomy): domain Eukaryota; kingdom Metazoa; phylum Arthropoda; class Insecta; order Diptera; family Drosophilidae; genus Drosophila; species Drosophila sechellia. The sequence continues at coordinate 10,532,154 of NC_045954.1, forward strand.
TAAAGATTGAATTTAGCAATGAATCGAAAAGATTTTGATGTTGGTTAACCCTTGGTAAGGACACTTAAACAAGCTATATACAGTGTACAAAAATGCCGATAAGAGCCAAAGTATAGACATAGAAAATTGGGGTTACGTACGAGATTTTTGAAAAGCAGTCACTCAAACACACACAATAATTTTCGCTCTCTTTAGCTTCTTCTTGCTTGCTCACACCCATTCAGGCTTATCAAAAATATATGTATATAATATATATGTATGTATATGTTAGTATATGTATATATGTGTATATTTGGAGCTAAAGCCTCATTTTCACGACCTCATTTCTCAGCGTAGTCATATGCAAATCGTCCTTTGAGCTACCTATTAATATTGATTCGATCTAGCAGAGCATGCAGTTTATATCTTTAAAAATTACAAAGTATTCAATTATTAACTATTTAAAGTTAAAAAAGCTGTAGAAATGAAAGAAAAGCTAGCATTAATATGTTCCTGAACTACTTAACGTAAAAGATATGGTTCGTATTTCCATGACTGGGCTGAGAAATCAGTTCGTTCAAATGTGTCCTACAGGAAAAAGATCCACATCGGTACAGATAAGATCGAGTCGATTGGACTGGGGATCGGTTGGCGTTGGGATCGGATAGGGCTACTCAGTGGGCGGGATTGTCGGGGGCGAGGCAATGCCATTTCTCGTGGAAGTGATCGGGCAATCGGATGCAGTCGAGCCACTGCTGCAGGCGTTCGCCCTTGCTTTGGGCGCCCAATTGCAGGCTGCCCAGGAAGTCGTTGCTCTTGCCGAGATCCTTGTCCCACACGGTCAGGATGAGCATCTCCTTGTTGAGGTCGTGCGGACTCGCCTCAAAGTAGAACTCCTCGTTGTAGATGGGATTGAGCGTGCGCCACTTGACGCTGGTCTTGTGCTTCTTGTTCTTGTGCGCATCCGGCTTGAGTTGGCTAACGGAAAGAGATAATCTCTGTAATCATGAGGGAATTGCCTGGATAAACCAGAACTCACATCTTGACGAAGGGATCGGAGCTGCCGTTGTTGTCCATGGCCATCAGGTTGATGCACTGCTTCACATTCACCACCAGCGCCCTTCGTTTGGTGTTGTAGCAGAGCGAGAGAAGCATCTTGCCGTTGGGCCAGTTCTGGGCCATCTCCGCCGCGTTGCTATACTGGTCCTCCACGCCGAGTGGCACCGAAATCCGGTACTGCGACGTGCTGTGCACCTGAAAAGGAATCGCATTTAATAGTAGGATTGTGTCTAGATATTTACCAATTGGTTAAACCCTTTAAAAACAGTCATTTACATAACCCCATTTTCAGCATTAAAGACTTTCGTCTTTAGTTGCTAGTTCAAATATTTTGAAATCCAATTAGTAGTTGCTTTAGCCAAAAAAGTTAAAAGCCAACGAAAAGCAGCCAACTGTAGAATCTACTTAGCTTTACTAAATTAACCGACTTCCTTTGTGCCAAAACGTTTGTGCATAAATTCACTTGGTTAACAGAATTCGCCGGAAGGCCTTATAAGCAATTACGCTTCCTAACGGATGTCGAGTTGTACACGGAAAAAAACTAGTATGTGCTAGACGTGCGCGTTCAATTTATATGCAGATTGGGCTCATGGGATTATGCTTAATATAGAAATTGTTTTAATAGCTCTTCAGGGCTCTAGAAGTAGGTAAGTTTAGAATTGGAGTTCTTTTTGTGGAGACATAGAAATGTATTTTATCTGCAGTGCAGGTAAACTCACCGTGGAAAGGCAGACCTTGGCCGCGCCGAGGAAGTCGTGGCCGTACTTGTCGTCGTCGAAAAGAGCCACGTAAATCAGCGAGTTACCCAGCTCCTCGGGCTCCACGCCGACGAACTGCAGCGTTTCGTTGAACTCCGGATTGCGGGTCTTGTGCACCGTCTTTGTGCGCTGCCATCGCGTGTACTTGGTGTGCGCCTCCGGCGTTATGATGTTGAGCTTGCAGTACGGGTCCGCCAATCCGGCCGCATCCATGGCGGGCAGATCTCGGGCACGCACCATGGTGCAGTCGAGGCTGTGGAAGGCCTCACGATAGCTAATGGCTATCTCCAGCCAGCCGAGCAGGGGATCCCGACAGTGCTGCTGGAGCTGTTGCTGGTGCTGCTGGTACTGCGACTGCGTTTGTGAGTTGCCGGAGTTGTTCGATCCAGAGCCGGAACTGTCGCTAATCGACCAGGAGGAGCTGACGGAGCCGCGCCGCAGGAAGCTGCTCTCCCGCCTCAGTTTCGACATGCTGACGCTGTCGTATTCCGGGCACTCCGATGGCCGTTGACTTTGCTGGCGGCTGAAGAAGAAGGAGTTAGACAACTTCCGTTCGCCGCCGTCGATAAAGCTGCGTATGGAGCCGTAGGCCCTCAGCCGGAAGCTATCCTCCCGCTGCAAACGAGTGGAGGCAATGCCCTTGGCTATGCCACCACCGACTACGCCGACGCCTACTCCTACTCCGGTGTCCACCTCGTCCTCCGGCTCCGAGTGCCCGCTGCTGCTGGAGCTGCTGTCGTTCACCCGGATCGTTAGCTTCTTCACCCGCGCCGGTCGTGTTGGCGTCGCATGACAACTTTGAACAGCCCGCGTGTCGCCTGCGATAACAGATACAAAATGAGCGATTAGCGATAGACGTCAATCGATGGCTTGTCGATTTTCTCGATAACACAAGCGCTCTAACTCGTTTTGAATTTGGATTTGAATGAGGCAATACCTTTACATTAGGCCGATGTGCAATTCCGATTATCTGTTTTGTGCGATAATAGCGAAAGTCGTACGGTGATTTGATTGCCGATTATGACTGCGCTGTATCGGTATCGATAGCAATCGAAATGCACCTAAAACTGATCATCAAACATTAGGGAAACCGCCTGACAGACTGTGGCTATCAGATTCCGATTGACAGACTGCGATCTTTTCGATAAGCGATAGACTAGATTATTGCGATGGGCGGACGATGATAATAGCGATAGTCGTTGATAACTCGAAGGTAATTAGTGGTGTTGCTCTAAATAAAAGATTATATCTAACGACGACTGATGAATTTGAGCTGGAATTGGAGAAACATCAGTGGAACTCGAGAAGAATTCTTGTGTCTTGATTAATTTCATTGTCATTTATGGCGCACCGATTTGGAGTAGAATTTAAATTGGTTAATGACTCTGAACGAACTACACTTATTGGCTTTATATATTAACCCATCCGGCTGAAGCTCTGATTATGGTTACCATAAAGAAGCGTCTATAACGATTTATTGGGAATTGGACTATGGAAATGGAAACGTTTCATGATGTTCCTGAAACGAAATTCGAAAACAATTGTTTAGCTGTTTTTTAAAGCCATTTATGGGTTCCGTGGGTGTTCAAAATTCAATATTTCACATGTTTGGTATTCAAGAACATTTGTGTTTTTCTTTCATGTGTGTTAAGAGAAATTTAAATAATTTATGCTGCACCTCCTTTGTTCATCAACTGGCCTTGAAAGCTGCTCTCTGAATGTATCCAATTAAATATTTTTATGTATTAAAAGTAGGTAGTTAAAAAAACATTCCCTTCAATTTACTAAAAAAGCAGTGTGTTAAAATGAAACCAAGCTGTCCAAGTGACTTTAAATGTAGTATTCATGCGGCATTTAATATCTGAGTCATTTGTATGATTCTATTTGGCAAACTAATGTTATTATCCCTACATAGCTGAAGGTTTCGGTGAGATTCCAGCTGAAGTTTGAGGAATGGTTACAAATTGTTTAAATTCCTAGCACGTCCCCAACTAGCAGTGCCCGATATCTTTCGTTCCCATTCGCAGGGAAAACCCCCTTACAGAACTGGAGCCACCCACCTGCCATGGATCCGGGTCCTGGGTTGGGAATGGGCGTGGCACTGGCGCTGCGCGGCATATCGTACTTGGGCAGACCCTTGAAGAACCACGCTCCGGACTTCTTCCACATCTCGCGCGTCTCGGAGCAGATGCGACACAGCCAAATCTCGCGGGACCGCTCGCTGGTGTGGTAGCGGATGTTAATGTCCACGCTGCACTTGGCGCACACCGACTGGCGGCAGTCCTCGCACAGGATGCGCTGCGGCCGCAGGATACCGAAGGTGTCGCCGCACAGGCGACAGCAATTGGGTCCCCGCTCCACGGCATGCTGTTTGATCTTCTCGACGCGCTCCACCAGGCGGCCAACCCGTTGCCGCTCGGCCACCTCGATCTCCTCGTTGCGCCGGATCACCGATATGATGGCCTCCTGCTCCTCGGGACGCAGCGGCTCACTGGTCTTGGAACTGCTCCAGCCAGCTTTTAATCTGCATTATACATTAAATAAATATACAATATTAAATAATAATTGCAAAAGTATGCCTGAACGATCAAGGATAATTTAAGCTCCCACTTATACGAGAACACACTATGCACTATATTTATGAAGCACTAAACATAATCACCTAGTTTTAATTAATTCTAATTTCAAAGGACAATACATTTTCAATTTAACTGTGATGCATGTGGTTTTTTGGTTTTCAAGAGCCAAGGCGTGGAATTATTTAAGCCAATGCTTCCATGAAAATTCGTAAAAGGCGTCGAAAGTGGTTGGTCTGGGGACGAGTGGGCACCTAATCCTAATGAGCATCGTTAGTTGCGGTTCGCCTAATGCGGTTTCCATGTTGCCCAACCACTCGGCCAAAAATTTCAGTTTCAAAGTTAATTAACTCGTTCGTGCTGTTAAGTCCCGAGTGCTCGGTTCATTTCACCCATTACTCATAGAGCGCCGGAGTCTGTGGAGTCCGAAATCGGGTTTGCCAGAGCCACAAATGATAAATGTCCTTTTTTTTAACAAGCAAATTGAATACGGAAATAATAAAATGTTCAACAAGCTCTAATTTAGTTGAAAGTCCAAACCAATTAAACAAAATCTTCCTACAACTGTTATGTAGCATACCGTTCGACACCTTTCCAGGTGACTTAAGGAGTATAGTGTACACTTTTGGACTTAATTGAAATCATAATTGCTATAGTAACTGGCAAAAACGAAAGCTCTAAGCTGGCTCATTTGCATAGTTCCTGATTGTTTCCATCGGCATGTTATGATTCGGCTTCGTTTTTGAGAAACTGTGGGTGCGAGTTGCCTTCACGCCGGGTTTATTGACTTCCCGTGTACGTGGAGCATATATGAGAAAATACATACATTTATCTGATTGTGTGGCCATGTGCGTTTACTCGCCCAGTTCGTGTGTGGGTGGAGTTCGTTTTTCCTTTTTTTTTTTTGGGGCGTTGGCTTAAATGCCCTTGCCGGTTCCTAAACATAATAATTAAATTACAAATTCGGTTAGTGCTCTATCAACATTTGCCTCTGCGGCACAGAGTTATCTCCGAGTAAGCAAATAAACAGGGAGCCGCACTCCAGGCACTCAAAGCTTCGTCCGATCGAGCCACTTGAGTGACATTAACCCATGTCCTGCGGACAGCAACAGGGATGATGTACCGTCCTGTCCTGTCCTGCGACTTGAGTTAAGGCGCCCAGATGGATGGATGGATGGTCAGGCCGGAGTTTATTGTGTCAGCAATCAGATTGTTTCATACTCAGCTCCAACTCGCTTTCACCAGAGACTCGACCATGAACTCAGCTGCAGAGGAACGACAAGGATGGAAAGGAACTTTACTCACACATGACTGCATGACAAAGTCAATTGTTCGGCTAACGTGAAATGTAATCGCTCAACGGATAAACAGGGATTCACCGTGAAATACGTTAAGTCTGGCATTTGAACACGAAGTAAATTACATTGCAATACCCATAAACGGGAATGATAAACAGTGTTTGTACTTTCACGTTTCCAGCGAATTTCCGAACACCTCAAAACGCCGTGCAATATGTATAATTGAAAAGTTTTCTTGCAGAAGAACAAATATGAAAGAAGCCTCAATTTACCTCCAATTCACAAATGTGTTCAAAAGTGAAATTGACGTAGAGAGGAGAACGAGGAAAGCAAAAGCAAAATATAATGTGAAGCTCAATTTCCCTTTGAAATGGAAAAAGAGCGCTTTCCATGCGCTCCGTTTCTGTAGCATTATTATGTTTCTGGGTAAAAGGAAAACTTTTTCTTCGAACTCGCCTTGCCACTCCAGTCGTCCTGACCTTGTGCATGCAGTATGTATTTCGAGATGCGTGTCTCTTAGTCTCCCAGTTATTCTAAGCACCGCCTCTGCTTAAGGATGATTTCCAAATAAGTGCCGCCTGTGTGACTTTGCGGCTTCGAATGAATTTAATAAGAGTCAAAGCGCTTGTCGTCAGATTTGGTGGCCTGGCAAAGATCGTCTCATTTGCATAGTTAAGCATGGAGTGGAGCAGCGTCTGGCATTTGGACGCGCTTTCAGTTTGCCGTTAATTCTCGACTTGCCTCTTAGCTTCTTCGCAGTCACTTCATCTGCTAGCTTCGTGGTTGGGTGCGTGTGGCAGCTCCCTTGAGCTGTAATTTGAATTTCAAGTACGGAGCCAATGCCACGAGCAGCAGCAGCCGCCCAGTGCCTCGCTGTGCGCCCTTCGCCCGCAATTCAGGTCCACCCTGAACTCGCTGTAACCCCACTAACTGGCTGGCAAAGTCGAAAGCTCTTTGTTTCTATGCTGCTGTGCGTTAGGGTGGTCCCTCGTTCCACGTTGAGTAGTAATCTGCTTAAACGTGACTCTTTTAGGGCCTTGAAAACAAAACAAAAATATGGTCTGAAATATGCAGATCACTTATACGCAGTGTTGTACTTGCACATTTGTTATTTATAAAGCTGTTGTGAAACTGCAAACTATTTTATCTTAATCCTTGCCATTTCATATTGATTAAAACTAAAAACCATGAAGCTCTTTGCTATTTTAATGCATCACTTCAAATCATTTGTTCATCATAAATAACTCATACGCAGTGTGGCTCCTGTTAGTAGCTTGCATAAATTATTTTGTTACCAGTTTGTAATGATATTTGAAACATTATCGCTTTTAATGATTTAAATTACATTGAACGTTAGTTAACAAGGAATCGATTAACTAAGGTCCACCCTAATGTGTCTGTCTGTGTGCGAGAGCGTGAGTACTTACAATGTAGCGGGCGAGCGGAAGTGTAAATTGCACACTTGAAACCTGCCAACCTTCAACTCCGCACCGCACCCCACCGCACTTAAGAGCCACCCACTGACTAAATAAAAAAAAGCGCCCGCTATGCGTGTCTGTGTGCGGCTTTTTGTATTTTTAATGCGCCCAAGTCGCATTTACAGTCAGCTGGGATTGATTTGAGTCGAGTTGGTTGGCCCCAAACAGTATGCTACACGGAGCATATGTTGGGGATATAGTCGTTGGTTCGGGAACTGGAGGATTTTTGGGTGTTTCACCGTATCATGTAAATGCTCCGCGCCTTTTTTGTTACTGCTTTTTATTTCGTTTTTGTGTGTGCTTGTGTTTCTTTTTTTCGCAAGTGCAATAAATAAATGAGAGGCTCAGCGTGGGGTCATAAAACTGGCTGCGAAAGTCGTAAACAATTGAGCGTTATTAAAATTTAATTAGTCTGTCAGCGTGCAACAATTATGATTAGAGTTGGCGCAAAAACAACACATGGTGGTCACATGCGGCTTTCCTTGAATCTACTTGACAGCTCAGGGACACTCTATGTACACACACACACACACACACACATCTACATCTCGGTGGCTTTCGCTGTGTGAGTGCGCACATGTATTTGATTTGATTAGGCTTTCGGCTAATCAGCCGCAACCACACGCACACACAGTCAGAGTTAATTAAATTATGACTAAAGCTTTTGTCATGTTTGTCACAGCTTTTATTTTTTGTTGCAATAACACACACGGGCACACAGGCACACACACAAAAAATGGAAAGAATAAAAACTTTTATAGCTGCAGGTGTTGTGACGCACTCAGCCAATTGTTGCATTTCAATGCCACCTTCGAGGATAACGCACCGTTCCCACTGCACGCGCGAAAATGCACCGTACTTACTTGGCACGCAGGGCCAGTTGCCTGTCGCTGGGGCAGACAAACTTGTTGGCCGTATTGTTGCGATTCTGGAAGTCCATCTTGTCGTCCTGTCACATTATATTTGGATATGGAGACTCCGGCCCGCCGAAACTCCAGTCCGCTGGCCACTTGTTTGTGTTATTCGCTTTGGGGCCCAACTGTTGTTGGCGGCGCCGAGCTGCGGAGCGTTTGCGAATCGGTTGCGAAAACGGATGCGAACACACGTCCAAATGCGTGAGCAGCTGGTGTGCGACTGACGCAACGCGTTTCGAAGGCGAACGGCCAAACAGGCTGGCGTTTACCGTTATCGCAGCCGGTAGGGATGGCACTTTCGCGTAACGGGAAGTGCTAGTGACTGCCATTATTAATCGCCAGCTTTTTGTTGCCTACTTATTGGGTGTACAACGATTGCACTAGAACTTTCTTCATTTGCTACGTGTTTAAGTGCTTATTAGCATTAAAAAAGCAATCAAATTTAAAATAATGTCAATATGACTGTAGAACTTTAAGTTGGGCGTATATGGAAGTATATTTTCAATTTAGTCGTTGGGTTGACCATCTCTGGAAACTATCGCACTGCCTTGGCCGCCCCAACAGCCCCTTCGCCTGTTGCACTGTGTGGTTGGCCAACGGCCATATGGCCACGCGCAGGAAGATACCAAAGTGGCGCGGAGCGAGGCTCAGGAACGAGGAAGCGCTGTGCGGGATCTGGAGCTTTGTCATATTTGCACGCGCACAGGCCGAAAGCAAAGTTCGCGGCCCCACGCCTTTTCCAACGCACAAATGGTGCAGACTTTTTTTTTGGCATTTTAATATACATATGAATATATATAGCTAGAAAAAATAAAAGTTCTTTTTCTTGTATGTTCTAAATTACACAAAAAAAAGAACATTTACATATAAGTTTTGTTTTTAATAGACATATAGTATTTGAAGGGAGCAGTTTACAATATAGCTAACATTATAAATTAAAAATCTGATTTTTAAAGTTCAGGTATATATATTTGTACTCTTTTCCTATACTTCCTTTCTAAGTTTGCATTAGCACAAGAATTTTTTGTTTTGCCTTAAAATAGCCATGTGTTCAGCACTCTAGAAAGGCTCGGTCTATCCCCCTCTCGCTCGCTCTCTCAGGATTCGGTATAGCCCCCTCTTGCTCTCAAGAAAGCGTCTCGCAACATAACTGTATTGCATACTTTCCCGGTGGAGCGTTTTGTTGAAGGAGCAACCAAAAGAAAAAATAAACATGGCACCTCTTCAATGCGAATTCGGCGACAAAGAGTGCAAAATTCCATGCAGCCAAGGATTTAGAAAAACGCTGAGTTTTAGCTTACAAAAATGCCATTCCCGCTGGAGCCTAGAATTCTTCATAGATTCTGTTTACCTCGAGGCTCAGGGTCCGGTACGAGTGGAAATGCCAGCTCGTGAATGTGATGCTGAAGCGGTGCGATGGCGGGAGAAAGGTGAAAGTTTTACGACCCAAAAACGGAGGCATTGCCTCGCGCCTTGCCTCGGAGAGGTGTATCAACTAATGTCAAAGGCGACAGGCCATTGCCGTGCCACTCACGTACATGTCCTGCGGCCCCCGTGCGTGTGTGTGTGTGTGGGGGGGGGGGGGGGGGTCTGTCTGCCTGTCTGTGTATGTGTGTGTGTGTGGTCGAGTGGTGCCACGCCCACCCATGCAGCCAACTGGAATTCATGCAGCATTAGTTGCCATACTATCCCCAATGATGGTTGTCTGGTTGTCCACTGTTCGTGCAGGAGGACCATCACCCCTTTTCTCTCACTTTGTGTCCATTTTAAATAAATGCTGACAGCTAAATGAAAATATTTAACGTACGTGCAAAGTCCTGGACGACTGCTGACATTTCGCACGTCTCGTCCTTTTCGTCCAGTCCCACTGCCAGCTTGTCCATCCAAACAAGAGTGTTGTGTTGTGTAGTGTAGTGTTGACACTGTGTGACGCGGGCTTTCGCCGTTTTCTTTTTTTTCTTTGCCTATGGCAAGTTGTCATCGCTGTTTGCCTTCCTGCCAGTTGTTGTTGGTTTTGTTAGCTGTAACTGTTGACAGGATTAGGCATTCGAAGCGCGTCCGCATCATCACCCCGCAGCACACACCTCATCCCACCGAACTCATCATCCGCGCCAGCAGCGGCAATTGTCCTTCGAGCCGGATACTGAGAGTGAGGAGTGCGAGGGGATGAGAGGATGGGGCAAACAATAGAACCGTCGCCATAGGCTAGCAGCTATTTGGCTTAATGAGTGCCAGCTTGATTCCGAGCTGTGGGCCAACTGTTGATAACGGATTTTCTGGGTATCTGGGTATCTGCATGCCCGGCCAATTCCACGGATTTCGTTGTTAAACGAACTTCGAGCCCCTTTTCCCAGCACTTATTGTGGATTATCTTCACTTTTTGGGCCTTACTCCCACTTAAGTTAATTGATATTATCTTGGATTTTATCGCTGCTTGCTCAGAGCAGCACGTTTCTATTCAGCTGGAAAAAAGTAATGCTTGGGTGACTATGGATGATTTTCCATATAAACTTTAGTGTCTGTAAGTTGTTTTTATATATAATTCATTTATGATCAGTGTATTTGATTATTAATTTTGAGTTTCCCGCCAAAAGCATTGAATTTACAACAAGTTTTAATTTTTATATCCATATTCATTTATATTTCAGCACTTGTCTACATGTTTCCTTTTATAATTATTAAAATAATTATTTATTCTTTTTTCTAGCGCTCTTTGCTTGCTCTGGCTGGTTTGTCTTTTGCACAATTTGCTTTTCATTAGTAGCGACTAGCTGCGTCTCCCTCACTTTCGTTACTTTAGTTAAACGCGATACTCACACGGAAAATTGCTAAGGTATTGTTTGTTGTACATTCCAAAATAGGATGCTGCTACTCGCGTTAAATATTCATTTATGTTTTTTTTCCTAGTCTAGTCTACATGGTAAATTCCTCATCTTCTTTTCTCTCGCATACATCATTTGACTAAGAGCGAAAGCCGCAATATACAAAATAATTTAAACCGAGGGGTGGGAGAAAAGATCAACAGAAGACTGATCCACTGATTTTCTAGTCCCGTAAAGCTTTCTGCTTGCCCGCCTTCTTGCTCGCCCCCGTCGACTGGCGAGTGGGCGTGGTCGCAGCCACTGGGCTCGCCGGCTTTTTGTGAAGCCTCTTGTGGTAGCTCTGGGCCAAGGAGTTAACGATGGACACCACAAAGTAGCACACCATGCCGATCACGAATGTCTCGAAGAAGCGCGACAACAAATTGCCCGAATCTCCAGCTCCGGCTGTCGCACCGGCAGCTCCTCGCTGCTGGCGATGCAGACGCTGCTTCTGGTTGTTCAGGAAGGACTTGAACGGCTCCTGCAGCTTGTGGCCAAGCACTGGAAGCGTGGCCAACAGATCGACAGCCCGCTCGATTAGCGTTTCGTTGAACGCGATGATCACGAAGATCTTCTGGATGTGCATCTTGATCACCGCCTTGCCGATCAGCGTGGCGCCGAAGAAAGTCCAGAATGGCACCAGAAAGTGACCGCAGGTGATACCTGCCAGGTCGAACAGGGGATTGGGAATCTGTTGGGGAATGAAACCAAATGTTATTAAGACCGTCGCAGCAACAAACTAAACTAAAAACGAATTACTTTAAAGCAAAGCGCATTTGAAGCATACTAAAAATAATATCTAGATGTACATTCGTTACTTTACAAGCGAAATCGAAAGTGTAATTCGTTTCTGTGACTTATAATCTAGTAAGCCCGCTGGTCAGCGATTTTCACCACTCACGCTTGCACAGGCCAGGATGCCAAAGAATCCGACGCGCTCCACCACGCGCTCCATGAGCAGCTTGCCCTTGTCCATCATACTGAGGTTCTTTTGGTGACGCTTCGCGTTGAGGGCTTCGAACTCGGCCAGCTCCTCGGCGTCCTCTGGATCGTAGCCGGATAGCCTAGACGCCTTGGCCATAAAGTACGGCGGCAGTTCGCCCAGCGCTGTGCCCGCACCCCAGAGGAAGGCCTCCAGGCGCACCTTGGACATGATGGACCAGATATTCGGCACATGCTTGTCGTACGGCTCCTCGGGACAGATAATACTGTAGGAGTAAGCAAGAACAGGGAGTTAGTTATTAAACAATGAATAAGAGAATCTGGGTGTACTCACTCATCGGGATACGGTGGCTGTGGGAATCGCAGGGAATTGCACTCGTAGGCGGCCAGCGTGACACTGGCTATGTGCGGCCCCAGATAGAGCAGGAACGTGTGCAGTCCGGTGCCCAAGCCCACCGAGGAGAGCACGCCCAGCCCCAACCAGTAGACAAAGAACCAGGTGTTCCGGCGCACAAACTCGATGGCGAACTGATGGGGACCGTCTATCTTGTAAATTACGCTAAATACGATGCTTAATACTATCAGAGTGGCTAGCAGGAACCGCTGTTGCACCAATCTGCAAGGAAAGCGTTGGTTAAATGGTTTGAACATGGGGCTTCTTTCCGACCTACCTGGTGCTCCACGTGCGCAGTAAGGTGAACAGCTCGAGGCCGCAGTACTTGGTGGTCTGCAGGGGACGACGCCAGAGGACTAGCTGGCCGCGCTCCAAGCGCTCCCGCTCGCGCTGCTTGTCTTTTTGGTTCTTCTTCGCCTTGCCCCCAGCGGACAGCAAGGATGTGGCGGAGGAGCCGGTCTCCTGCATGCTGCTCCCGCTTATGCTGCTGCTGGTCTGCTTGACTTTGCTGCCGGGCGATTTTTGGCTGTGGGGGTGGATGTTGGTGAGTGTCTGGAGTGGCGCCTTCAGATTGCCGTTGGCCGCCTGCCGCTTGTGGCTCTTGTTGTTGCTGCTACCGCTGATGCTGTTGCTATTGCCGTTTCCGCCGCTGACGCTGTTGTTGTGACGATTGCTCTGGGCCGCATGGCTACCGCTGCTGTTGGTGGCTTCCTTTTTCGAATGCTGAGACATTTAAGCGGTTGGCTTGTAAGCGGCTGTGTTTCGCACGGTGTTTGCAATGAAATTATAAAATTTAAGTGATGTAAATGACGGCGATTCGACGGCGTTGTAGGTGGGAATGAAACTGAAATTTCAAATTAACTGATAAGCTTCAACTGACTGATGGTGCAAAGTGTAGAAGCTACTACTTTTCTACTTTTCACCCTCAGGTTGCTTCGTCGGGCGTGCCACAACGGGTAATGACAATTTGGAGATCGCTTGGGTAGCCGGTTTTCACTGGCACTGATAAGGGGATAAGTCCCCAACTGATACCACTTTCGCAGGACAACGATCTTCTAAGAGAAGTGTGTCACAATTTGGAAAAATATGAAAACTATAGTTGTGATAAGAACTAGCAGATATTGCTGATAAACATATACACCGAATTATTCAAGAAATGTAGGAACTCATCATGATAATCTGAAATAATATAACATGAGAACTGTATTTTTGACTGATTTACTTTCTTTAACAGGAAGTGTATAAAATCGTCGGCTGTTTCTATGATGTTTTTGTTCTCACTTTTATGCGGGTTAGTTGATAGTTTCCCTCAATTGAATTTGATTTGCGGCGAGAATGGCTTCAATTTTTCGGCAAGTGTGCCTGTGTGTGCGTGTGTTAGTGTGTGTGTGAGGCGGAAAAGTACAACAACAACAATAACAATAAAGGCACTCTGCTGAAAGAACGACAGCGATTACAACAACAATTACGAGGGACGTAGCGTGAGATTATCATGCGATACTTGAGCACCAATAAAATGAATCCACATGCGCGTAAAAAAGAGAGACGGCGGACAGAAAGAGCGGGAGGGAGGTATGGTGGGAGGAAGGGAGGCGGCACAAGAAGCAGGCGACTTCAGAATCAGAAGCGAAAACAGGGCCACAAAACGAACAACAAAAACAAGCTGAGTGGACAATAACACGACTGCTGTCGTTGCTGTTGTTGTTATTGTTTCACTTTCTGGCACATTTGTTATTATGGCACTTTTTTTTGTTCTTTCGATTTGGTCTAGTCAGCGTGTTTAGCCATAATTCAATAAGCGCTAAGTTCACTTCTTTCGCTTTTCTCACTTAAACATTTGAATTCGTGTGTGGCAATCGTTGCAGCTGTTTTTCATAAGCTGGAGTTCAAAAACCCGGTGGGTGGTGGGTTGCTTTTCCGTTGCAACCACCCCCTGACAGCATCAACAACAAGAACAACAAACCAGACGACAAAGCACAAAAATCAATCGCACCCACACAACAGTTATTTCGAGGTTCTCTTTTTTATTTAACTCTCAATTTTCACTTTGTTACTAATTTCCGTCGTCACGAGTTACAACAGCAACACCACCAACAACAAGAACAATCATATGCACAACAACAAAAACACGAATGGCACAGCAAAAACAAACAATTCGCAACAGCTAATAGATTTTCCTTTCTGCACCTTTCCGAGCTGTTTGGTAACGTGTCCGTTGTTTGTTTAATCCGGCTTTTCATCGGCCAATCCGCCCAGGTGGACTTTAGTTTACCTGCTTCTCTGACAGTTTGGCACGGTGTTTTTTATAAAACCTTTTCGGTGAAAAACTGTGAGGCCAACGAGCAGTGTTGCCAGATGGTGAAATGGGCTAAAAAATCCACGAAATTCAAAAGTGCACCGCCGTGCGCCAAATGCGTCAAAAATACTAAATACCTAAAATATATCGCTATTTAATCGTATTGCCTGCACTTATTGTGTGGAGATGTCCCTTTTTAGCACATGCTTTCCTTATGGCTAACTTACGATATTGCTTTGCTGAACTTGAAAGTGTGACCAGCAATGTTTCGATGGCAGTGCTGCCCATAAAAACGTTTGTGGGCGGCAATTTTGAATTGGCTAGCAAAGTGCCTTTGTTGAGATAAGATAAACAAACAATAAACAAAGTGAATTCTTTTCCATTTAATTTGCACACTTAAACTTTTGCGTTGCGAAAGGTAGCATAAGTAGCACCTTTTACGTCATCAATTTAAAATAAATAAATGTTTTTGTTACGAATAGCAAATAATAAAAAACACCTACTCATTGCTAGAGCTATTTCATTTTTAAAAGATAAGGACTTATTGTTCGTTGAACAAAAGAAAACGCAGTATAAAATAACTTCTTCCTGTCACTTATCGCTGAATCATATAATCGTGATATACGTGATTGCAAACTGAAAACGAAGAAGAATCCAAATAAACAAACACACTTTGCATGTGTATTTTTGTGTTTTTTTGTTTATTTAATAATAGATTAATTACCGTACACTTAACCGAGAGAGTCCTATTCGTAACCATACACACTAAATATGCACAGAATAAAAAAAAAATAGTGAAATCATTGAAATATTAGCGAACAAAGGTAAAGTACAAAGCATTCGCACGGATCAAGTACAGCAATGGAAATTAAATGGCCCAGAAAGGGTGTGAATAGATCTGTTTTTTGGGGGTAAAGTTGGTTGGTTGGTTGTTTGGTTAATGGGTAGGTCACAAAGCAGAGTTTAATTGAAATACTAACGCGTTTAGAAAATGTATATATATAAAATAATTTTCACATAACAATTCTTTTTGTAGTTTTCGGTTTTTGTGGATTTTTTTTGTTGCCCTGCGTATCAGATCAATTTCAAGTTCTTTTCATGTGGCATTTCCTGCGGTTTTCCTCAATTCGTTTAGCTAACTCGCCGTCCATATTTTAAGCTTGCATGCTAAACACAAAATATATTTTATTTATATATAGATTTCTGTATAGGGGTGGCTCCTTTCCGATGCAAAGTTAGTTGACCCTGGCCATGCCGTAAACATTCTCATCGGAGTAGGCAATGTACAGGAAATAGTCCTCCTCGTGGTGTTCCTATAAAAATACATCGAGCGTATGGGATTCGATTGCAAGACAAATAATGGGCATCGTAATAATTACCTGGTACAGGGAGCCCATGGTAGCCGATGTTGGTGGAATGACGTTGTTCACAAAGAAGAAGAGGGCATCCTCGGGACGCAGGTGGATGCGCTTGCGAATGAGGAAGTAAAACTGACCGACGGTCAGGTCGGAAGGCACCAGGTACTTCTTCTTGTCCAAATCACCGATGCGCGCCTTGGGAGCCTTCTCGACGATGACCTTTGGGTTTGAATATATAAGAAGAAGAAATACAGGAGGTGAGTTGATGTTGTGCATGTTAATGTGCGCACATTTCGCACCTGATTACGTGCCAAATAAGGCTCACATATTTGGCTACAAATGGCATTTGCATTGCTGGAAGCAAGTGTGCTCGAATACGTGCTACCTTGGATTATGATAATGCCGAACACAAGCTATAGTCCTATGAATTCTGCTGTTTGCTATCTAGTGTACAAAATACCTTAATTTTAATTGAAAACTAATTTGTTTACGGACAACTATACCTGATCTTGGCCTGACTTACATTATATTAAGGCACGAAAATGAGTAATTTCGTAATTGCATTCGGTAATTTCGTAATGCATTTTGGAATTTCGTAAGTCGGAATGTGTAATTACACACACGTGTGTGAACGATTGTTCACATATTATTTTTAAACCAAATTCAGTGCATTTTTCGAGGGTATATGTTTTGTAATATAATTAAGATTTCTAGCACCTACTTACATTCGTGTTCCCCTGTATCATCGGTTTTTTCTTTTTTTGTTCATTATACACAAAACATGACAGCATTTTAGCCAAATTGATCACCAAGTCAACCAAGTTGCTCATTGAAGTGAAGTTGCTTGATAATCTACTGCATTTCCTTGGCTCTGGAATAATTGCTAGCTAGCCTAGACTAGACTAGGCGATCCGTTCTAGCCAGGGGCTCATTAGTTAGCCTTAGCCAAATTATTGACAAACTAGTTTGTTCGATTTTTTTTTTTTTGGAACAGGAAGCGGGTGCCAACATAGTGAATACGAAATGGGCAAAAACTGCTTATCGTGAATGCCACCCCTCTATACACTAGCGTTCTATCGAAATTCGTTGGCGTCATTGGCCGAACTCAAGGCACAAGTATGAGATGTGCTCAGTACGTACTAAGTATATTCTATAGAATTCGGATATATATGGGATATGCTGGTGGTCCGAACGACCAGCTGGCCTTGCCCCTCGCTCAGCTGTTATGTGATTTGTGATTGCTGCACTTGCCAAAAACACACGAAAATAACACTGGCAATAATATTTCGGGGGTGCATATATATGTACATATTTGTACATATATACATACATATATGTGCATGTACATGCATATGTAGTCCAAATTAAAATCGAAAACAAGAACTGCACTTTTCGCTGCGATTGGGGCACCTTCAGCAGTTTTGTTTTGGTTTTTGTGAAAGGAGTTTTCGCTGATAACGTGGTGAAATGCATACACACATAGCAGAAAAACAACAAAGAAGAAGCAGAAGATGTTTTTGTTTTTTCAACCTTTCTGTTTTTTTTTCTTTCTTTTTATTATTATTATTTTTGTTTTGTGTTCAGCAGCACATCTATGACTAATTCCAGTCGCACTTTGTGTATTTGCGAAAAACAAAACATGCAGCGCTAGTATTGGTGTGTATATGTGAGTATTAGCGACTTTTTTATATGCGCAGTACTCGCTCGTTTTGCCAACAAACAAACGAAATTAAAATCGAAAACAACTGGTTGGTGCCCACACAGAAAAAAAAAACAGGGTGGTCAAAACTTGCTTGTAACTAAATGATGAGGACAGATAGATATATGTTCTTTTCTTGCTGTGTAACCAGAGGGTGGGAGAGGGGCAGTGAAGAGACGAAGAGGTGGTACAGATGAAATCTAGCACTGAAAACAACAACATCTTAACAGCTGAGCAAGTGAAACGGCTGCTTTGTTCTCTCCTTTTTTTCCTTTTGTTTTTTCCTCTCTACATCTGTGTGCGCGTGTATGCGTGCGTATGTGTGTATGCAGGGGGCAGAATTTTCGTTTGAATTTCATTTAAGAGCTGGTCGCCAATGTTTTTTTTTCCCCACCACCAGTAATGCAAAATGTGCTTTATGCAATACCCATCGCACGAATTTCCCCAGCCACCTGATGTGCAATAATATTGTAATAACAATCGAAATACCCAATATGCGCAGTATTGATTTTCCTCGGTGCAAACGAAAAAAAAAGAGAGCGAAAAAAAAAACGACGCAAAACAAACGCATACACAGAAGCTCGCACATACACACACACAAACACATAGCTTTATACATATATGAATTTATATATTTTTTTTTGAGTACTTACGGGCACACGGTCTGGATATTTGCGACGGATCTTGTCGCCCTCGGCGCGACGCTTCTCGAAGGCGTGCTCCTCCTTGTATTGGAACTTCATGATTGCAATGAACAGGTAATTGGCTAAGAAACGCAGCTTCTGTCACTTCGTTTTGCTCTTGCGACTGTGCCGAATATCGATGCGTTGCTGAGCTTGTGTTTTTCTCTTCTCTATGTTTTCTCGTCCAAACGGTACGAAATACTTATGCAGAGTGACCGTGCGCAGCAGTTGGCAGAGCGCTTCGGTCTAAAATCGATGACTTGCTGGTTTTATCGATAAGCACTAGCGCTGTGGTGACTGCACTCGCTAACTTCTGTGGCTAGACTGACCGTGTGTGACCAGTGAGCGCGCAGTGCTGCCAACCCTAGACGCGTTAATAGTGGTGGGCTTATTACATACACCCAATGTGCTTGGTGTATTCGCTAAATGTTATCGGGGGCAACCTTGTGGTTCGTGCACTCGCTATCTGACGGCCGCCATTATGGTTGTTGTACGCGTTAACTGGTAGACACACCTACGGTTACACTGCACATATAACAGTTTTTCGCCGCCGTAGAAAAATCTCGGTTGTGCCATCAATATTATCGATATCACGAACTTTCATCGATGTATTGACGCTGCTTACACACATTAATATATATCGCACGGAAGGAAAACAAACAAAAAAGAGAAAAGAAGGATGAGCAGCCAGGGACATCACAAGATGTCCGGCGGCGGCAAGAACGGCACCATGAAGCAGGACTACACCGACGTGGTCGATCTGGGCGATCGCTTCTCGGCGGACATGGCGCGCCTCTGCATGAACGAACAGTACGCGGACATGGAGTTCATCGTCGAGGAGGAGCGCCTACCCGCCCACCGCGTCATACTCGCGGCACGCAGCGAATACTTCCGAGCATTGCTGTACGGCGGCATGGCGGAGAGCACACAGCACCAAATACCGCTTGAGGTGCCGCTAGATGCGTTCAAGGTGCTGCTGCGCTACATTTACTCGGGCACACTGCTGCTGTCCACACTGGACGAGGATTCCATCATCGATGTGCTGGGCATGGCCAATCAGTATGGATTCCAGGATCTGAAGATGGCCATCTCGAATTATTTGCGCCAGTATCTGGCCTTGGACAATGTCTGCATGATTCTTGATGCGGCGCGTCTCTACAATCTGGATAAGCTCACCGAAGTGTGCCTAATGTTCATGGATCGCAATGCCGAAGAAGTGCTGCTGCACGACACCTTCGATACACTATCTAAGGTAGGTTTAAAACCAACTGGTAAAGTTGGCACTAAGAGTATGTAATGCTTGCAGGAATCGCTGGAGGAGGTACTACGACGTGACTGCTTCTTCGCCCCCGAGGTGCAGATCTTCTCGGCCGTGTGGAAGTGGATCCGCTTCAATAGCAACGTGGACTTCAAGTCCGTGGTCAGTTGTGTCCGCCTGCCGCTGATGACCCTCGAGCATCTTCTGCAGGTGGTGCGTCCCTCGGGCATCCTGGATCCCGACAAGATTCTCGATGCAATCAACGAGCGCAGCACTTCGACGGCGCTACCCTACAGGGCGGCGCTCTGGCCGGAGGAGAACGTGGCCGCAGAGACGTTTCTGTCGCGCTGCATCCAGGGAGAGTGTCGCGACGCGCTGCTGGATGGAGATGTAACCTCCTATGACATGGAGAATGGGTATACGCGTCACTGCATCACGGACTGCAAAGATGTGGGCATTGTGGTCGAATTGGGCACGTTCTGCATGATCAATCACATCCGCATGCTGCTTTGGGACAGAGACAGCCGGGCGTACTCCTACTACGTTGAGGTGTCCGGCGACCAGCAGCATTGGGAGCGAGTAGTCGACTACAGCGACTACCACTGCCGCTCCTGGCAGTACTTGTACTTCGCACCACGACCCGTCAAATTCATTCGACTGGTGGGCACCCACAACACTGTGAACCGGGTAAGTCAGCAGTGATCTCTTCGAACTTTCCCCATTCTTTACCTTTTTCCCTTTCCATTAATATATAGGTATTCCATGTTGTGTGTCTGGAAGCCAAGCACACGGCCAAGGTGCAGCGTTTAGTTGGACATTTTGTGGCGCCCAAGACGAACGTGGCCACCGTCGAGATGAGCGCCATTGTGACGGAAGGCGTGAGTCGCACCCGCCATGCGCTAATCAACGGCGATTATCTGCAATACGACTGGGACTCGGGGTATACTTGCCACCAATTGCGCAGCGGCGAGATCGTCGTCCGTTTGGGCCAACCCTACTATTTGGGTTCAATGAGGCTGTTGCTTTGGGACCTCGATGATCGCACCTACAGCTTCTACATCGAAATTTCGACGAACCGCAAAGATTGGGAGATGATCGTGGACCGCCGCAACGACAGCATCCGCTCCTGGCAGAACTTCCTCTTCACTCCGCGTCCAGTGGTCTATATCCGCATTGTGGGCACACGCAACACAGCGAATGAGGTACGTAGCAGTGCAGCAGCCACAAAACATGTGCGTTAAGCTAAAGCTCTCCTTGATCTCAGATCTTCCACTGCGTCCACCTCGAATGTCCCACCCAGGACAAAAACTACTTAAAGAAGATAGCCGTCATGGAGGAGGAGCGCGAGAAGAAGGAGAAGGAGAAGAAGACGGCAAGGACTGACGATGACAATATTGCCTCTACCTCGGGATCCTCGTTGGCGTCAGGCCACGCTGAAAGTCCCTCCACTTCCACCAGCAGCAGCCAAAGCGTTTTAAGGTCCATCCACTGGCCGCAACAGACAGCGGCCGTTGTCCCACTCACTCCGCCAGCACTCTCCCCGTCCGACACGCCGGCACTTCCGGCTCCTCTGATCCCGGCACACTCGTCGTCCCATAACTATGAACAAAATCAGCCATGGAATTTAAGTGCAGACGCAAGCCCCCACACAAGTCCAAGTTCAAGAAACAACCCCAGTCCCAACCTAAGTCGAAGCAGAAGCCAGAGTGCGGAGTGGGAGCCAGTGCCGCCATTGGTGGAGCTGGACACCAGGGAGACGCTCTGAGTTGAGCGCCGCTTCGGCCGATGATGTTTTGTACTTGAAATACTCCTGTAATACTACTGTTATCTAGTCCTTCCCAGTGCCCCAATGCTTGCTGGTTCCAAAACCTGTGCATCGTCTATTGGTTTTGCGTTATTACCTTGATTCGTTATATACTTATATACTATATATATACATATATGTATATACACATATATATATTTTATTTTATTGTGATCCAGAAAGAATTCCTTATGTTTGCAAGGCAGCAGAATTATTTATATAAGCAATATAACTTAATTCTATGCACACACATACCCACCAGACAAACACACATACCAACCACACCACATCTGTAGTTTCCAAAGTTATGTCCTTATCGAAATCAATCCATTTGAACCGCAACTCGTAGTCTTTAGGCTCATCGAGCGGCCCAAAAATTAAGCTCTATTTATTAGGCAAATTTTGTCATAGTTTGTATTGCACGCAAATAAAAGCTAACCAAAAAAATGAACACACCGCTTATTGTTTCATTTCTTTTAAGTCACTCACACATTTCATCGACGAATTGCGCCGTCTGTGACCACTGTGCACCGCACATGCCACCCACTGTTGCCCCAACATCCACAACACGCTCCACTGTTTTGAAATTCCAATCAGAACCTTAAACCAGTTGCGCCGCACAGTGGGCGTTGGGAAGACAGAGAGGGGCGCCGATCCAGTGGGCGAATCAGAAAGAGATGGCGAAATGCAGTGTGCTAGCCAAACGGGAATTTGTGGGTTCTTGAAGAAAACAAAAGAAATAAACAGATTTATCAATAAATTTATAAGTTAACGCATAAATCGTTTTTAATCGCAAGATAAATCGCATTGATAATCAGGCTTCTAATAATAGGTACATAATGGATTGAAAATATTACTCATACGCCGCGTTGTCTACATGATTTAATAATATATATTGCATATCTTGTACGGATGGTTTTAATAAAATATACATGTTTTAATGAGAAATGTAGACAACTTTATTTATTTATAAGTTTTACATTTATTTTAGAGTGAATACAATCACACAATGCGACCAATTTGCCCCACTGTGCCGTGTATAATAGTCAGCGGCGCAGGCGCAACAAACTAGTTTGCACCACGAGCAGCGGGAAGTGACACCGAAAAGGGGTGGGGGGGGGGGGGTTATTTGGGGCGTTGCAGGGGCGTCGTCGAAGGGCGCGCGCAAACTAACTAGCCAACTGACTAACTAACTAACTAACTAACTGCGAGCGCGAGTGCAAGTCCGAGTGGGAGTGGGAGAGCGAGCGTGAGTGCGCGAGTGTGGAGCGGAGCGGTTAACCGTTAGCCTGCAGCGGCGGCAAGTTCAGCTCGCAGTTGAGTTCAGTCGACCAGCGGCCGCCGTGGACAAAGCAACGTAACGCCAGCAGTCGCAGCGCAGCGCACGGATATATAGCTACAGCTAACTAGCAGATACTAAACTACACACACCTCACCACATAGCCACCACACGCGGCATATATCTCTATACATATTTGAGAATCGGAGGCGCGCGAGGGCGTCACACGCGTTCATATACATCAGATATAGATATATAGATCGATAGATATAGAGCGAACATATAGAAAGCGGTGCTTATTTTTCTCATCTTATTTTATTGTGACAAAAACCGCGACAAGTGTTTAAAAATAGTTGTTGTGCGCCCTGCTAATAAAGTAAACTTGCCCGCCAAACTGAAACTGACACTGAAACTGAAACTGAAACTAAGCCAAGCTAAACTATAAACAGCAACAATATGGTCGAGACCGTTGTCAATATCGAGCGCACAACAACAACAACGACGAACGGACCGCCAGGTGGGGCGAACCCGGCCGTTGGCAGCGATGGCGGCTTCTGGAGCGCCATTCGCCTCAACATCGACTATTTCCGCACCATACCGGGCATCATAAAAATTGTGGAGTTTGTGAGTACTAGCTGAGATATATCAATATATATATATATATACATAAATTACATCGCATTTAATGTTCAAAAGTGGAAGTTTCGGAATTTGGCTGTTATCCTATTTCCTCGAAACATAAAGTTTTCGAGGGGAATATTGAAATATATGTTGGGTAATTGTTGCATAGCTAGTTATTGTATAGCAAAGTTCGAATTCCCCATAGAACTCTTATCGTCATGAATTGAACGGTTTTATCTAGAGTTTGCCTTGCGCCCCACCATTCTTTATGGAGATATCTTGAGACTTAGGAAACCCTAGAGCCTCGATGTGTACTCAATTACACAAATTTGTATATATGTACATGCATATGTTCATATGTCAGGATCTCATTTGACTTAGGGCGGATAAGATAGGGGTAGACAAGTTGTGGGAACTGCAAACATGTGAGCTCCATGGCCATGTGGTCAACGCATAGCCCGCTATTCCCCAGCAGAAATCCACTTTGCTTTTGGCCTGGCATTCAAAGCTATGATCTATCTTTTTCCCACAGCCGAAGCAAAATGAAGTTAAAGTGTGGGCGATGCAATCGGTATGCGACGCCGCCAACACAAGATACTCGCAATTACATGAGTGGGCAACTGGGGTAACCCAACTACCGCTCGAATGGATCTCACCTGGAAAGTTTTCAGGCAAAACTTCTCAACGCTTGGTGGTCACAAGGTCGCAAGGGATAACGACAAGTGCTCGGGACCCACGTGAAAAATGCATTATTAAGCGCTCGTCAGTTGTCACGG